>NC_137191.1:26593842-26968842 GCF_960531495.2 Zeus faber
CAGATGTCGGCAATCACACACACACACACACACACACACACACACACACACACACAACGTGCTCATCTGGCAAAATGTTCCTCAAATGGATCCGTTTTGTCCACGAAGAACAAATCATATTAGCTGTGACTGCCTCCGATCATTTTGAGCACCGTGAGCCTTCTTCTCCGTCATTTGCAGCTTTAATCTGGGCCAACGCTGCCCTGGCAACCCACGTGTGATAGCGCCGTACCGACTTGTGATAGCAATGACGGGAGGATTTCCTCCATGCTTTCCAAGGATCAACCACGCCACCAATCTGGGTCAGTCCCGAATCGGGAGTTGGGAGTCCCGACCACGGAGGCGCTCACCAACCCCCCCCACCCCCAACACCCTCTGCCGTGGAAGATTGAGCTTCCTCATTCTGACAGTTCATGAAATGTGTTTGTGTCATTTTTGCTCCGCCTTTCGGGCTACACTTCAAAGGAGGAAGACACAGTCGATTTTTTTTGTCCGTTTGTTTGTTTTAAAAGCATCCACCAGCCTCCAACCGAGCCAAAAGTCAAGTCAGCGGGCCTCGGAAGAGAAACGTTTTTTAGGACGTTAGCGCCAATTAATCCGAGTTGGACGGATGGAGAGGAGGCAGGGAGGGACAGAAAAGCACGAGAGAGAGAGAGAGAGAGAGAGAGAGAGAGAAACTCAGACGGACAGACCCTCAGAGGTCAGTCCCCCCCCCCCCACACACAACTTTCCCCCGTGGACCCACAGCAAAGCCAGCGAAGTCCAGGATGTTTGGCACTGGCCACCCCTTCTCCAGACTTCTTCCCTTTCCACGTTTACAAAGGTGATACGACCCGACAGCTCTCTCAGTGGTTAAACTCTCGTCAGAAGTTTGTAGAAAGCAAGAAAGAAATGTGGCAAAAACTTACCGGCTATTCTGTCGCGCTCCATTTACTCGGTCTCTACCTCCGGCGGCCACATGTAATCTCTGCTTTTTCCTCTCCTCTCCACCCTCCCTCTATCACTTTTTTTTTTTCCCGGAGACTTCCCCTTTTTCTCCTGACTTAGTCACTTTGTCCCTACGTGTTCAGCCCTCCCTCTCTCTCTCTCTCTCTCTCCCTCCCTCTCTCTCCCTCTCTCTCCCTGGCTTACTTCTTCCCCTGTCTCAAGTTTTTAATGCCTTCAATCTGCTGGAATAACAAGTGAACGGGGTGCACGGCCATGTGCTGGTCATATGGAGCTCCCCTTCTCTCCCTTTCTCTCTCTCTCTCTCTCTCGCTCTCTGGATCCGTGTTTTCATTTGGATCCACATGATCATGCATCCATTTTAACTTCTTTCTCGGTTATTTTGTTTTGCCTTGACGCCAAATCAATACAAATACACCCCCCCCCTTCTCAGATTCATATTCTATCTCTCTCTCTCTTGTGCATGTATTAGCAAACCCCCCCCCCCCACACACACACACACACACACACTCACAAACACACACACACACCATTGTCTGTCTCTTTAAAACTGACTCTTCTGCTCATGTGTCCATGAGTCTAGTGAGGAATAAAACTCCCAACTTCTGCTGGAAAATCACACCACCTGACCCCTTCAGTGCTTCCACAAAATAACACGCCGTGGTATTCCCGTCACCATAGCAATCACAGTTAAAGCAGCCCCGGAGGTCTTGATTTTGGCTCCTTACAGTCAGCAGTACGTACGCCATCTGAATGGATCCTCCATTAATCAATCAATTTCTCTCTCTCTCTCCTCTCTCGCCGCTCCCCTCTCTCTCTCTCGCTCTCCCTCAGGAAGCGGGGCCTCTGACCCTCACCTAGCAGCACAACAGGGTCGAGGGCCACTTAGCAAGCTGTGGTCCTGGCGAGTCACTCCCAAACAAACAGACACACGCCAGCAAATCTCACCAAAAAGGGGGATGGTCCAAGTTACAACCCCCCCCACCCCCCCTCCACTTCCCCTTCCTGTTTATAATGATGACCATGCCATCTCTTCCCTATCAGGCAGAGGTATTGTTATGAAGACTAGCTGCAGTTACAGTAACTCTAGATTACTAGATGATCTAGCTTCAGCTACAGTTTGCAAGCTACAGTTAGCAATGAAAAAGACATATTCGAGCAGTTATTTCACAAAGTGGGGTCCGTGGACCCCCAGGGGTCCATGGCGCTTAGCCAAGGTGTCCATGAATAGTTAAAAAATAAAAATAAACAAAATTGGGTTTTTTTTTTGTGTCTATTGAAGAGGTATACATTTTAAATATTATTTATCTATTATCTCTTTGTAGACAAACAAATCCTTACCCTGCATACACCTGTCTCTAGTAAATCTCTCTGGAGTTTCAACTTCTACAATGTTACTTGTTCATTTAATTGATGTTAATCTAATTGAATACATTGTTTTTATTTTCTGTATTTTTAAATGATGCAATACTTATATTTCTCCTACATTTCTCTTGATATGTGTTTGTTTTCCCACATAACCTATGTAGAAGTGTGAGAAATAGGCCTAACCTCAAATTATTTTTTGGGACATAATATGTCCCGCGATTCAGACAGATATCTGTAAAACACTAAACAAATCATCTTACGCCACTGTAACACCGGTACGGTCCTTCAGTTTACCGACCCTAGTGGCAAACAGCATTTTCAAATATATTTGATGTCCTTTATTAGGTCCCTACGGACCACATACAGTATTTGGCATCTGGTCAGGGTGGCTGTGTCGAGGTCATGTTGCTCAGGGATTCTTGAGGCCACAGGGCTTTTGGAACCCGAAAATTGACACATATACGCATATACCCATAGCCTACACATGCTAAATGCTACGGCTGGGTGGGAGCACTGGGGTGAGACCAGTGTTTGGTAAAAGCAGGTGACAAATTCCCCTCTCGCTATCTGACATCTCCAATGTAGTAGAAACCTACACTACATGTCGGGATGGATGTGTGTGTGTGTGTGTGTGTGTGTGTGTGTGTGTGTGTGTGTGTGTGTGTGTGTGTGTGTGTGTGTGTGTGTGTGTGTGTGTGTGTGTGTGTGTGTGTGTGTGTGCGAGTGAGTGAAGGTTTGAGTGAAATTTGTGGGAAAAGGAAAGGAGAAAGGTTCATGTCATCATTAGATCAGGAGAATAACGGTTGGTTGAGCAGCTGGACGTGCACCCTTTACATTACATCCTCATCACTACACATATGACTCAAACACACACACACACACACACACACACACACACACACACACACACACGTGTACACACATCCAGTCCATAGTTAAGAAGCAGAAACAGAAGGAGATAGATTAGAAAATTGGGAATTTCAATTCATGTAGTGTAATCTGAATTGAATTGGTCGCCCATCCAAAATCTGAATTAGAATACTGGAAATGTAGTTTATTGCAATTCAAAGAATTCCACTCGCACAATAACACACTTTATTTAATCTAACATATACAGTACTGTGTATATTGGAGCAAAATATGAATTATTTAATTTTATTCCATGAAATTGTTCCCTGTTCATTCACTCATATGTGTAATGATGAGGAATACTGTTCAATATTGTTTGATTCCAACATTCCAACAAGTTGTGATAAATTTAATTATAATTCATTCCAGTCCCCACATTATTGCTTTATTTTATTGTCAAAGGATTTTAACACTGAAATTAAACCGTTCTGGCCTGATATCAAATAGTTTGGCTCTTATTTGAAAACGTTATGGCAAAGTAAGGCATTCAGAATTTTGTGTTTTTTCCAAAAAGTGTTCTCCTTTCACCAAATCAAAACAAATGAAAAACAATAATTTATTCTAGATGGCACTAGGAATAAATTCATTGTGGGGAGGAAAAAAGTTGTTAATTAAATAACCTATGAAATGTTATGACCTATGTTATGACCCTGTTATGACCTACCTAAACCTATGAAAGTGTGTATAATTTGTGGCATCTAGTGGTGAGCTTGCACATTGCAACAAACTGAACCCCCCCCCCCCCCCCCACGCCTCCCCTCACCACTCCCATTCCAACACTGTCGGAGAAGCTACGTTGGCCACAAGCTAACATTAGCGTGGAATTGCTAAAAACAATCACCCTGTAACCTAACTGAGGTTAGAGGAAGAGGAAGAGCCGTTGTTTCGTTCCGAGCTACTGTTGAAACATGGTGGTGCGACATGGCGGCCTCCTTGGAAGAGTACCCCTGCTCCCCATCTAGATACAAACAGCTCCTCCTAAAGTAACAAAAACAAAACGATTGTCATTTCCATGGGATTACGCACTATTTGAATTGTACTTGTGAATATGATATTCCATTTCTGCCAAGCCCTTTCCGTAAATTCTACACACCACAGGCGCCAATGCCTGAGGTGCTTCCAGGCCCGAGGGAGAGGAAGAGAAAGGTGGACAAATTGCGCAGTACGCATTACGCATGGAGAGGGAGCGATCGGGGGGCAATTTGCTCTGCTGTGCTCCTCGATTACCGGTGCTCCGCTGTGCATCAGCACGCACACACGCACACAAGCACACAAGCACACACGCACACACACACACACACACACACACACACACACACACACACACACACACACACACACACACACATACATACACACACTGTTGTAATCTCAGTCAGCAGCAACACAGCATCTCCTCTCCTCTGCGCATTCGGGCTTGTCTCATTCTCGAATAGATTTGATCAATGTTTTAATCTGTTATGGTCAAATTGTGGGATAATATTAAATGAGAAAAGGGGGGGGGGGTATCCCCCACTAAATGTTTTACCCCCGATGTTTAAACGCCACTGCATGACTACGGGTTTCAAATATGTTTTGTCTGGGGCCTCCAAATCACTAAGAGCCCACCCCCCCCCCTCCCGGCACCTACCGGTAGAAACAGCGGCAATGCTACTCACTGCACCTTTAAATAATAATTCAATTTCAAATTCAAAAGAACTGAATTGTAATTTCAGAATCATTCAAAATTGAATGCAGAATGGTGGATAACCCTGCAAGCATTTAGATGCACCCCTAACATGACCCCGAGACGACTTATTCTTAGCTTATACACATAAGCAGACAATGACTGAGTTGATGATACTGTATATTTATTAGATGTTTTCCGGCTCATGGTCTGCCAAAAAACACCCCACACAGTAATTTCCCGAGGTGAGTATCTGCTTATGCTATCTGAAGTCGGGCTCTGAGACTCTGTGGAACTGACCCGAGATAACAGGTTTATTTTGACAGAGCTGTGTGGAAGCAGATAACCTCATGCGTTTACTCTGGAGTGCTATTTCTAAGAGCCGGCAGTGTTTCGCAAGACGCACGCGGTCACGATGTAGTGTGAAACGGTTCTGTTGTGGAAAGCCCCTGACTCCAATCTTCTCCATTTTTCCAATTGTTTCAAATCAGAACCAACAGTAGACAGCTTGCACAATGCCTGAATTTCTAATGACGGAAGTAGAGCTGAAACCAGTGGTGGCCAAACTGGTTTTAACCACGGGACACATGTATTATCCTTGTGTATGATTATTACATTTAATTATTACAAGTATAATTTCAAATTATATTAAAAATATTAATAAAAATATATTAAATACAAATGTCTATTCAACCCATTTTTTTTTCACATTTACATTATTAATAAATCAATGTATTAATGGTGGGATAGAAAATATATATATATACAAATGTATATCAATATATATTTATATATTATATATTTAATATATGTATGTATTTTATACATACTTAAAATATCTTTTTTATATTTGTTATGAATTAATTTTGCATAAATTATAAATCATTCATTGGTGGGCCGCTCGCTAGGGTTTGCAGGCCGCATGCTGCCCCCGGGCCACATGTTGGCCACCACTGTATTTAGACCCTCACTCGAGCCTCTTCTCTGTCATAGAATAAAAGCGAAGCTAGTGGTGCTGTGGCTTAGTGTGGGTTTAAAAATAGAGATGTGTTTCTTTGGGCCCTTGGCATTTTCTCTTCACTTCCCAGACACAAAAAGCAGTGTTAATCACAGGGTTTGGACAAGAAACACGAAACACACACACACACACGCACACACGCACACACGCACACACACACACACACACACACACACGTGCTTGTGCCTACAGTTTCAGCCCACTTTCACACACAAAACCATAACAAGCCCACACACACACGTACACATAAGCAAACATAAGCAAACATGCAATGGTACACTAACACACGCAGCCTCCAGTATCCGTGTATACACACACACACACACACACACACACACACACACACACACACACACACAAACAACCGCAGTTGCTGTGTTGGAAACTTAGCAAAAATAAGTGGTCTGTCTGGATATGTTTTAATTAAAGAGGATTTCTTTTTCTTTTTTTGGACGGGGCCAAATGGCAGCACTAGCCCCTAGGTCAACCCCGGAAACTCCCCATGCCCAGCTGGTCGCAGCACAAAGAGAACTGGCCGCGGACAAAATTTCCAAAATAACACTCTGCTAACACAACGTCATACACACATATATAGATGAACACACACATGTAAAGTAATTACATCCACGCAGCCGTCCCACATCAGCACGCCCTGTGGCCAACACAGGGAGATGTGACTTTTCACGAAACGTGGTCCCTTCAAAAAAAAGGCGCCTACAAATGTACTCTGGACAACGTTACATTCTGCCCCTCTCTCTAAGACGAACGCACAAGGGAAGATTTATACTATGTCTCAATTTGTCTATAATACTTTATTACCTTCCATCATTATGTGCCTGAGCTATTCATTTAACTAGGTTAAGCCGTTTGGCAATCCGTGAGGTTAACCAGCTGTAAGTGGCACTAAGTGAGGTGTGACGCAAATGGATACTTATACGAGACACAAGATACATAATGGAAGAGCTGAATGTGCATCATGGCAACGGAAGTACAGTTTTACAACTATGGATTGAGGAATTATTGTGGAAGTGTTGAGTTTATGGATGATATAGTGTGGTGTGTACATACAACTCTATGGCAGTCCACTGCTCCTCGGTCCATCAGTTACTAGGATGGCAAAATGCAGAGAAATGCATTTTGTTACCTCAGTACTTGTACTCTGTGCAGTGACTATTAGTTGAATCAAATCTAATTAGAAACACCTTCATTATTATTATTATTATTATTATTATTATTATTATTATTGTTATTCATTTATCTATTTATTTATTTATTTATTTGTTTGCTTGTTTATTTATTTATTTATTTGAACCTGTGCTGTCAGCATGCTGGGCATACAACACAGGGTATTTGTATGCCATTGCATCCAGGACAGAGTTAGTCTGCAAATGTCAACCTGTAATGCAACACTTTATTAATTCTTAAATCATCAAGAACTGCTGCAATAACTCTGTCCTGTGGACTACCTGTGGAATGACAAAAGCACAGCTTTTGGTTATGGAGAACCACCACCACCCCCCTCTTTGGAGAACGATTTATCATGTTTGAGTCTATAAACAACTGATCACTACTCCAAGAGGGGGAGAATCGCCATGGGTGAGACCAATAAACATAGAAACAAACAACATTTACACAAAAACATGAACACTGGATGACAACACGTATTAAAAAAACGTGAATTAGGTCCAGGAACACTGGAACAACAACTGGTCAGGTGGCCTCTTCCTTTCATAATTATGGCAGTAAATGAGGGAGGAAAGGAGAGGAATGCAACCAGGAGGGTGCTGGGGTGCATTCAAACATCTTCATCATAATGTAGTTAAGAATAACACCACATTTAACTCTGACCTCAGTCAAAAACATATAATTGAATTTACACATTTGACTGTCAACAAAAACAGACTGTTATAAACTTCATGGAATTAGAATTTAGGGCAGAGCTGGTGTATTACATTATATCAGATTGTACAGGTGTATCTAATAAAGTGAACACTGCTGAGTGGGTATATGTGTATATATATATATACAGTGGGGCAAAAAAGTATTTAGTCAACCACCAATTGTGCAAGTTCCCCCACTTAAAAAGATGAGAGAGGTCTGTAATTTTCATCATAGGTTCACTTCGACTATGAGAGACAGAATGGGGGGAAAGAATCCAGGAAATCACATTGTAGGATTTTTAATGAATTAATTGGTAAATTCCTCGGTAAAATAAGTATTTGGTCACCTACAAACAAGCAAGATTTCTGGCTTTCACAGACCTGTAACTTTTTCTTTAAGAGGCTCCTCTGTCCTCCACTCCTTACCTGTATTAATGGCACCTGTTTGAACTCGTTATCAGTATAAAAGACACCTGTCCACAACCTCAAACAGTCACACTCCAAACTCCACTATGGCCAAGACCAAAGAGCTGTCAAAGGACACCAGAAACAAAATTGTAGACCTGCACCAGGCTGGGAAGACTGAATCTGCAATAGGTAAGCAGCTTGTTGTGAAGAAATCAACTGTGGGAGCAATTATTAGAAAATGGAAGACATACAAGACCGCTGATAATCTCCCTCGATCTGGGGCTCCACGCAAGATCTCACCCCGTGGGGTCAAAATGATCACAAGAACGGTGAGCAAACATCCCAGAACCACACGGTGGGACCTAGTGAATGACCTGCAGAGTGCTGGGACCAAAGTAACAAAGGCTACCATCAGTAACACACTACGCCACCAGGGACTCAAATCCTGCAGTGCCAGACGTGTCCCCCTGCTTAAGCCAGTACATGTCCAGGCCCGTCTGAAGTTTGCTAGAGAGCATTTGGATGATCCAGAAGAGGATTGGGAGAATGTCATATGGTCAGATGAAACCAAAATAGAACTTTTTGGTAAAAACTCAACTTGTCGTGTTTGGAGGAGAAAGAAAGCTGAGTTGCATCCAAAGAACACCATACCTACTGTGAAGCATGGGGGTGGAAACATCATGCTTTGGGGCTGTTTTTCTGCTAAGGGACCAGGACGACTGATCCATGTAAAGGAAAGAATGAATGGGGCCATGTATCGTGAGATTTTGAGTGAAAACCTCCTTCCATCAGCAAGGGCAGTGAAGATGAAACGTGGCTGGGTCTTTCATCATGACAATTATCCCAAACACACCGCCCGGGCAACGAAGGAGTGGCTTCGTAAGAAGCATTTCAAGGTCCTGGAGTGGCCTAGCCAGTCTCCAGATCTTAACCCCATAGAAAATCTTTGGAGGTAGTTGAAAGTCTATGTTGCCCAGCGACAGCCCCAAAACATCACGGCTCTAGAGGAGATCTGCATGGAGAAATGGGCCAAAATACCAGCAACAGTGTGTGAAAACCTTGTGAAGACTTACAGAAAACGTTTGACCTCTGTCATTGCAAACAAAGGGTATATAACAAAGTATTGAGATGAACTTTTTTTATTGACCAAATACTTATTTTCCACCATAATTTGCAAATAAATTCTTTAAAAATCAGACAATGTGATTTTCTGGATTTTTTTTTCTCATTTTGTCTCTCATAGTTGAGGTATACCTATGATGAATGAATTACAGGCCTCTCTCATCTTTTTAAGTGGGAGAACTTGCACAATTGGTGGCTGACTAAATACTTTTTTGCCCCACTGTATATATATATATATATATATATATATATATATATATATATATATATATATATATATATATGTTGGCTCACTGACTCAGACCGGAGGTGAACCCAAAAGCACGACACAGGGGAGCGGGTGAAAGTTCACAAAGCAGGGGTTTATTCGAACAAACAGGCCAGGGTCAGAAAACCAGGATATCTGTCAGCGAGGGCAAACAAGTCCGGCAAGGAACAGGCAGGGAATCAAAACCAGAATATCCGTCAGCGAGGGCAAACAAGTCCAGCAAGGAACAGGCAGGGAATCAAAACCAGAATATCCGTCAGCGAGGGCAAACAAGTCCAGCAAGGAACAGGCAGGGAATCAAAATCTGTGAGACAGGAAGAGGGTCAAAAAAACAACTGGGAATCAACAAGGTAATAGCAGGAGCACTCGACGCCGCGCTGGAGCGCTCAACCTAAGGAAAGACAATCTGGCACAGAACAGAGGAAGTAGACCAGTATAAGTACTGAGTGACAAATGAGGAGATAAGCTGCAGGTAAGGAGAAGAGTGGGAAACCTAGGTAATGTCATAGCAGAGGGGAGTGGCCAGATTGGATCTCAGTGAGGATTCATGACAATATACTGTATATATATACACATACACAAGACGGGTGACAAATTAAAGGAAAAACCTGAATACATGAGTGGAGAAACATGAATGCATGTGCTTCCATACAGGTGTGGTTTTTAAACATAAATAAATGAACACAAAAAACAAACGTAAAAAAATGACACAAAAATAAACCTAAAGTTAAACAGGGAACAGAAAGGAAGTTAACCTGAGAGTACATACATAATAAAAAGTAAGTACATACAATATCAACCCAGTTGAACACCGATGGGGGATTTTGGACAACCTCTCCACCACCATCATCAAAACACTGAATAAGGGAATATCTTTTGGGAGAATAGTGTTCCATCCCTCCAATAGAGTTCCAAGAACTCTAACTCAAAATAATCTTTTCAAAGGTGTGTTTAAGCTGTTCTGGTGTCTCGTGGTGGCCCAACATCTAACTAAGACACTGTATGTTGGTTTTTCCTTTAATTTGTCACCCGTCTGTATATATACTGTATACTGTATTTACTTTATGTGTATTGAACAGAAGGTCCAGTTTTTCCAGTAAACTTTTCCATCCAATCTTCTATATTCTATGAATCTGGAAGATTGTTGTCTATCGATTCAGTAAGCTCACCCCTCATGAAATATGTAGGTAGATTTAATGCCAGGTGTAGTCCAATCTTTTCTCCAAACTGGAAGTATGGTGCTATACTTCCATTGGGAGTTCAATGCAAGTAATGTGGGACAAATCCACGAACCGTGTTCAGTGCAAAAGCTCACTCCACATTTCAGGCAAAGCTAACATGATGCCACAGCAGCAAACAGGGGATTTAGCAACAAAACCCAACTCCTGGAAATTTGCAAAATCAGACTGCTGTGGCATGTCCCACATGACTTGCATTGAGCTCCTGATGGAAGGATGGAGCCGTGCATCCAGTACAGAGAAAAGGCTGGACCGCTGGCTATACTTGCAAAGCAGCAACCGTGTTTGGTTGCCAAAATACACACATATCCTTCCTAGAGCATCACTGTTTACCAAATTCAAATCACAGCACAGTGTATAAGACGTAGGCATCCAAAACAAATCCCCGGAAATACATTTTTTCTGAAACTTAAAAGAGCTCAGCTCGCCCTATAGACTCCCGCTGCCATTCCTTTCAACACCTTCTTGGTCCATCACCACCACCCTCCTACTGCAGGGGACATATGTATACTCCCATAAATACATACCCATGCAAACAAACACATAATCACACACTTCATGTGCACTTCCTGAAATGTGTACATTTTAAACCCTTCAACCTACACTTAAAACCAGATGCACAGAAACACTCCAAGGGTTATCCAAGCAGATTCCTCTCTCATGACTCTCTCAAGCCTCTCTCAGTACATCCTGTAAACTCTCTCTCACTCTCTCTCTCTCTCTCTCTCTCTCTCTCTCTCTCTCTCTCTCTCTTCCTCTCTCTCTCACACACACAAAGGGCACAGGGCCTATATGTGCGTCTAGCACGGCAGATGGGCATCGGGCGAGGACAAACACGTGCGCATGTTCCTCGTGCGGCAAACGCACGCACAAACACACACCCACAAAAAGCAGCATGTCACACATGGACCATGCTGGATGGCATGAAGCCTCAGGACACACACATTAATGTTACGCCGTCATCTCCAAACGCGACCTAAGGCCAAATGCGTGACTCAAACAGGCTAAATGTAGTCCCCCAAAATAAATAAATAAATAAATAACAGAAACGTCAGGCGAAAAACTCACCAGCATGCCAGTCGAGGCTACTGGGTAGCCTGCGGGGCGGCCGTGCACAGCGGAGGAGAAAGGAGAGGAAGGAAGGAAGACTTGCGAAAGCGAGGATGGGGAGGGCGCATGAGGTAAATGGAGGGGAAGAAGAAAGGGGATAAGGTAGGAAAGAGGAGAGGAGATAACAGAGGAGGAGGAGGAGGAGGAGGGGAGACATCTGGGCACAGGCCTCCGGGAGGTTGTGACCAACACACACAAGAGAGGCGGAACACACAAATTATCTATATATATATATATACGTACTTACACACACACACACACACACACACATATATATATATATATATATATATATATATATATATATATATATATATATATATATATATATATATATATATACGTACTTACACACACACACACACACACACACACACACACACACACACACACACACACACATACATATATATATATATATATATATATATATATATATATAGATATATATATATATATATATAGATATATCTATAGATATAGATTTACACACAAACCATGACATTGGCTGTATGCTGTAGATAATTATTACTCTTAAAAAAATAGAGATAGGAAAGGAGGAGAGGAGAGGAAGGGAGGGGAGGAGGGAGAAGGGGAGATACAGCTAGGAGGAGGAGGAAAGAGGGGGGAGAAGAGAAGAGCGGAGGAGAGGGAGAGATGAGTAGAGGAAGACATAGGAGAGGAGGAAGGAGAGGAGGGAGAAGGGGAGGAGGAGAGAAGGGGGATGGCGAGAAGAGGAGAGGGGATGCGAGAGGAGAACAGTGACATGGAGGGCAGCCTCCAGCCTCAGACTGATGACCTCACCAGAGCTACATCACCCTCCTCCCGCCTTCTCTCCATCACCATGTCCTCAGAGTCCGTCCCACTCATATGTCTCCTCCTATGCGACTCCGGCCTACACATCCGACCCGCGGCGTATCCAGGACGACACAACACTTCACATCACTCAGCCAGGAGAAAAAACAAAAAAACAAATTCAGAGCTACGCCGTGCGCTCAGAGACATGAGGGTGGAAACCTGGAGGAGATCCGTGCTCTTTACTCATGGGACTGTTTTACCAAACTCAAGGAGAAATGTTATGTAGTGGCTCACGTGTTCCCCCCAAAAATGTTTTTGTCTGCTGGTGATGGCCATGTTGTGTGTTCACTGTTCTTTCACGCTCGCCTGATGGAAACATCGGAGGTGGGCATCATCCACATTTGGAGACTGAACTTGATGCTCATGTAATTACAGGTCCAACGATTGATGCCAATCCTCTTACACTGTGCACTGCTTTCCAGTAAAGATGGCGGTTAAAGTCTATAACAATATTCCAAATATATACTGGGATTTTGTTTGATTTAGGGGAAAATTCATGGGCATTGTTCCTGGAGATGCAGTGGGCCTCATTCAACAAAACATGGATTAAAGAGGGTGCCCACTTGACAACCTTGACAACCACTTGTGGTGGTTGTTGCAACTTGGTGGCCGACTAAGCCATTTGGGTTCATGGAGATTTAGGTTCTCTCCTTAAGCGTAGGAACAAATGCGTGATGAGCATTTGTGCGCCCTCTTATTATTAGCACATTTAAATACTCAAATCGTACTTATCATAATGGTCCCAAGAGTTGTTGAGCCTCAAGGTAAAGTTGTAGGTCCACCTCGGGACTAGATCTTGCTGAAGAGAAAGCCTGACCAGTTTTCCTGATAGCCATCAATGGAACTGTATGTGATATCTGCTGTTATCTTGAGCCATAGGGAAAACACTAGAAACTTGTGCAATACCAAAGAAGAAGAATTGGTTCCAAGCATGGCTGTAGCGAGAGCTGGTGAGGTGGGATAACTAGGGTTGGTATACTGCACTTCAAATTTCAATAGATATTAGGCTGGTAGATTAACTGTCTATTGCTCTGTATACCTGTGTTTACCATCCTCCACACCATTGATTAGAGTTGTGCTGCATGGTTGATGGACTTCCCCGCTCAGGATTGCTGATTGGTACCATTGGCAAATGATAGAGATATTGATAACAAAACAGGGATGTTTGGTACTCAGGAAAACGCACCTTTGTTCTCTCCAGTAATAGTCCTGAAAATCAAGATCACTGACGGAACAATACTTAAAAACAATAATAAAGATTCCACATAATTGTGCCAATCCTCCCAAACATCAACATCACCTCTGTGTTCCAACTGAAAAACCGTCTCATTTCGTAGCGCTGTGAGAATGACAACTTTATAGGCACTTCACAGCTCGGAACATCAGCAGTTACAACAACAAGCCCAGCTCATTGCCAGATCATCACTGATGCTGAGTAAGAAACTGGCACGACTTCCAAACTGCTGTACGTAGTCAGTCGCAGAAAACCAAGATCGTGACCGGAACTTGACCCCTGATAGACACACACACATTATTGCAATTGAACATAGTTCTCAATAAATAAAACAGTCAATAAAACACACAGGCTCTTGTCCAATCAGTCGTCTAACTCTAAATCCCACTTTCAGACCGTTCGGCTGGTCGGAGGCTGTAAAAAGTGCTGGTATTGCAGTCTGTCCGCCCGTCCCAGCCCGGCTGTGGTAACACAGCTCGATATTTCTCCCTCGCCATAAGGTAGTCATTAGAAGTAAGAGGAAGCTGGCAGAATGGGATATCCTCCACGTTCCAGGACCGCTCCAGAAGAGAAAGAAGTTGTCTCTCTTGCACCAACAGAAGAATCTGCAGACCCTTGGGACGGTGGCTTCACAAACCCATGACGGTTTGTAACCCAACGTGGTTGAGTATTGGGTTCAGAGTTGATGTGTAATAAATGAAACAATCTACAGAACAATCTAGGGTCAAGTATATATCGGAATGAATACTGATATTCACCAGAACGGCCAATACTAATAACAGATAGAGGATCCCTGGTTTGACAACCAATCGGGGACACATCAGGCCTGTGACGCGCTTCGTAATGCACACCTCAACCACTGCAACTCTAGAGGGTACGTAAAAAGGGGGGTGAAGGGGAGGGAGAGAGAGAGAGGGAGGGATACAGAGGGAGAGGGAGGGAGAGTTCCTGTGGTTCCCTGTGGCTTCAGACCTCTGTAATCAGCATGCCAGGCTCCTGATGTCTAAATCCACAACCCAGACAGTCACACAGCGCGCACGCACACACACACACACACACACACACACACACACACACACACACACACACACACACACACACACACACACACACACACACGCACACACCCCTCCACAGTCATGAGCTGTGTGGTGATCTTACATATGGACTTCATCCATGAAGAAAGTCATGGGTAGACGGACAGACATTATAATACTATAATACTTATAATAATATTATAATAACATTGTTATATCATAGTGACAACATTATAACCCATATATGCAATGCAGTCTCTTGTTTTTTGTTTTTCCACTGACACATGCAACACAGAAAATCTCCTACTGCTCTGTTCGGGGCATCTGCTCCTAACATCAGGTGTTTCGTTGGTAAAGAACGCGCTCATGACCGACCGACTCCTGACCACAACGGGCAGCAGGGATGCGACCCAATTTCCTTTCCCTTCATGATATTCAAAAGGAGGGGAGTCTTTTTGTCTGTTATTGTCGGTCAGCTGGAACATTGCGCTTGCAACGTCCTCCATCCCTATTTATAGATGAACTTCCACAATGGCAGATGATGTCATCTATGTGTGTGTGTGTGTGTGTGTGTGTGTGTGTGTGTGAATATGCTACGTGTTCATTAAGGGAGGGGTCGCCTCCGGTCTTCAAACTGGGGTTAGTGCTCACAAGCCCGCAGCTAGGTTTAATCAGCCAGGAATCTCCACTGCGAACTGAAATAAATTAGGCGTATTAACATCATGAGTCCCTTGCAATAGCAGAAGAGAAAAGACGCAGGCTAATGACTGAAAGGCGAAAAGTTGATCTAAAGCGCGGCCGTTATCGTGGATGAAACTTTGTGCGGACGGCCGGTGTCTTCGGGAAAGCCCTAGGTTAAGAAGGTGAGCTTGTGGTGGGGGATTTACGCGATAGAACCGAAGAATTAAGCGGAAAAAAAGATGGATTCTCGAAGGAGCCGTCAAGTGCGGGGGTCGGGGGTTTAGAAGTGTGATAGGGATTGCGTTAACAGAGAGAGCTTTAAGGTTGCGAGTTAGAGAGGCAGAGGCTATAATTCGCCAATGCAAGCCTTATTATCACAGAGGAGTATCAGCGAACAGTCTGGGCCAGAATGACTCAGACTGAAGGGAATTTAGCTCCGCTGTCACTGAGGAGACATTGTGGAGGTGAAATAAAGAACAGTATTGACTCTCGCTCCATGAGCCCTGCTTGCTGCTGTATGTGGGAGGAGAGGTGACAGTGTAGCATTTATAACTTTTTACACATGCAGCAGACCCCAAACTGAACTGGGTCTGATGTCCCAAAGCGATGGTCATACCCTGAGGCGCAAATATTATGATTATTATATAAAAAATATTATCATAAAAGAATACAGTATATTATGATGGCATATGATGTCATAAAAGGTTCCCTAACATAGCGGTTCTCAACATGAGATCCGGGGACATACAAGGGGTCCCTTCGAGAGCAGTTCAACTCCAACATTATTTCATTTACTAGACGTTAGCACCATTAGAGAATGTACAATTGTGACTATTTTGATCATAGTTTCACTGTCATCTCCCTAGCTACTATATAGCCCAGAAATTTGACCCTTGACCGCACACGTCTGTCAGTTGAGTCACGTCGCCGAATCCCTCATGTGGTGAAGGTTGAATGGGTTGTTTAGTCACAAAACTAAGTTATTCCTTTTTAACACCAGAAACAACATAGAAAAATACCTCCAAGAGATCTGGCGTTTGGACATGTTCTCACACTGCAACTTGACTGAGATCATCTTCATAGAGTCCATGTTAAAGATTTAGAGGTCCAATCTAAATTGCAGGCGGTTTTAAGACATATATCTTACACATCAGTTGTTATGTATGGAATAAAACCCTGCAAATCTGCACGTTAAAGGATATTTACGGAAACCTTTATCAAAGACGTGAGTCCAACATGTCCATATAACCACCCCCCCAAAGCCACTCTTAACCACAAAAAAGGAACTATTGAAGCTCAGGACAAGCCTGTTTGAGAAATGACCTAACCAGGAGACCAAAGCACAGCTGACTATGATCTCTCATGCGTAGGAGGAGAGGAGTGGGGGGGGGGGTTAAGAGGGAGAGGAAAATAAACGCAATGCATTAACTCCGCCGGGGCTCTGTGTTCATTCAGGGTCACTTTGCTTAGAACCGCAACACAACATGGGTACGTCCAGTTCATTAGGGCGAGTGGGATGTAGCTTCGGGTGCAACGAGCGTTCCACCGAAATAATGGCCCGACGAGTTCTTGTTTGAGATTAAATGGACAATGCGACAGTAAAGTAAAAGGCGAAAAAACTTGATTTAATGATTTTTGGTTGCACCAGTTCACCTGGTTAGGAATCTCCAACAACTGTATGATCTACAAACTTCAATAGTTTGACAAAACCATCACGGTTACAACAGTCAGTACAAAGAATAAGGAAATTGACTCTACGGAGCACCACACTTTGAGGGTGAGAGGTTTGAACAAATTGCTTCCTATTTTTATTTTTATTCTAAAATTGAGGACCAAGTTGAGGACCACTGAGACCCAAGTCACCATGCTTCTAAAAGAGCTTCTCAGATGATACACTTGACAATCATTTGGCGCCGACCAAACTTTGATCTGCTACAGAGGCACAGGATGCCTCACCAAGGATCTATTCTTGTGTAACAACAACAACAGAGAACTCTTTCCAGACATACACAATCATTACAAAACCAAGTATCCAAACACTAATTGGGTTCTTCCTCAGTTCAGCCGTGAAATGGTTCAATCTGGCAGATCTTTTGCCACCTTGAGGTCAAAACACTGAACCTAACAAAATGCGAACAATACCAATTTGAACCTGAGCAGTGTGCTGCTCTCTCCGGCAAGGTTTATCTCCAGCGTGTCTTCGCCCCGGGAAGAGTTTCTAGCGTTCTGCTCACTGGACCAAGAGCACAGTGGAGGGCACTCTTATGATGAATCCATGGTTCCGTCCTTTCACCTATTCCGGCCATCCCAAACTTTTTCACTTTTGGGGGTGATGCCTGTGTCCACGGGGGAGGCTGATATCGTCATACAAAAAGCCATTAGCAATGTGGGCCCTAACGTTAAACCCAAGATCAGCCAGGTACCAAAAAAGTTGACTTCGGTCCATCTTATGTGGATTCAATGGGTCCACTGTGTCTGTCGTGTCTGTCCATCTCTAACAAGTCAGCAAGTTTGAGCACCTACTGAGATACACGTCCACTGGACAGCATAGTGGATGGACTAGGCGGCTGTGTTTATTGCTGCTGAGGCAGGTGTCTCTGGGATGATAACCAGAGATAGAGGCTGACAGTCACTGATAAGGCTCTCTAATAAAAACAGTACTTAACCTCCAAACAAGACCTTCCCCATATTTCTACTCCTTAAAAGGTCAACGACGTTGATTCCACGGGGCTGTTGGTTGCCACTGCATTCTCAGGCCGTATGAATGTGCACTTGGATAGTTTTCACGCTGTACTTACAAAATCAAGGCAGTAAGAAGGACTGAGTGGTATTAACAAAATCAAATATCACAACATCTTTTGCCATTATTAGAGAGAGACAGTAAACACTGGGCTGGAGATAGGGGGAAAGACATGCAGCAAATGACCACAGACGGCATACAAACCTGGGTTGCTGCAAGGTATTTCACGTCCATGATATGTAAACTATTAGTTGAGCCATCAAGATGCCCAATAACACGGCATTTTCACTGAGTACCTCAATATCAATCATTTTATAAAATTTTTGATGACTATTGGTGATTTCATAAGATACTGACAGAAAATAAATATTTGAGAATTAGTAATGTGTATATTATGACCATTGATCAGAGCAGCTAGAACAGTCAGAAATGCAATTTTCTCAACAGGGAGATGAGAAAATTGCATAACTTTACACTCACGCAGCCTTAAAGACAACCTTTAACTACATCATATTACGATAATCAAAATCCCAGACAAGTTCTGGTCTCGTATCACAGTATCGGCATTATATCCATATACTGTAGTATCACCCAGCCCATATAGTTATCATCTCAAACACAACTGCATTAAGGAAAAACCAACCATCATCATTATGCTGTGCTACTTAAATGACTCGAGAGAGCCACAACCGACTGACATACAGTACCGCGTCCACTTCACGAATATATCCTTAACATCAACAAATCACATGTCAATTTGAACGCTTTGTGAGTGATGGTTTCGATGGTGACGGTGGCATCAGCATGTGCCACATTCCTCTTGTCTGTTTGATCTCCACTGCATTAGTTTCCTCCTGAGGGCTGGCCGTGTGTTCCAGAGTGTCGGGGGGGGGGGGGGGGGGTTTCACAGATGGGGTATGAGATCTGTTGTATAACACACATACATGCTGACACGGAAACGTGCGTGCCACTTTGCATGCTCATGCACACTCACACTGTCGGCCCCTACATACAAGCCACACACGGAAGGTATCCAGACGCTTGGAAACCACTCAGTCACTCACTCACCGATTACGACAGTGGGGCCGATAGCCAATTCTTATCCCAATGTTGTATTTATTTATTTATTTTTCCTTATTTTTTTATTTTTTTTACCTTGTTTTTGTTGCTATTTATTCCCCCTTTTGTGCCAGAGAAACAAATAAGTCTTCATTATAAAAAAGAACTGTTTTAAGTCTTTAAGACAAATTAAATCATACAAATGTATGAAAAAACCCACAGTACAAAGATTATTTTTGTGAAAAATAACTGTTTCAAAGGCTTATTAGCCTGCTATACAACTATCTACTCAATGAGAAGAAATCGACCCTACTTAATGTACAAAGTCCAGCAAAAAATATTTTTTGGAAACATACATTTAATCTAATTAAATGTTAATGTAAACGCGATAAGAAAAGCAAAGTGCCTCTTTGTTGAGACAGTCCCTGTACTTCCATTTCGCTTGATTAAAGTTACTTAAGTAATTTCCCCCTGGGATTATTAAAGTATTTAAAGTATTTAAAATATTTCTGAAAACATTTTCCATGTACATTTTGATGTCATACCACAAATCACATGGTCAGAACGCATGGGAATATTATATATATATTTATTATATACTTATATATATATATATATATATATATATATATATATATATATATATATATATATACTTATATATATATATATATATATATATATATATATATATATATATATATATATATATATATATATATAAGTGAATCTAGGTATAAAATGTAAATATACATATATAACAAAATATAATACATATATGCATAAATATGATTTATATATATTATAGATAATTACATATAAAATATGTTTTCAGGCTACTGTATGTACATTTATACACTCACATACATCCTCAAAGACAGAGTAAGAAGGTTGCAATGTTTTGTTATTGTATTCTTTTATTAATTTTTGTATTATTAGTTGAAGACTGCAAGAGAGAAAGAGAGGAATAGGAGTTGTGGGTAAATGTTGCACATATTCATGTATTATATGTTTTATTATATTTTTTGAACAAATCACCAAAAAATCCCAAAAATAACCGTGTCACTTAAAAATAAATGTATTTGCAAACAACATCTAAATATATAAATGCAGCTCTGTGCACATAGAGCAATGAGTTGAACAGGAATACCCACAAGCAACAGCGATGGCTTCTGGTGTGAGCTAGAAGCGACAGCTCTTTGAGGGTAGTGACGTGTGTGCGTTACAGACATAAAGAAAGTGAGGAGCCTGACTCTACTTGCGGCAGAGTTTTGCGCTGCAGTGATGGATGGTTTCGGAGGAATATCGCACTTAAAGTCCCTGTAAAGCAAAAATAAATGTGTATTCTGAATTTTCTCACACCACAGAAAAATGTGTTATTAACCACCCAGCCAAATTTGAATGATTCAAAATATATATATATATATATATATATATATATATATATATAAAGTTAGGTATGTTTACATTGGAGAAACTTCCATGTTTAAATGCTCTGCGGAGCGGAGAATCTCCGCTGTGCTACATCGCAGGTGTGATGGAAATTCTACTTATTAATTGCAGGGAGGCTGTAATATATGTTGCTATAGCGAAGAAGCAGATGGAGGATTTGGACACAGTGGTCTCGCTTGGTCCGGTGATAAAAGTTACGACTCAGTTATTACTTTGTATAAATTCTTATAGCAGACACTAAATAATTTGGTTTAATATATTTTATTGGAGTCTTCAGTCTGCATCACCATAGGAACATATCGTCACGCTGGTTTTGTTTTGCAGTCGTACTGTACTTCAACCTCGCTCCCCCCGTGGCCATTTAGAAAGTGTCATTATCCCGTTCCCGTCGACCATGTTCCATGTGAACGTGGCATCAGACCGCAAATAGCCAACACAACATTTAGCCAGTGCAAAATTGACACGACACAACAGATAAACATCGGCCACTGCCATCGGTGAATGTTATCTTATTTACCGATAGGTCGATGGCCGCCGACAAGGGGAATATCGGCCAATACCGATGTGCGGCCGATAAGTCGGTTTATCCCTCACACACATACAAACACAGGCCAAAAATAGCACAACTAGTATTTGAATATGAGTACAGCCTGTGGGGGATGAGGTGAATTTAAACAGGTCATGATGAGACAGACTGAGAATGATGCACAGGGAGACTTTTTAAAAAATAGCCAGAGAACCCTGAGGTGTCTCCTCTGGGTGCTGTGCTGTGCACACTCTACCAGAAAACCCTAAAAATGAAAGAGGCTGGAACACTCACTGAATAAAGGCGTCAATTAAAAAAATATACAAAAAAAAATAAAGAAATAAAAAATTATAAAAACAAATAAATGTGTGAACAAAAAAAAAAATATATATATATATATATATATATATATATATATATATATATATATATATATATATATATAATCATGTTTTGTTGTATAATGTATAATGTACAAAAAAACATAGAATTATATTATAGATTATATTTGTATGTATTATATATTATTGCAAATATAATTTTATACATCCTTGTATTTCATACATACTAATTATCCTGAAGGTTAAAAGCCTTACATATAAAATCACCCAATGAGTCTTATAGGCTAAAGAAATTGTAAAAAACATACCTGAATTGGCAGATTTCTTCATGGCTCGGAGTTGGTGGGATGAGCCTGGGAAGAACTCACAAAGAGTTGAGTTACTGGGAATAAACCTTCCCAGTCCTTCTCCGCCTTTTTTGAAGATGCTCTCCGTGCGTCCGAGCTGCCTTGAGGTGACTGGAGGGTGCGTTTGGCGTGGTCGTCTTGATGACGCGCACTTTCGCTGGACGCGGGATTCCTTGCGCCCGCAAAAGAAACAAGAGCGCAGCGCTTTTAAGGCGCCGTTTACGCACGAATCCCATTGGTCACAGCGCGGGTCTGCGCATGACGTAATCTGTGCCAAATTCCACAGAGCGAGAAAAACAATTAAAAGCGAGTGAGAAGCAGAGCAACAGAGAGGGAGAGAGAGAGAGTGTTTTTTGACATGGTCATTTTTTTTTTAATTATTTATTTATTTATTTATTATTCTTTTGTTAATTAACTCTTTATAAACAATAAATTCAAATTGGCCCACTCCGCCCTATTGAATCACTGGATTGAATCGACTCCTCAAGTCTCCTATCAAATAAATAACGCAAATATGTATATTTTATATTTTTAGTTTTAAGATACTATAAATCCATTTATAGGTATGTACATATACATGTATATATACACATATACAGTGCTGATCCCCCCCCCCCCCAAGTTTGCACCGTGACGTCATAGCATTGTCATGTTCGGGTGACGTCGGAACACAGGCATATAAAATAGCCAGACAGAAAAACATACAAACAGCTTGATCACGCCTCACAATCTGTGAGTTAGTTCATGTTATTGGTGTATTCAACGGTGTAGGAGCTATCGCGACGTGTTAACTTAGTTATTACTAGTAGGTTATTAACATCTGCATAGGGAGTCATCCTTAGTGTGCATACGTCAGTACTGTTCCACACGTCCACACCGCTTCTATTACAGAAAGCAAAGGTGAGCTCCTCTCTCCGGGTACTTATTGGGAGAGTGTTTAGCTCGCTGCATCGCCGTGTACGTCTGCACGTGGTGAGGGCAGAAGATACACACACACATTTACATTATATTACATTCTATATATGTGTGTGTGCGTGTGTGCGTGCGTGCGTGTTTGCCTTACATTGTTGGTTGGATGCTTAGTTGGTTTGTTGCTCAGTTGTTGTTGTTGTTGTTTTTTCATATATATATTTCCTCCCGGGGATTAATAATGCGTTCTAATCTCATCCTATCTTGAATAGGTTAAAGAAACATCTTAAGGTCAAAGACTTGCGTCCCTCTCACGTATTTTCTTTGTCTATTCATATATTTATGAATTTAAAAAAAAAAGTGCATTGCCATTTATTATTTGTCTGTATGCTGTTCTATCATCTGATTTTGTTCGCATAGTTGAGTTCAATAAAAGATAAAAAGCCTTTAAAGGTGATACTGTATATTATACACATCATCTCACATGCACACACATTGATTGAACATGTTCGTTGCATTGACAATGTTTCCCATAATGACCATCACTAGTCCAGAAAAAAATAAAAGGCTTTAATCTCCATCCAGAGAATACAATGCACTGTGAGCTCACACATACAGTGTGATTCAACATAACATTTAGCGGCAACATTCTGAGCTAATCATCGGCAGGTGCCACTCCCGTAACCACCTGTAAATGTCAAATCTTTAAAGTTTACCGGATAGAACATGTCAGTAGAGAATATGCAGCAATTGGAAAGTGAGATTTTTTTTACACCACCATTCCAATTAAAAACCTTTCCACTTGTCTCAGTACATGAGAAATGGACGCGACGCCGGGAAGGTGGAGGTCACCCGCTGGATTCTGTAAAGCCCCACGTCTGGTTTTACATCACTCGCCATCTTGGCAGGATGGACCCAACCGGCGCTTTATAGGTTTGGGCCAAAGGGGCGGAGTCCTGGTGAGAGAGACGCGCCCACTTTGCGCGAACAGGAACTAGAAAACTGTCAATCAAGGCAACCACCCCGTACAAGCCCCACATCCCTTACAAGGTCCACACCCCTTACAAGGTCCACATCCCTTACAAGGTCCACATCCCTTACAAGCCCCACATCCCTTACAAGCCCCACACCCCTTACAAGGTCCACACCCCTTACAAGGTCCACATCCCTTACAAGGTCCACATCCCTTACAAGCCCCACACCCCTTACAAGGTCCACATCCCTTACAAGCCCCACACCCCTTACAAGCCCCACACCCCTTACAAGCCCCACATCCCTTACAAGCCCCACATCCCTTACAAGGTCCACATCCCTTACAAGCCCCACATCCCTTACAAGCCCCACATCCCTTACAAGCCCCACATCCCTTACAAGGTCCACATCCCTTACAAGCCCCACACCCCTTACAAGCCCCACATCCCTTACAAGCCCCACATCCCTTACAAGGTCCACATCCCTTACAAGCCCCACACCCCTTACAAGCCCCACATCCCTTACAAGCCCCACATCCCTTACAAGCCCCACACCTCTTACAAGCCCCACATCCCTTACAAGCCCCACATCCCTTACAAGGTCCACATCCCTTACAAGCCCCACACCTCTTACAAGCCCCACATCCCTTACAAGCCCCACATCTCTTACAAGCCCCACATCTCTTACAAGACCCACATCCCTTACAAGCCCCACATCTCTTACAAGCCCCACATCCCTTACAAGCCCCACATCCCTTACAAGCGCCCATATTTGGGGGCTTGTAAGGGATGTATATTTGTGGGCGTGGTTTAATTTTCCAATATGAAGAGTATTATACACCCCTTACTCTTCGTATTGGAAAGTTACGTTTAAAAATCCCAGCCTAGACTCACATGGGAAGTTCTAAACCTAGATAACTCTCAATATATTATTGACTGTATTTCTAGTGAGAAGTTTCTTCCTTCTCCTTTGACTTACATCGAGTCGGACTCGGAGGTTGTCTGGAGCAGCCTCTAGCGGCCATTATCCGAACTGCAGTTTGAAGCACTTCCACATTGCCTTCAACGCCCATGATAAATCCTAAATAAATCGAATATGCTGGTAATTGATGCCTGGTAATCAATCACATTTGCGTAACATGAAATATTTAACTATTATCAAATTGAGTGCCCTCGTCGCCCTGAAGGTATTCTAATAATAATGGATGCGCGTCGACAAATGCTGCCCACTGCTCCTGGCTGCCCCCCCGAGGAAGGACAAGTCAGGATGGGTCAAATGCAGAGGCCTCATTTCACGGGCCACCATCCAAAGCATGTGCATGTGTGTGTGTGTGTGTGTGTGTGTGTGTGTGTGTGTGTGTGTTGTAGTGTGGTGTGTTGCGTGACAATTAAAAGATTTTTCTTCTTATAATTTGAGCATTAGGAACGGCGTTATACCACCATCTACTGGAAGATGTTGTTATTACACGCATTTTGTAAACAGGCATCCACCCACGCACGCACGCACGCGCACGAACACGCGCACGCCCACACACACACACACACACACACACACAATGAAACTTTACGGCAAATTTCTTTCTTGACGTGACTTCAATCTCGAAAAGAAAATACATATTATATTTGAAGGTGGATCATCTCCTGATGCTCACGGTCATTGTGGCATTATATTCAACGATATTTATAGTTTCATACATTTTAACATGCCACCAGTAGTAGTACCAGGTGTCCATCGCTGGTCAGGCGATGATGCGTGCATGTTTTTGTTGGGGGTCCTTACTGATGGTAGGTGGAGGAACAGGCAAACTCCACACAGAAAGGCTCCTATTTGGGAGATAACCCGCCGGAGCGCGGTGCCAACAGCGCCCCAGGCGGGAATCGAACCCCGGACCTTCTTGCTGTGAGGCAGCAGTGCAATGCTGCGCCACCGTGCCACAAAGGGTTTCAATCCACCGACCTCTGGGTTATGGGCCCAGCACGCTTCCGCTGCCCCACTTTGCTCTATATGTAGTGTAGTCTATAGTGGTGACCAGAAGTAAAGGCCAGAATGATATATTCTATTTCATATCATACGCAGTGTATTCTCTGTAAAAACAAATATAACTAAATAAATAAATAAATGCAATTATTCATAGACCTTGAGTTGTCCATTGTCCACTGTTTCTATTTGAAAGTGGAAGTGCAACTTCCTTTTGTTGACAGCTTGTTATTTTTGGGGCTATTTTTACTTTCAATTCTCCATGAACCGGACTAGGAACCTACTCAGACACAAACATGTGAACCAACCACACAATCGATTACCATTTTGATCCTGGTTCTTTGCTCCTATATCATCACTGAATTGTTTTTAAGATTGAAACCCATCAAGCTCCATGACTGAGAACGAGCATAAGATTACACTCAAACCCTAACTCTTAACTCCTTCCAAACAAGCATAGCCTCAAAACTATCAAACTATAACTACAACTGAACTGTTGGATGGCCCGTTTTTGTTTTTTTTTCAAACGCAAAGTCTTTTTTCACGATCACAAAGTTGAGCAGAGCTCCCAAAGGAATCAAGCCCAAAACATGACCCGAATCAGTCACAGGAGTTCATTAGTAACCAAATAACTTAGAAAATTTGATATTTAAAATTTACCCGGGATCCTTTAGCTTCCTCTCGCTCAATATTCAATACATACACCAGATCTTAGTGTGAGGATTTTCTATTATTTATGATGACCCATAACTAGATGAATATGACCCCGCACGCACGCACGCACACACGCACACACAAACGCCATAAAAGATTTATTGTAGCAATCAACAATAAAAATGAAGGTGTTCAGTGGTCATCTCGCTTTGTTAATCTGGTAAAGCAATACAGCACAGTGCAATCACAAATTGGTTTCCTGCTTATTACGATGATTAAGACAAAATCACTTAAAAAAATATGACCTATTCACATTGTTTACAGTATATATATAGTATATATACTGTATACTATACTTTATATACATGGATATATTATATGTTTAGCCTTATATGAATATACTATATGTGCCTCGTGTTGTTTACTACGTATTTTTTGAGCTTATAGAACTCATTGTGAGTAATCACCGGGTGTCATGACATTTCACTGCATATATGTATGATCGTTTGTATATGTATGTGACAAATAACCTCTTGAATCTTGAATCTTTCATTTATAGTATTCAGGGTATACACCATATATAGTATACTATACATTGACGCCTCCCACCTCTGCTTGTACTAGTAGCTGCTGTTTATCTATGAAGAAGCTGCGGTTGACTAGGAACCCGTCTTTCCATTTCACCATGTGATGAGTGACGTGCCAAAGTTTGGGTGGGAATTAGGTCAAGAACAGGTGTGTTTACAGCACTCAAACAAACACATTCCATTTCACATGATCAAAAGAGAAACTGCTGGATCCTATGTAAAACAAAGCAAAACAAAAGTATAAAGTGTTGCAACTCCTATGTTTTAAGGTTTTGGCACATAGCACACATTGAATTATGCAGACAGTATATTTAAAAAATAGGCTGATTGACTGACCTTAACACTCCCAGTTTGACACTAAATTGGTTGTGGGATTCAACATACAGCAGCTACCTGACTGGGCTTTTTTGAGCCTTTTTTTGCTTCATATTTGCTACATAGTACTGTGTTTTAACAAATCACAGTGCTAAACTGATGACCGGGATTACTTATTTGCTGGGTTTGTCGGGTAAAAGGGAAAGAAAGAAAGAGAAAACTGATGTAACCAGCAAACAATGTTCTACAGACGAGGAAGCATTTGAGTTTCCAGTAAAACGAGTTTGGGTCGCATGCCAGCGTGGGAGGAAGAGGGGGATTACGCACAGATTTCAATATTTCCCACCGGTCTGAAAATACTAGGCATACTTGGCAGGCGGATGGGGTGGGTGGTGGGTGTGGGGGCGGGTGCCACACGAATCACAGTTTTCTGAGTTTCAGTGAACGCAGCATCAACTGCCGCTGTCTCCTAACCCCATACAGCCAGAGAGCCGTGTCCGTGCCTTCCAACATAACACCAGATATCGAGTCCACTAGTTAATCAGTCGTGGATGGCGTTGTTCTTTTGGACATATGAAATCATAAAAATAAAAAATGCTCAAATGGAACGCCAAATATACTTTGGTGGTCGTTTATATACCTGCCCAATTAAACTCTATACGTGGGAAACACTGGATTTAGAGGAAGGGAAACAGAGAAGAAAATAGATTTATGGACAGAGACAATGAAAAAGAGAGGAATCGGGACTTTGGGGTTATATGTTGGGAAACAGCAGGTGGTGCCATTCCAGCAGTGGGACGTTACTCTGGTGCGGCTGTTTCGGGTGATGCAAAATCTGCAGAGAATACAGCCAACAACAAAAACAGGTATTCAGGTTATTTCTATATCCGAGTCCATGTCGGCCATGTAAGGTATGTGAAGCCAGCCTGTCATTATCACAAAATAACGCCCCGACAGGGTGATCAGAAGGTTTGCTAGTGTAAGCATTAGCATGTAGGCGGCATGAATCAAGAGACATGAATCGGGCAGCAAGAAGTGGTTGCCCTTGACAGCCGTCACTATTAACAGACAGCGGTCATTATTCAGAAATAACTGTCGGCTGCTCGCTGCTATTTACCAATCAGAATTGCCACACTGCTCTGTGTACCACAGAGCAGTGTGGTAAGAAATAACAAACTTTCGTACGTACCTTCCTCCGCAAGCTCTGGTACTTGTTGGTGATCTGCAACAAATAGTAAGAAGTTTGGCATTTTTTACATTCATAGTCAATTTTCAGTAGATTTAGAAAACACACACACACACACACACACACACACACACACACACACACACACATATATATATATATATATATATATATATATATACATAAAACGTATAAACATATATGTTAGTCAGCATATATCAGGTTTGGTATCATATGTTAGGTTTGTGTGTATATACTGTGTGTTATCTATGTAAGTTGTTCATAGTTCCTCATTACAAGCGACTTATTAATCTCTTAAATCTCATGAAGATTAGTGGATTAGTAGATTTATTCAGATGAAAAACTTTTTTTTTTTTAACTGCATACAGTCCTTAATAACCTTAAATGAATGATCTGTGTCCATTGGCATCAGTATTGAACATTCTCAATGTATATTTTTTTTATCAATTTGCATGGATCATATTTTTGTACAATTAACAAATAAATTCAAGTTAACTTTATTTTTAAAGTTAGCCGGGATGTATAACCTAATATGTATATTTGTACATACATATAGAACACGTGTATACAAAGGCATCTATATAAACATACAAACTTAACTTGTAATTAAGGCAAAAGGCCATTCCGTCAAAGTATGAATGTTTTCCAAATTCTAAATCCCCAAAACTTGGCTGAAGTACAAAAATCTTCAGAATGAGAACAGAAACCTGGTGAAAGAAATCCTTCTTCTTGAGTTTTTTCTACAAGTTTCACTTTGTCTTTTGGAGATTAGATGTGATTAAACTGGCAACGTTTCATTTTCATTTCAACGTGATGAAAACAATCCATATTGTTCCCTTTTTTCCCCCATCGCTGTGATATTTCACAATTGTATGGGCGACATATTTTTTAAATATAATTCTTTATTAAACTCCAGAAGAAAGAAATATTAACCCCATTAAACCAGCCACACAGGGTCACCAACTAAAACTCAAGCCTGTATCGGATAACGAGCTACCAAAAAAAAGTGTGTTGTGGTGTGTTGCAGAAAGCCTTCGGACTATGTGAAGATAATTAGAGAAAAAAAAGATATTTGAATCAGAACTTAGGTTTTTTTTCAGTTGCTTTGACAAAATTACTGAAGGATTAACAAAGTTCTAAAATCAGAGATACATGAACCAGAATTCTCATCGATATACATAAAATGCTAATTTTATATTATATTAATCAAATATGTTAAGAATTGGCAGGAATTGAAATGATGAACTGAGTAAAGCCTGCTCACTTTAATCGATTAGGCTACATTCCTTTTCTGCATTCATACCTGGGCTCATTGTACAAAATCAAAAGAAACAAGAAAACTGTATATATACTGCACATTTATATTACAAAGATTCCAGTGATGCCTTATTGTTTGTGAGATTTATTATTTAAATTAAGAATTATTAAATGTATTTATTGATTTATTATTCAATGTATTTATTTGGCTATATAATATTTATTAATTTGATTTGCATTTATTATTTTCATTAATAGATGTACATGTACATCTATTTTTGGTAAATATATTTATTGGTTTGTTCTTTTCGTACATTCATTATTTTCATTAAACAGATTTATTTCATTTTGAATTCACTAGTGCCGTGCCCGTTCATAACGCGCCTGTTCGCTCATCCAAACAACTTCACACTCTGACTTGAACTGCTGCATGTACCGGCTGCACTCGTAAAAGACACACCGACTCGCAGTGAAAACCACCGGGGAATAGCACGATTTCTCACAGGACTGTATATGGAATTTATTGCTTGATTCAAGTCATTGGGGAAATACGATCTTTCTCAATGGAAAAAACACACCCGACTACATGTTGGGGCTGCACTGCGGACATGAGTGACTCAGTCGCAGCCTCCCTGAAACCAGGCCCCGCTGCTGCACAGAGCTGAGCTGAGCGGCAGAGCCCTGAAGCCCCGCCCCACTGAGCAGTAGGCTTGGGCGATGTCCAAGATGTTATATTGCGCATGCAGTGCAAATATTGCAATACACGATATTATCATCGTTGCTACAATAAAAAAGCACTCTTGTTTTCTTTGGAGAAACGGTGAACCTTTATGCCGCATGGTGGAGAAAGGAGGGAGGATCTCCCATTCACCACGCGAACAGTGACGGGCACCAAGCAAGCACGAGTGAGGAAATATGTAGAATTAAAAAATGATAATTTTGACCGGACCATCCACACCACCACGTCCGAAACCTCCATCTGCTTCCTCGCTGGTGCGTGCATACGTCCACAAACATCCGATTTGTGCGCGCAAGCGAATGAGCTTTGTCTGAGAACTCTGCAGCTCCATACGTTGCTCGCTGTGGTCCCGCGGACGGACAGACGGACAACAGGGGCGGAGATATTTCGACATTGGGAAAATATCACATATGGTGGAATATATCACAATATTCTATATCATCGAACATCGGCCCAAGCCTACTGAGCGGCACGGCACGGCCTTGGGTCCCCAGCAAGTGTGAAGTACATCGGATGAACGGTTGTCGAGATAATCAAAGGACAGGCAGACAGACAGACAGACAGGCAGGCAGACAAACAGACAGAGATTCCTTCCTTTAGTTAGAGTAAACATTTAGTGCTGAGTTGGAGCATGTTTTGGAACACAGCCAAACTGTCTTCCAAAACACACTTCCTGCTTAGCTGGGCCGTCTTCTAGCTCTAGAAGTGAAACAGGTCCTACATCAAGTCACTGAGACTTAAAAAGAGAGACAATGTGTGGCTGAACAACACTGAAACAATGAAATACAATCACTTACAAGGAGCAAGGAGCAAAATCAACGGTTACTCACGGTGAGAACGTTTTTTGAAAACCAGCAGGACCAGGAGTCCCACGATCAGAGCGCCGATGACCACCAACGGAGCCACCACCTTGGACACCGTCCCAGAGTGTAGTTTGCTGCCTCCAGTAGCTACATTGGATCATAAGTATAAGTAACCATACTACATTCCGATTCATCAGAGTAGACACAACATGAGGACCTGCGTTTGCTGTTTCATAACACAAAGAAAAAGGCTGAAAATAGGAGTCGGCGATACGGCAAAAATATCACACCAGAAATCAGATTCTTTTTCAGGCTGGATCATGATCCACGATCTTATCACGATTCTTTTTCATGTTGGTTTATAAGACAATTTTGCAAGTTACTGAACAGTACAGCCAAACAAATTTCCCTATTTTAAAAAAATATAGCCCTACAAGGAAACAAAACCTAAAAGAAAGAAAATGAACAGACAAGTAGTAGCAGTACCTTAGTACCTTTCCAAAAGAGAAAGGCTCAGCCTGAAATATATTTTATTTATTTTCCGCCTACATCAATCAAAAATCCCTGAGTGCGGGTGTCCGTGTCCCACAAGCTTGTTTCAATGTTTTATTATCATATTTTATAATATATACTCTACAAGGGGGTCATAATGGGCTGTGCTCAACGGTTTTATTTTATCTCATAGAATCACGAAAATCGGTCGGAAGCAAGACAATTCCCAAAAACATTAATAAACAGCCGTTGTTTCCGCTACCGACCGCTCAGAATTGATTTATCCCACAGAGCCGTGTTCTAAACAAATAAACACATACCTTTAGACGCAGATCCTGGGACTTCAAAGACGGCCTCCACTTGCTTGTCCCCTTGGTGGTACACACAGCATGTGTACCTGGAGGACCTGGATCCGGGCGGGGGGGTCAGCTTGCTGCTGATATTAAACAGTCCATTGTCTCTCTTTTCCACCGCGGGGGTGGAGCTGTGTGTCAAATCTTCATAATCCTTCCCAAACCAGCGGACCTCCGCTTCCGGGTAGCCACTCGAATGACAGAAAAGTTCCGGGGGCTCAATGTCCTTGACGGTCAAGGAGCGATATCTGGAGTGCTGTACTTGGCTACAAAGACAAAGATCATGATGAAATAAACATTTGTTTCTTGTACACTTTTATGTTGATATTTATTGTTTATTTGTAGGTTTATTGTTCGGCTTTCTTTTCATTTTTTGGTTTATATTGCCAATGCACAATGCAAAGTCGGTCTGTCTGTCTGTCTGACTGTCTGACTGTCTCAACAAAAGCTGAACCTGGTAACAGTTCTCTCAGCGGTTCTCAATATCCCAAATCTGGGTTTTGACACAGATAGCAGGTAAAGTATCAATTTACTCGATACCGAAAACATTACTTATTCTTTGAACACAAAAACATGTCCAGCACATCGTACCTTATCCTGTGGAAACCGAATTGCGGAACCCAGACCAGATGATACAATTTCAACAGAGCCATGACTCAATTTGGTGGCTCTGATAGGGGGAGGATCTTAAAGTCAACTCTGTGCTCAATTGGAAGCCAGTGACGTGATCTGTGGACGGGAGTGATATGATCCCTTTTCCTGGTTCTTGTCAGAACTCTTGCAGCGGCATTTTGGATAAGCTGAAGGCGGCCGGTGGGTTTTTTGGGGAAGACCGGAGAAGAGAGGGTTACAGTGATCAAGGCGGCTTGTTATGAAGGGATGGATTGGTTTTTTTTTTCCTTCATCTGATTGTGACAGGAATCCGTAGACTCTGTTGATGCTGATCTGGTGATAGAGTTGATGTGTGATCAAAAGTTGAAATCTGAATCTATGATCACGCCGAGCATCTTGACACAGCTCAGACTGCTTTTTCCGAGTTTCAATTGTGATTATGATGGTGCAGCATTCTGGGTGGGTTGGAGGGAAGCAGGAAGGTGTTTTAAAATGTCCGATACGCAGGCTCCAGGGAAATAACAGGTACGTTCTGTCCCAACCTGACGTCTCTCACCATGGAGTTCCCAAGGAATGTTAAACACACAAACTCAAAATAATTACCAACTCAATTAAAACAGGCAAAACAGGCCAGGGCATGTGGCATCAATCATAATGAATATGACTGATTTACACTTTGCATTCCCCCCAAAATAAATAATTTTGACAGAATCCAACAATCCTTGGGAGAATTCCATTCACAACTCAGAGCTGAACCGACTCCTCTGACTCCCGTCCGCCCTTGCTCACCGTGCGTTGCACCGAATGAATCAAAGCAAAATGTAGTCTTTACTGAGTGACTCCTCACGAAGCGAATCTCAAAAAAGAATCAAACCTTTCATCACTCCTTACCGAGCTTGTTTTGATTAACTCAGAGCTGCTATTCTGCCTGGAACTGATGAATAAGATCAATTAGTTAAGCCTTCCAATTTTGGTCCCGCAACATAGGTGTCCATTATTTGTGTCATTTGAGTGGAATTGTAAACCTTTTCCTGACACGCCTGGCTGGTCAGTGAATGTAAAAGAAAGTAAAGCAAAGTAAAGTAGAGGGCGCTCTCACCCGTGACACTGAGGTTGGCTGAGTATTGGGCTCCCCCCCTATCCGTCGACACGATGCAGGTGAACGTTCCTTCGTCGGCGACCTTGGTGTTGTCTACAAGCAAGGATACGTTCATGTCCCTTTCATTCCAGTCTGCCTTGGCGAAGCGGAAGCCCGGCTCCTGTTTGAGTTTGCTGTATGTGTACAATATCAGAGAGGTGTCCCCTCTCTTCCATTTTACGTACACAATCTTGGCGTTCGTTGCTTCCTTGGACAGGTGGACCACACACTCCAACATGGACGGCTGGCCAAACCGTGCCAGGTTCGTAGAATTACAGTTCAAACTCACAAATTCTGTATATGGATAGATTTTATATAATATAATATACAGTATATATATGAATATATAATATTAATACTATATACTATGAATAACACTGGTGTCTTTAATAATACTGAATCATTAAATATAATAATAATTATTATTGTTATTATAGATTAATATATGTAATAATAATTTATCCCATTAAATAACCAAAATGTGCTGTACTTGCTGGAAAATATATATAATTTGATTCCCATGATATAAAATAAGATCAAATCTGCCAGAATCAGTAGCAAAACAGCCCATCATGTTTCCAAATACATAGTATAAAAATAGATATGAACTTACGGAATGGCCTTCCAGCACTAATAACGACGGCGGCGAACAGCAAGCAGGTCCAAAATGAGGTCATGATCTCTGTTCTATTGAGGCAGAAGAGATAAATACAATTGTAAAGATGGACCAAAGGTCATTTTTACGAGTGCATGTAGAAGTAGCGATGCGGGAAATTACTTAACACGTGTAAATACGAGATAGTCATTAAATAAGTAACTGGGTAAAGAAGTATGTCATTTAGTCAAGTCAGCATTTATTAGGTTACTTCATCCACGCCGCATGATTTAGGGAGCACGACCACGATCTTTGACAGCTGACAAGCTATTGTCAATGTGGAAACAACACAGACAAACATAGTGAATTAAAGCAATTTTTATTTTTTGGTCAAATAAATCTCAACAAATGTATCCAAACAAACAAATAAACAAATCCCACCAAAACAACAACAACAAAAAAAAAACACCCCAGTGCACTTCACACGCTTTTATTTCTTTCTCTCGTTTAATTTCTTTAACTTCAGACAAGACCGAATTGATATTTCCTGATTGTTAATTCTGTATAATTGTAGATTGTGAACATGTGTATATGTAACAATGTAAGTGAACAAGTCTCCCTTGCAAAAGTGCTCCTGAGCTCTATGGGACTTTACCCGTATGAATAAAGATGTAATAATAATAATAATAATAATAATTATTATTATTATTATTATTATTATTATTATTATTATTATTATTATTATAATGAAACCAACAACAAAAAGTGTGACCACAGATTTATAGATTTGACTTTATAACGATCAGCAGCGGTAGCAGCAGAATTGCTCCCGTACAAAAAAATACAAATAAGTAAAACACTTGATCAACTTAACCCACGCACTGCTCTGTCCCAGCAGGAAAGCGTGTGTGTCTCACACACACAAACACGAAAGTAGATGTTCGACGTGGATTCGGTTTGCAGCTGCAAACCGAATAAACAAATACTCACAGTCTGTTACCAGTCATTGCCGCGTACACCTACTTCCCTTATTATAGTATAGTCTCGGTAGTTAAAATAGGCTGCGAGCACATAGTATCTATCCATCCCTCTATCTATTTTCCTGTAGGGATTTTAACTTTGCAGACATTTACTACATATAAAGCATTGTAGTCGCTGAACACGGGTCGAGTTGTAACAGCAGATCGACTCTGTATTTACATTTAAATCAAACTAAATGGAAGAGATGGTACTGACCGTCGACACGCCGCAAGCTGCTTCGGTCCCGGTCCGGTATGAGCTCCGGGACGGCAGAGGTCGACATCAAACCGAAGCTTTTACTTTCTCTTTCATTATGACGGAGGTGGGGGGGCGCTAGTTTGCGCCGTCTGCGCTGCTCCTTTCAGCTGGCGAACACGATAAGGGATTTGAACTTTACACTGATTGAATCGCAACTCAGCAGCGGTAGCAGCAGAATTGCTCCCGTACAAAAAAATACAAATAAGTAAAACACTTGATCAACTTAACCCACGCACTGCTCTGTCCCAGCAGGAAAGCGTGTGTGTCTCACACACACAAACACGAAAGTAGATGTTCGACGGTAAAATATTGGTGAAATCACCAAGATGGCGCTTCGTACGGTGGTCTCGGTGTTTCGGTGCTCGTGTTATGTCTCATTTTGTTTGTTAAACCCCCCCCACCACAGTGACGACTCTTTCCATCCTGGAGAGGGACGTCAACAGGCTCTTCAAGAGGCAGAACCCAGGACCGGACTCTCTCTTTCCATCCACCCTGAAGCACTGTGCTGATCGGCCGTCTCCGGTGCTCGCAGACATTTTCAACACCTCCCTGGAGACATGCCATGTACCAGCCTGCTTCAAATCCTCCACCATCATCCCAGTCCCAAAGAAGTAATCATTAAGTCCTGTGGTCCGTGGGACCACAGGACTTAATGATTACAGACCTGTCGCCCTGACCTGTGGTGATGAAGGCTTTTGAACGCCCTGTGCTTTCCCAGCTAAAATCCATCACAAGCCCTCTCCTGGACCCCCTGCAGTTCGCTTAAAGAGCCAACCGGTCTGTAGGCGATGCAGTAAACCTGGCCCTCCACTTCATCCTCCAGCGCCTGGACTCTTTAGGAAACCTATGCCAGGATCCTGTTGGTGGATTTCAGCTCTGCCTTTAACACAATCATCCCGGCACTTCTGCAGGACAAGTTCTCCCAGCTGAGTGTGCCTGACACCACCCGCAGGTGGATCACAGACTTCCTGTCTGACAGGAAGTACGTGAAGCTGGGAAAACACGTCTCTGACTCCCGGACCATCAGCACCGGTTCCCCTCAAGGCTGCGTTCTTTCTCCTCTGCTCTTCTCCCTGTACACCAACAGCTGCACCTCCAGCCACCAGTCTGTCAAGCTCCTGAAATGTGCGCCACCCCACCCTCACTGGGCTCATCTCTGGTGGGGGTGAGTCCGCTTACAGGTGGGAGCTTGACCATCTGGTGACTTGGTGCAGCCTGAACAAGCTGGAGCTCAACGCTGTGAAGACAGTGCAGAGGGTTGTGGACTTCAGGAAGAACGCAGGCCCACTCACCCCCATCACGCTGTGTGACTCCCCAGTCGACTCTGTGGAATCCTGCCGCTTCCTGGGAACCATCATCTCCCACGACCTCAAGTCCTATTATAATAACAATAACAATAACAATAATAATAATAATAATTATAATGTGTTTTATTTATGGAGCACATTTCACAGAACTCAAAAGCAATGTACTATCAAATAAAGAGAGACCATGAAAACAACTCCAGTTGAGTTAAACAGCAACAAAAAGTAAAAACAAAAAGTAAAAACAAAAAGTAAAAACAAAAAGTAAAAACAAAAAGTAAAAGCAGACCAAGCAGTCACAAACAAAAGTAAAAGGAGATCAGGAAGGCACAAGGGATCAATTATAAAAATACAAAAAATACTGTATGAAATGCGCTATATAAATAAAGAGTGACTTCACTTTACTTGTATGTGGGTTTGAGCCAACTAACCAAATACAAAAGGCCACAGTCAAAAACCCACAGAATTGAATCAGTTCCTTTGTGACACAGTGTCAACAAAAATGCCATGTCATGCCCTCCATGGCAGGGCTGTCAATCGGAAACCGTGCGTAGCACTAAAACCCTTACATGGTGAGGGGTCTCGAATAATATGGGCATTGTAAAATAAACTAACAGGCCATTTTACAAGACATGAACGCTGTTCAACCATGACCTTCCCATATTCCAGGATGAGGATTGGCATCCTGACCACGAGCATGCAGTCAAACTTCTCAAGAACTGGAAGCGCTGGAAATTACGATTGCAGCTGTTTTGATGGCACGGGGTGGCCCGACTCCAAATGATGCCCTCGATAATTATGTAGAACACATTCAAGTACCACAGAACTCAATTAATGGTAAGAAATGACTTTTAATTTTTCAAGTAATGTGCCAATTCCTGGATTGAAATGTCAGTGATATACATCCAGCATCAAATCAGATCAACAACAATTGGATGCAAACCCTTCAGTCATGCACCTTACTCCCAAATGTTAGCGACGCCACATTTCATGAACCTCTGACTACATTGAAAAATCGGTTTGGGATTTTCGTGATTCACTGCTGACCCGTGACACACTGAACACAAAATGGGAATGGATAGGATCTCTGATCTGTAAACCTTGGGTAACAAATCACGTACAATGTATAAAAGACTGTTCTGTATCTCCGATAAACGAGAAATAAAAGGCCATTATAAAGGAGAGGAAGGAAAACAAATCTGACAATAGGCTGAGGTGTCATAAGGTCACTTTTCAAATCCGGGCTGGGTTTTCCACAAACGTTCCAGCTGATCGATATTAACTTCACTTACTGCGGCAGAAAAAGGCTCTCAATGCTGCTATGGACCTTTCCTTGGAAAACCCAACACTGTTTGATTTTGTAGCCTACCACACAAACAGGCACGCTTCTCTGTAAAGTTTACAGTTTACCTTGAAAAAAAACAAAAACGGTCAAAAAAACATTGCATCAAGAACTGGCAGTGGGATGACAATACTGTATTAGAAACAGATATAAAAAAGATCGATTCCATTTCTTCCCTTCTTCACGTCGGACCTAACAATCTGAGAGGAACATTTTGGGATTAATTTATCTTCTGTGCGAACATAAACTATTCTCAATCGGTAGAAACATCTCGATGTCATGCAATAACAATGCAACAATAGAACAAACGGAACAAAAAAATAGTAATAGTCCAGCATAATCATATTGAAATCTCAGTTTGCTTCCTTTGCGCATTCATCCGTTTTAGACCAGATGTGCATGCAGGCTGACCGACAAAAATTTGACACTGTGCCAAGGCGTCAATTCATATTGACGTTTCTTCACTCTATTTTTGTTAGTTTGAACTGGCCACACTTCTGTTAAGAGCTTGTGCTGTTACAACTAAGATGGGGGAATGTTCGGGGGACGGAAAGACGAACCACATTGAAAACCTCGTGCCCTCTCCAGTCGATCTAATGCACTGCAAGAACAGGGACTAGCTTCACAAAGATTCATAAAAAAAGATAAATAAAGTGCTTCTGTTAAAAAAAAAAAAAAGAAGAAAAAAGTACAAAAACGTTTGGAAAAGGAGGTATTCGACCAATGCACGTGGGTATGGAGGCTCTGGACTTGGTGGACACGCGGAGGGGTTCTCAGTATCAAAAGAAGAAGGACACGTTTGGAAGAGGCAAAGCACAATGACGGGGGCTGAGAGAAGCGGAGGCAGAGAAGAGGGGCAGCTGCCTTTAGCTCAACCCAAGATGAGGCTGGACTTCCCGCCCGGGGGGTTCCTGCGGCCCGACAGCACCCCTGCGGCGGCCTGTTCGCCCAGCGGGGCCTCCTCCTTCTGCTCCGAAGTGGAGTCCAGCTCAGTGCTGGTGTCTGGAGGCAAGGGTGGAGGCACAACATCATCCTTTAAGCCACCTTTACACTCAATTAGATGACATAATATATAGTTCATACACATACATAGTACATATACATTGATAAACATACACACACATACACATACATAAATACATACATTTTATTTTAATAAACTAACTAAACAACTTAATAATCTATTTCCTTAATTTTAAAATAGATTCATAACATGGACATCGCATGCATCACATGACCACCCTAAGTAAAAATCCTTACCAGCATTAACAACGTTATTGTCCGCATCCTAAGAAAACACAAGATAATTGTTATTAGAATACTACAGTACAGTGGAAAATGTTTAATACAATTTTATATATACACACACACACACACTATTATACAGGTACTCCTCACTTAACGACCATGTCCGTTCCTACGACAAGGTCATATCGAATTTGGTCGATAAGCGAGGACCCGCCCCCTCACCGTTATTTCAGTCTTGGAGATTGGGAACGCTAGTGTAGTAAATACTGACAGACTGCGGGAATCAGAGACTGAGAAAGGGTGACGTGCGATGAGATGCTTGACGCTGAGACGCCGCCCTGATGTTTCCACCATCAAAGCTGTCGTACAGTGTATAATACCGACTGGTCGGAGAGCTGGTCCTAAGTCCGAGTGGTCGTTAAGTGAGGAGGACCTGCACTTATTATATTATTATATACTGTTATTATAATACATGTAATACTTTTAAGACCTTTTTAAAATACATTTTGATGACAGTTTAGACTGATTTCTGGACAGTATTACAGGTAAGTATATTCGGTACAGGGCAGAGGTAAGTATGAGGTTGAAATGAACTAGGTTATGAACTAAATTCTGTTAACTGTTATTATAACTTTGCTTCAGGTCAGATAGTAAGGGAAGTGATTAGTAACTACTATTTTTTCCAAAGAACTTCAGACATGAGTAAGAAAGACTTTCTTGGATATTTCTCTACGGGTAAGTATGAAGGTAGGCATAAAGATTGGAAGTGGAAGTGCAGCAGATTGGATTTGGGTTTTCCAACACTAGAAATAGTGACTCTGATGCAGGAGAACTTGACCCATTTGACAAAAGAAAATACATGACTGGGCGAAAAATCTGGCTTAATGTTTCCCTAAAATGTAATTTAACACTAGTTAATGATTCTGAAGGCCAAATATTTGTAAAACTGAAATTAAGACGGATCATAGACGAGTGTCCTTACTGTAGCGCCGGGCTCTCCAGAGTGGTTGGAGCTGGGGTTGGCTCCTCTCCTCAGGGGGGCTGAGGGCTCGCCACACAGGACTCCTGTGGGCTTCCCACCTGAGGGAACCAACAGGAAGAGGCTTGGTCACACACACACACACACACACACACACACACAAATGAGTGTGAAGGATTTGTTTGTCCAAGGTGTTCATTGCGTTTCCATTCATGCCAACACACACCCCAAGTCAAGCTTTTTGAGCAAATATTTACAAAAGGATAAGTGTGTCTTTCCTTCTTCCCTGTTTTGGAGCAGGGTTACCAGGCCACGAAAACACTTCCAGCATAAAAGCTGCACAAAATGTGTCTCAAAGCCCCGTTAAGTAGTCCTGCTCAAGTGGACCAGCGAGCAGAATGGAAGCGACGGCTGCCATGTCCAGAAATCAGGCCAGTTTCATAATGACTGTCGAAAATAAAAGCGACATATATGACTGGGTAGGACAGGGTTGGGTACGTTCAAATTAGAATAATGGGAATAATTAGAATCGTTCACTCTCGTAGAGTGCTTGAAGCAACACTTTTTAGGTAAAAACACATTTTAGGTTTTTTAAGGTAAAAAACAAATTTTTACCTTAAAATAACAGTTTCAAAATAATTTTGATGGTACACCTGATACATGGACAAATTTGTTGGTACCCTTACAGCTCATTGAAACAATGCTACATTCCTCCTGAAATGTGATGAAATTAAAAAGCAATTTTGTCATGTATACCTGCATGCCTTTGGTATGTCATCGAGAAAAGCAAAGAAACTGTGAAAAGAGATAAATTATTGCTAAAGAGATCAATTATATTCTAAAATGGCCTGGACAAATTTGTTGGTACCCTGGACGAAAAAAGAAGAACCCAAAATTTTCTCTGAAATAACTTGAAACTCACAAAAGTAATTGACATCCATCATTTTTATTCCATATTTAAGAGAAATCAGAATTTGCTTTTGATTTTTGATTCGACAGAATATTTTACATAATAAAACAAATTAAAATGACATGGACAAAAATGATGGGACCCTTAACATAATATTTCGTTGCACAACCTTTAGAGGCAATCACTGCAACTACCGTAATTTTATAAGCCGCTACTTTTTTCCCCACGCTTTGAACCTCGCGGCTTATCCAATCACGCGGCTAATATATGGATTTTTCTCGCTTTCACAAGCTTCATGCCGCCAATAAACTGAGCAAAAAACACATTATGTGACGGTGCTCAGTTTTTTGGCGGCATGAAGCTTTCATTAGACCAATGAAATTGCCGAACGGGTTAAGGTGAAACAATGTAACGGTTTAGATTAAATCGAGCGCGCTCAAACTTCCCTTCATTTACGGTAGTCATTTCGTCACCCTCTTCATGGCAAAGACACAAAGAAATGCATATGATGCAGCTTTCAAGTTGAAGGCGATCGATCTGGCTGTTAGAAAAGGAAATAGAGCTGCTGCACGAGAGCTTGGCCTTAATGAGTCGATGATAAGACGTTGGAAACAGCAGCGTGAGGAACTGACTCGGTACAAAAAGACAACAAAAGCTTTCGGAGGGAAGAAAAGCAGGTGGCCTGAACTAGAAAATGAGCTCGAAGACTGGGTCAACACACAGAGAGCAGACGGCCGAGGTGTTTCAACTGTGCAGATCCGACTGAAAGCCAAAACAATTGCCACCGCAATGAAGTTTGAGGATTTTGGAGGTGGACCATCGTGGTGTCTCAGATTAATGAGACGTAAAGGCCTGTCCATCAGGGTACGGACGAGTCTGTGTCAGCAGCTCCCTCCCGACTACGAGGGAAAAAGTTTCAAACTTCCGCAAATTCACTGATGCAAAGATAGCGGAGCATTCCATTGGCCCGCACGACATCATAAATATGGATGAGGTTCCTCGGACGTTTGACCTGCCTCTCACTCGGACTGTCAACAGGAAAGGCGAATCATCCGTCCCGCTGAAAACAACGGGGCATGAAAAAACGCACTTCACCTGTGTTCTGAGCTGCACGGCATCGGGAGAAAACCTTCCAACGATGGTGATTTTTTAAACGCACGACGATGCCAAAAGAAACATTTCCGAGAGAAATTCTTGTGAAAGTCAACAAGGAAGGATGGATGAGGGAAAGCCTAATGCGTGAATGGCATACAGAGTGGTACGGCAAGCGACCGGGAGGATTCTTTCACAGGAACAAGGCATTGCTCGTTTTGGACAGCGTGAGGGCCCACATAACAGATTCTGTTAAAGAAGCCATCAAGAGGACAAACTCAATTCCAGCTGTGATTCCTGGGGGCACAACAAAGTATTTGCAGCCACTCGACATCAGTGTAAATCGTGCATTTAAGGTGGCGCTCCGTGTTCAGTGGGAGGCTTGGATGACAAGTCGGGAGAAATCCTTTACTAAAACGGGCCGCATGCGAAGAGCAACTTATGGTCAAGTCTGCCAGTGGGTCCTAACAGCGTGGAGCATTGTCAAAAAAAATCCACTATCATCAACGGGTTTCGAAAGGCTGGACTGCTGCGTGTTGAAGACGGATGTTTTTAGAAAACAATCCAACGTCAGATAGCAATTCTGAGGCTATTCAACTCTGACACAGAAGGAGATGACTTCAGTGGTTTCAGTGCGGAGGAGGAGGAAGATAGTGACCAATGACTTTCTTGGTAGGCTACTGTTTACCGCTATTTTTGTTACAAGCCGTGTTTCGTTAAAGCCTAAAGCCTAAAGTTCATTTGTTTCAATGTACCGGTAGGCACATGCGGCTTATAGAAATGTGCGGCTTATTTATGTTCAAAATAAATATTTTTAAAAAATTCAGTGGGTGCGGCTTATATTCATGTGTGCTTAATAGTCCGGAAATTACGGTAAGCGACTTCTGTAGCTCTCAATGAGACTTGTGCACCTGTCAACAGGTAGTTTGGCCCACTCTTCCTGAGCAAACTGCTCCAGCTGTCTCAGGTTTGAAGGGTGCCTTCTCCAGACTGCATCTTTCAGCTCTTTCCATAGATGTTCGATAGGATTCAGATCAGGGCTCATGGAAGGCCACTTCAGAACAGTCCAATGTTTTGTTCTTTTCCATTCTTGGGTGCTTTAAGCTGTGTGTTTTGGGTCATTACCCTGTTGGAGGACCCATGACCTCCAACTGAGACAGAGCTTTCTGACACTTTCTGGCAGTACGTTTCGCTCCAGAATGCCTTGATAGTCTTGAGATTTCATTGTGCCCTGCACAGATTCAAGGCACGCCGTGCCAGACACAGCAAAGAAGCTCCAAAACATACCGAGCCTCCTCCATGTTTCACAGTAGGTATGTTTGGTTAGGAACAGACAAAAAAACCCCACTGATAAAAGATTACATTACTTATCTATTGTGTATAACTAAGTTGTGTATCACAGCTGGTAATGCTGAGATGGACGCTCTACCCCTAAAAATAGGTAAAATCAACAATTATATCTAGTACAAGAGCGTGAGAGTAGATAATGGCCCTGTTTGCCCTGCCCATTGGCCCAAAGACTCTAGGTGGTTTGGGCAGCACGCCCTGACACAGATAAGGAAACAATGCCAAATCAAGCCCGAGGGTGAAGGAAGAAGAAAACGAAAGACACACATACGCTGTGACACAGAATAACACAATAGACAGAGTTGCTGATAGCTGCCATGGCTGATGATCTGTTTTAGATCTTTATAGGCGTGTCTGGATACGCTCTCGCCATATTTAACCTTTGGCACAATTACAACCAACAAACAAACAGGCTGCCGAAACCTCTGAACAATGTAGTCTCTGGTTTCTGTTTACTAATGCTTTCAAATAGCAAAGTGCTATTTTCCAGTTCAAGTTCAAGTTCAAGAGATTATTTGTCACAATCAGGGCAACAGAATGGGTTGCTACTGTGATTGGTAACTCCCTTTCTGTTTCCTGTGAGATGGGACATTCCTTTCCCTACCATGCCGATTAGCCTGCTACTCGTAACTCATCTACGTGTAACGCCTGTCTACCCCCCATCGATGGTAAAATATGAAAATGTGTGTTTAAGAAATGGCAAAGGAAGTTCAATTGACAGTAGCATAAGATCACAGGTTATGAAAGAGAATAATAAAACAACAAAAAGCAATTCACCAGAACAGACGTTCTATGAATTTGAAAGGGATTAGTGTAACTTGACCCCCCCCCCCTTTGACCTCTCCATTTGAAAAATATCCACCAAATAAGCCTTTACTTGTCAACAAATGCACCACAATACAAAGATATCAGCTTCCTTTCAGGGGCAGAACCTGCTCAGAATACCGACAACGCCTTGAATGAATGGCCAAAAAAAAAAATCTATAGAAAGATCTATTTTTCTCCACATGCAAATCCAATGTACTGAGCGCAGCTGTAGCTCAGAAAAGCATTTCATCAGAACATCCTGGAGAGGAAATCAATAGAGCAATAACTATTTGAACTGGTAATAAACACAGAGGACACTTGAGAACAGAGACAGATACAAGGAACGAGTACAGCTGTGCTACATATTTCATCCAAACTTCCTGGCACTTCCAGATGTATTGGGATGGGACTAGTGTGTGTGTGTGTTCAACTGTTTAGGGGGCGGATATATCTCAAGGGTCAGAATGTTCAAACTTCACACATTTTAAGGAGGATCAAAATGATGGATGTTTTTTGGCCTCTTTATTCAAATGGGAACGTATTTTGCAATTGGCAATTCAATGTGCAATTTGGTCATGCATTTTAAAAATCCATATGTAAAGTGGAAATGCAATCCTCAATTAATTTAGAATTATTTTGATTAAAAATATGATTGAAGTTCAATCAACAGCATTTCATATTGCCAAGGTTTTTTGGCCTCTTTATTCAAACGACAATGCATTTTGCACTTGGCAACACAATATGCAATTGGTCATGCAATTTGAAAATACATTTTGCAATTTTCAATGCAATATGAAAAGCGACCATGCAATCCTCAATTCAGTTTGAGTTATTTTGATTAAAAGGTTGATTGAAAGTTCATCCACTTGTTTCAATTGTGTCAGCAAAACAGCGCCCCCAGCCTATTGCATATTAATTTAATTGTCAACACGCTGTTTGGTGACAAAATTCAAATGCCATGTTGAGAGAGTTGCGTCAACAGAAGTTAAAAAGGCTTGATAGTCACGTGATTCACGTGGACGTCATATAGTTCCAGGGCAATTTGAATGCTTAAATACAGAGAGGCAGAACTGTGATTTTTGTGTTAGTCATCAATAAATGCATTGATTTGCAATCTGTATAATAATGTTTATAAAGCACACCAAAATGTGTATGTACTTACATGAATGTTTTTTTTTTTTTAAGTAAAACAGCTCAGGCTACAGGGCAGGCTTGTCAACATATTTAAGACTTATGGTACAGTCACACCGCCGGCGATGGGGTGCTGCAAAGTGGCAGGCTACAAAGCGGCAGGCTGCAATGCAGTGAGGAGCTGACAGCTTCACGGCGACAAGGAAAGTTGAGCAGGTTTCAACTTTATGCAAATGAGCAGGGCCAGGCGCCAGGCGACAGCCAATAGAAGGGAAGACGCTCTCAATGGCCCTGATCCTTGGAAAATGGACACTCGGCCCACTGCATTGTTCATATTATTTTAAATTAAAAATGTCACTTAAACTTTCGATAAATTAAGGAACAGGTAATTGTATGTTTCTTCAACAAGGACAATTCTTTATTTTAAAGGACGGATGGCAAGATTATTTACGTAATTGTTTTTCAAGAGGTAACTTATTTTGCTTAGTAAACAAACTACACCATTTCAATAAAATAAAAAAGGAGTAGACACGGCCCCATCTATTTATATAATGTTTATTAAATATGGAAAAAGAGAGGTTTGAAATGTCTGCCACGCACATACAGACAGTGGATTTTGAGCCCACACGCCCACAAATGGCAGTGGCACAGAAGCCCCGTCACTGGCGGTGTGACCGTACGGTGACTAGACGAGAGCAGCTGCAACTCCATGTTTCAAAATTCAGATTCAATTAAATTTCTACATGTTTATACACATATTAACATGTACACCGCATTCCAAATTATTATGCAAATTGGATTTAAGTGTCATAGACGTTTAAATTTTTGTTTTTCAATTTAACTCATGGATGGTATTGTGTCTCAGGGCTCTTTGGATCACTGAAATCAATCTCAGACACCTCTGTGATAATTAGTTTGCCAGGTGAGCCCAATTCAAGGAAAACTACTTAAGAAGGACGTTCCACATTATTAAGCAGGCCACAGGTTTCAAGCAATATGGGAAAGAAAAAGGATCTCTCTGCTGCCCAAAACCCTTAAATAGTGCAACGCCTTGGACAAGGTATGAAAACATTAAATATTTCACGAAAACTTAAGCGTGATCATCGTAATGTGAAGAGATTTGTGGCTGATTCAGAGCACAGACGGGTTCGTGCAGATAAAGGCATAATGAGGAAGGTTTCAGCCAGACAAATTCATGGGATGAAGAGAGCAACTGCTAAAATGTCATTACAAAGCAGCAAACAGGTATTTGAAGCTGCTGGTGCCTCTGGAGTCCCACAAACCTCAAGGTGTAGGATCCTCCAGGGGCTTGCAGTTGTGCATAAACCTACTATTGGGCCCCCCCTTACCAATGCTCACAAGCAGAAACAGTTGCAGTCGGCCCAGAAATACCCAGACTAATTTTCAAAGACTTGTTTACTGATAAGTGGCGAGCAACCCTGGATGGTCCAGATGGATGGAGTAGTGGCTGAACTCCGTATATCTCAGGGGTAGGTTCTACATTCAGGAATTCTTACACGATATCAGATAAATACACTTCTTAATCAAACAATGAATGTTTATTTTTAATAACTAATTAATAAGAGCTCTATAGTATGGTAAAAAGGTTGAGGTACAAAAATGAAGATAAAGTATGTAAAAAACCCAAACACATCTGGGAAATGACATTGTGGTTGCTATGAAAAGAGGGAGAGCTTGACTGAGAGGGATTGTATGTAAAAGCACTCTAAGGCGCAAATATGTATTCTGAACTGAATACTAACATAAAGAGATTATCTCCATGTCAACCGAACATCACTTCTCCATGTTTCACTGAAGGTCTGTGGCTCACGGGTTCGTCTTGTCTGGATCACAGTATCGGCTCCGATGAGTCGTTTGCCTTTGTTGCTGGATTGGCTCGGGATTTACGTGGGCTGTCAGGTCCGGAACAGCATGGAGGATAACGGATCCTTCCGTATTGTCGGGTCCTTGAACGGCGTAGTGTGGCTCTCGTTCTCTGCAGGAATTATGCATCGGGGGTGGCGTCTAGAGGTTGGGGTGGTGTGTTGGCCGCTTCGGTGGATCTCCCACCAAGTTTAAGGTGAGGTAAAAGGAAGAAAGGCTGTGTGAAGTGGCTGCGTCACGGTTCAAAAACGTGGTTCTAAAAGAACAAATAGACAGGCGGCGTGCCACAGCACCAGGTAAACAGTAAGAGTAAGTACTTCGGGTAAGCTTCATTGTCGCAAGAGTGAGCGAGTAGTAGTCCATTCGGCCTTTTTATTCCCTCGGGAGGAGGCGGGACCAGAAATGACTTGCTTGGATGGCCATTGGTCGGCGTAGTTGTCGCAAGAGGCAATTTCTAATTTTCTCTAGCTATTCTACTTTGTATCTTTACAGACCGTCTCATTCAAACCGTAATATCAGTATTTAATTTATGTTGGTAAAATAAATCTTGAAAATCAAAGAAAACCAAGTCGACGTAAACAGATCTCTGAAATGCAAGAAGGTAACATTACACATGTAAGTGAATCTTTGAAATGCAATAACAAACACAGACAAGAAATGAATCTTTCAGATGCAAGAAGGGAAATCGTACATCAAATAACTTTGAAATACAAGAGGATAAACCCATAGGACAAACAAAAAATCTTGGAATAAGGAATAAATAATAGTGAAAGACGATAGGAATCTGTGCTTGGGGTAACACCAACGGTAGCAGCTAGCTCCGCAAAATGGAAAGGCAACTTAAAAATATAACTCTGTTATTGTACATCTGCCAAATTCAGGAGTGATATCGTTCATGGTGATAGGTCACCTAAGTAAAAATGTTAAAGTGGTTAAACATTAATTGGGACATTTATTTCAGCTCAATCTCACTTTTAGGGAAATCGAGTTCAAGTCATGTAAATCTTCTGTGCCAAATGGCCTGGAGTTCACTGACCCAGCCATTTCCTGCTGGGCTCCTTGTCCAGAAAGATCCTCGTTACAAAAGTAAGACACGTGGCATCAGTTACTGATGCGATATGAATTTGTAAATAATAATAATTTGTAATTGTTGTCTCATGTCTATGTAATGAATGTACACGTCCATTAGGTGTGAAATGCTCCCTAATACTGTGCATTCACCCACTATAGGATATGTATTAGGGGTGAGCCAATCGATCTGATGAAACGACTATCACAGATTTTGTGTTCTGTCAGATTACGATCAACATTCGATCATTTTGAGTTTTTATCTGGATCAGAGATATCAAATTGTCTAATTGAATATGGTCTAATTGGGTACAGCTGCTGTCCTTCGATGACAAATACGTTGCATGATCTGAACAGGCTCACGTGACAGGACAGCTGCACATATGGTCTCTCCCACACTCCCTCCCCCACGCTTCCTGGAAGATGGCGGTGCCTATGCAACGCGAGGCTCAGCGTCTCTCCACATTCTGCAAATTAGTAGTTATCGGACTATTTGTTTCAAGTTTATTCACTCAAAACAGTCTTGCGTACACATGGTTTAGGAACTTTTTGACATCGGATCTTGCAATATTGACAACTTTTTTGGCGACATCAAGCTCATCCCAGAGATCGACAATACTCCGGAGTCTGCCAACCCATCTACACCAACCGGAAGTGCTTGCAGGCGGCATCGAGACCGTAAACAAAGGCGAGGGAAGAGATGAGGTCTAAGGGCTAGGCTAAAGCTTACTTCTCAACATATATGCTTGTAGGAATATCTACCAAGCATATTCCTAGCCAATGTTCTGCCTCTGGCGAACAAAACGGATGAGCTGCCATTGCGGATCACCACTCAATAAAGGATTATAGAGTACGACATCATGATTGTCACGGAAACATGGCTCAACAGCTGAGTTTTTGATAGCGCCATCGAGCTAACGGGGCGCAATGTCCTCTGGGCGGATAGAACAGTTGATGACTTTGCGCAGACCAGAGGTTGGGGACTGTGCATTTATGTAAACAAAGCTTGGTGCACAGATACTTCTATCCTCGAGAGTCCCTGCTTTGCTAACCTTAAGCAGCAGCACTGACGCTACTTTGTAATTGTTAGAATTAGCTAGCAAGTGCTAGCCTGCTAGTCTGTCATTGCGCTCACCAGCTGCTAATAGTTACACATATACACACGTCTTCCCATTATTATTCACACTCTCCTGTTTTTTTCCATAATAAGAGTGAGTAACTCCTTTTGCTGCCTTTTTTAGGCAACTTCTGTTTTTTCCGATCCCAACCGTCCAATCACGACTACTGGGGTACATTTTACGAATAAGAATCATGTGATCGGTCCACGCCTAATATGTACAGTATGTGGGTGGACAAAACTGAGTTGTTGTGTGTGGTAAGTAAACTCAAGTCTCTTTGCTGGCACATTTTGAGGCAGACTAGTATGTCCAGAACAAAAAGGGCAAGATTAGGCTGAGAGCAGGTGCTACTCCCTCCACCTTTGTGCATCGCCCCATGGTCAAAAAGAGGAGGGCCCCTGCACCACGATGCACCCCTGGACCTGTACTAATGCTCTATATTATAGAGCCCATAGCTGCTGATTACAGCTATAGTGTTAAAGGTGACACAGGTATAAGTACAAACTCTTAATAATTATAGTAATAATTCTTATTTTTAAGTGATATTATTTTGAATATTCAAAAATATTGTATCCTAATTTCAACACCACCACACCACTCTACAATCACACACCCCAATGTTATATTTAACTCACATTAATATTTAACTCTCCCCAACCCCCGCAAAAAAAATCATGTTTTTCTCAAATTCCCCAACGCTGGATGAAATGGCATTTAGAGAACGGAATTTTACAATTAATAGGCTGTCCATGGTTAATGTTATGTGTTGCTAAATGTATCCAGTATCCTAGCCAAATCTGTTCACATTCCCTAAATTTACTAATTTAGTGGAGAACAATCCATTAACATGCTTTAATGCGCAGGTTAATTTGATTTAGATGTGCTGATAAAATACGATCTGATTCTTTAAACATCTTACCCTTTAAAATCACATCACAAACAGTCTATTTTGTTGCAACTCCACTGCGATGCTTGTATTTGCTGCTAACATCCTGGAACTATTGAGAAGGAACTCAGTTTGAGGATGTAGATAAACACAAACGGCCTTACTGTAATAAACTAATGATTGATCACTGGGTATAACATACGGACCTTATCTGAGGTAGAAAGCGTCTTACCGATCAAGAAGAACAGGGTAGGTGTGGTTAAAGTGAAGCGTCCGCTGTTACCCAATATGTTAGTCACTGAATGAGGCAGTGACGTCCTAACTGAAGACCCGTCTTGATGAGAGAAATGACTTGATTGCATTTCCATTTGAATTTTCACACCAAAAGAGTGTGCTGACATGTAAATGTAACTGGCACATTGAATTGCCAATGCCAAAATGCATTTGTTCGTTCGTTCGTGTACGGCTACACAGGCAATTGGGACATTAGCCAAGAAGTGGTATCGTCATCCAGTTCAATGAGGCCGCTGACTCCATGTGGTGATTTGAAGATTGGGCATTCATCAATGATGTGTTCAACAGTCTGTGGTTTTCTGCATTCACAGAGATTTGTGGCAGACACTCCAATCATATGCAGATAGGTTTGGGTCTTTGCTACTCCAGAGCTAAGTCTGTTTAGGTTGACCCAGGCATTCCGTGGTAGGTCACACCCAGGTGGATTGGTTGAAGGGGAGTTGATGAACTTCCTCAACGTGGAGGTTGACTCGGACCATTGCTTGTTCCAGCAGTCAAGGATCCATCCTGGGTGTGGAGGGCTCGTGGTAAGGAGTCTCCTAGCTTCGGTGTCTGCATTTGAGTCTCTGGTGGCCAAATTCAGCAGGTGGGGGGGGATCAGGCTTGTTGGCTCATCTGCACTCTTGCAGGCCAGTTTCAAGGTCAGGAAGTTACGACCGAGCTCTGGAGGAGGAATGCCAGACAGTATGGGGAGAAACTCGACAGGGGTTGATGGCAGGGCACCACTAATTAGCCTCATGGCGGTGTTAAGCACAACATCAACACAGGCTGTATGGCTGCTGTGACTCCATGCAGGGGCGGCATACTCAGCCGTGGAGTATGCGAGGGCAAGGGTAGAGGTGCGCAGGGTGGTGAAGTTTGCACCCCATCCAGTGCCAGCCAGTCTCTTCAGGAGGTTTACACGAGCAGCGGTCTTGGCAGCAAGTTGTTGGATGTGTGGCTTGAAGGTGAGGCTACGGTCAAGTGTGACACCGAGATATTTAGGGTTGGGTTCATGCCTGACGATGGTGCCGTCGAGTGTGATGTTTAGCATGGTATTCGCACATCGATTGGCAAACTGTCTTGGACAGGCTAAGCTTGAGATGCCATTTGTGGAAGTACCTGCTCAGTAGCGAGAGATCTTTCTCAAGGGCATTCTCAACCACACTAAAGGCTTTGTCACCAAATCCAATGGCTGAGTCGTCGGCGTAGGTGTATAGCGCGCACTCTCCAACAGGCATGTCAGCGGTATAGATGTTTAAAATTGTAGGGGCAAGAACAGAGCCTTGGGGGAGCCCGTTCCTCAGTCTTCTTCTCTTGCTGCGTTGGCCGTTTGAGGTCTCCAGTACAAAGGTACGGTCCTGTATAAGCAGCATGATGAACTTCACGAGCTTAACATCAGGCAAAGTCTTCAGGAGCTTGAGGTAGAGGCCTCTGTGCCAAACTGTGTCATACGCTGCAGTGAGGTCGATGGAGACTGTTCCAAACTTTTCTTTCCTCTGGAAGGTGCTTTTGATGTCATGAACTAGCCGGGTCACTTGATCTGTTGTTGATCGACCTTTACGGAAACCAGCTTGAGTGTGGGGAAGACTCTCTTCAATGATGTTTATTCTTGATAGAATGACCCTCTCAAGTAGTTTGTAAAGATGTGACAGGAGGGACATTGGGCGGTAGTTCTTTGGTTCATCTGGTGTTTTATTTAGCTTGAGTATGGCCAGCACCTTAGCCTGCTTCCATTTGGACGGTATGGTCAGGTTTTCTAGGCAGTTGGAGAGGAAAAGCTGGACCCAGGTCAGTGACTCATGGCTTTTGCCAGTTAGCATTCCCGAAATTCCATCTTCTTCTGTTGAGGCTAGAGATGGCTAGCTTGATGTCTCTGGAGATGATGATGGGCGAGTGACCAGATCTAGGGAACTTCTGTAGAACCATTCTGTTGCAGCGTCTGCTGATGTTGTTGGAGACAAAGGACAGATCAGGGCATGTCTAGGTGCTGTGTCTGCCAGAGTAAAAGGTTCTGGGGTCCTTGTTGTCGAAGAGCAGATGAAGGTTGTTACTTTCTGCCCAGTCGCTAGCAACAGAGCCATTTCTGTCAGTGTTTGATTACCCCCATTTGATGTTCCTACAGTTAAAATCACCGCAGACAAAAGAGTTCACAGGGATGGTAGGTAGGAAGGATATATATGGTGGTTTGTAGATGTTGCCCAGAGGTTCTATGGTGCACCATTCAATGGTAGAGTTAGCTGGAGATTGCTGGAGGGCTCTTGCATTTATTTCCTGTTTGGTGTAGCAGGCAATGCCGTGTTTGGTGTGACCTATGAAGCTGATGAGGTCGAAACCATCGATGAGTAGCTTGTCTTCAGTGACACAGTGGGTCTCTTGTAGCAGCAGTATGTTCGCCTGATGTTGGTTGGCAATGTGCTGGATGAGATCACGCTTCGACCGTGTCAGGCCCTCTGCGTTCAGTTGCAGTATACGCACTTCGGTGTTAGCCATGAGGCGCGTAGTGGGTACTGTACTGTTGAGGACGGAGGGCTGTTGATGTAGAATCTGTGTAGTACTAGTATGACTGGTTTTGTTGGATTCTTCGGTATCTTCAGATCGGGATCGTCAGGGTCGTCGGAATCCGTAGCAGGGCCACCACGTGCAGGTACCAGTCTTGACCCCAGAATACATTGCCATTTGAATAAAGACGCCAGAAAACTTGATTTACAAGTTCTAAAAATATGTCATCCTTGGGGTATTGAGGCTGTTGAATCGTTCAATGCAAGGCTCACGGTTCGGTACGAAGTACAACCCAACAATTTGTTAGATTCACGACAACAAAGTGAACAAAATAAAGTTGAGTTTGAACTGTGTGAAATATGCCTACCCTGTAGTGGAGAATACTGCCGTTATACTATCCTCTGAAGTCCATTTCAGACTGACTGTAATGCCCGTGTAAACAAATGCTATTATTTTTTATTGTTTTATTATTTTTTAGTTCAATTATATAATGTTCTGAGGCTCTCATTTTATGAACCTCAGAAGATGGGCCAGGTCTTCATTGTGTTTTAAGTCCAAGCGGATCCCACCTTTACAGAATCAGAATCACCTTATTTGCCAAGTAAGTTTTCACATACAAGGAATTTGCTGTGGTTTGTTGGTGCATAACATACAACACAGAAAAGAAACAATGTGTGCAATATCTTCAATATATTTGTTATTTAAAGTGAAAAACTGAACAGTAGTGCGGGAATATGCAAAAAAGAGTGACCAGGGGAAAGGACAGAGAACAAGGATGTCCAAAGACGTGTGTTAATGGAACCCACTGTGGTAGGTGTGGACTGTACGTAAATATAACGTGTAGTGTCTAAGGGGCGAGGGGGTGAGGGTCTGTTTCAGTGGGGGGTCCTGGGCCTTGTTGATGAGGCCAGCTGCAGACGGGAAGAAACTGTTGTTGTGGAGAGAGGTTTCTTGTTTCTTGCTTGTTGGACCGCAGCCTTCTGCCAGAGGGAAGTGTTTCAAAAAGTTTGTGTCTGGGGTGGGAGGGGTCGGCCACAATCTTACCTGCTCGCCTCAGGGTCCTGGAGGCGTACAGGTCCTGGGAGATGGAAGATTGTAGCCAATCACCTTCTCAGCAGAGCGAATGACACGCTGCAGTCTGTCCTTGTCCTTGGTGGTTGCAGCAGCTAGCAGACGGTGATGGAGGAGGTGAGAATGGACTCAATGATGGAGGTGGAGAAGTGCACCATCATCGTCTCTGGCAGGTTGAACATCCTCAGCTGCCGCAGGATGTACATTATTTGGTGGGCTTTCTTGATGATGGAGCTGTTGTTCAGCTCCTACTTGAGGTCCTGGGAGATGATGGTTCCCAGGAAGCGGCAGGATTCCACAGAGTCGACTGGGGAGTCACACAGGGTGATGGGGGTGAGTGGGCCTGCGTTCTTCCTGAAGTCCACAACCATCTGCACTGTCTTCACAGCGTTGAGCTCCAGCTTGTTCAGGCTGCACCAAGTCACCAGATGGTCAAGCTCCCACCTGTAAGAGGACTCACCTCCACCAGAGATGAGCCCAATGAGAGTGGGGTGGTGCACATTTCAGGAGCTTGACAGACTGGTGGCTGGCGGTGCAGCTGTTGGTGTACAGGGAGAAGAGCAGAGGAGAAAGAACGCAGCCTTGAGGGGAACCGGTGCTGATGGTCCGGGAGTCAGAGACATAGCTATTTTGGGACTGGGATGATAGTGGAGGATTTGAAGCAGGCTGGTACATGGCATGTGTCCAGTGAGGTGTACGAGACCAATCCCACTTTTAAGATAAATTATATATTATATATATATATTAATTTAGATACAGTGCCTGGCATTTTTTTGGTCTTTTGTGGTTGTATTGGTAATGTACTGAACCATGTTACCACTGTATGGTATTGAATCAAACCGTCATTTTCTGTGAAACGTTACACCTCTAACTATTAGCCTTGTTTCAATTCCCTTACTTTTACCTGTGTGAAGGACATATATAATATACACTAATTAAGCAATTCTGGTTAGATATAACCAATTCTGACAAAATTCTTAACCATCATTTTCCCTCACCTGCAAAACAATAGTTTCATATTTGAGAAGCTGGGGTAACATTTGCCATATGGAAATAGCTTATTAGAAAACAAAATCCAAACAGATTCCTTTTGTTCTTTTCCGATGAGACGAACCATTTCAGAAGCACTTAAGCACTGAGGGACAGTTCAATGCCATGTGAAATGTTGACACAGACTCAGGAATATATGAATTTCATGAATATATAGATTGATTTCTGGGTATTGTTTGGTAAAATGTGTGTGTGTATAAAATTATAAATTGTAAGTAGAGGCTTTCTAATTCTATAGTTAGAGAAATAAATGGGATACATGGGAGCGTAGCAGGGACGGTACTGACCAGGTGGGTTGTTCCGTCGGTGAGCATAGGGGTCCTCCGGCTCAGCGAACACACTGGAGGCCATCTTGTTTTTCCGAACAGGGGTCTTGTCCTCGTCGGCCCCGAAAGAAATGTTGGAGCCTCCACCCGGAGGGCGCAAGACTCTGGAATGGGAGGGGGGGGGGGGGGGGGGGGGGGGAGAGACTGCCATCAGAAGTCAACAGAGACCTCATTAGCTGGAAAAAGTGCATTTTTCACATTTGCATTGTGAAAACAAATAACTTCATACACAGAACTGGACGTGGTGCTGCTTCAAGTTGAAAAATAAGTAAATGAGTGTAATAATGTCATAGATCACATTTTTTTGCTGTCAAACCATAACATAAAACGGTGAACATACTGTAGCTGGATTTAAAGACTTTTTGAGCGGTGAGACACTGCCCACACTGTCAGCTGGTTTGTTTATATTTTTCTTTCTTCTAAATCGAAATCTGGCATGTGTTCAAACTCCTACACACTCCCCAGTCTCTGGGCCTCTGTCCCCGGCTGCTCTGTGAAATTCGTTCTGGGTTTTTTTTAACTCAAAGCGTGTACTGTAATTAGAGATGGCACCGATCCAACAGCCACTATTGTGCACAATTCTGCATCAGATAAGCAAGAATGAACCTGATCTTCCAACTCATTTCGGCTAAAATATCTCGTAAACACTTTTGCAACATAACGTGAAGATGTGTAAAGCAGGCAACGTGATGACAATAGTAGCCACTAGGCAGATTTAAGATTAAATTGTAAATTGGTGATCTACGTCATTGATCGCGATGGACATTGACGAGACGTTTTTTGAGTGAGTATTGAAATGGAGTAAGTGCTGTTTACCGTGTTCTGAAACTGGAGCAGAGAGGAAGTGAGGGGAGGAGGGAGAGGGAGAGGAGGCTCTCGCCCTCTCCGCTCAGAGCTGTCGAGTAACCACTTTTGATCGCATCTCACTTCCACTCTACAGTCCTGCACATGGACCCCCAGCTCTGGTTCTAGGCATTTTGCCGCTCTGGCAAACAGAGCAGCACAGCGGAGGGCAGATCAGGAGCACCCGCGATGGTGTGCATCGGGAAGCCCGTGATCGGCGCTCTGCTGTGCACATGTCGCGGGTGCGCAGAGGACACGTTCCTCATGAATATATCTTGCCTAGACAGTCCGCAAGCTGGCTACCCATTCATGCTAAAAAAATAATAGAAAAAATAATAATAATAGCAAATGCTTGATTAAAAAAGGCATCAAGGGGCAAAGGAGCAGGTGTTCTGGCACACTTCACCACCCCCCCCACCCCACCCCACCCCTGCAGGTGCCTGATGCTCTATATGCAAATCTTGTGATTATAATATAGCAATAAATAATATATTCTCATAGAAGATTTTAGATGTATTTATTTTTATTTGTTTTCTCCATGTATGAAATAAAAATTTGACATCTGAGTTAAGAGACTGCCCGGTTCCAACAAAAACCTGTGCGTCTCCACTGTTGGGACAGTAAGGATGCACGTCTCCCCGTTCATTTTCTATATTTTGCTAAGGGACTTAATATTGTGAAAAATCGATGTTTTTACACCCCCTTAGACCCCAATAAAATCCTACATTGGCGATCGCTGCCCCCAAGCAGTCGGATTGGATTTGGATTTTTGCACGATTGCCCGAACACCAACAGTCACGTGTGGTGTAACAACAATGAGGGGGCAGCACCAGCACAGGAAACTTACTTTTAGTCAGTTACTCCGTATGAAAAGGGCTCATGAAGGCACCATGAGGTAACAAACGGCTTCACGTACTGCCTCAGGTGGATAGGGTGGGGAGGCACATGTCCAGCTCCCTCACCCTGAATACAGGATCCCCCCAGGGCTGCGTCCTCAGCCCCCTACTGTACTCCCTGTACACACATGACTGTGTGGCCAGGTCCAGCTCCAACACCATCATCAAGTTTGCTGACGACACCATCGTGGTGGGCCTGATCACCGACGACGATGAGAAGGCCTACCGCGAGGAGGTGGCTGATCTGTCACTCTGGTGCCAGGACAACAACCTCCTCCTGAACATCAGCAAAACTACGGAGCTGATTGTGGACTTTAGGAGGGGATTACAACCGAGGACGCACGTGCCGTTGGTGATGGGACTTGTGTCGACTGGGTGAGCAGCTTGAAGTACCTGGGAGTCCACATCACAGAGGATTTAACATGGATCCTCAAGTTCTTCTACTGTGGAGTGGTGGAGAGCATCCTGACAGGAAAAATCACTGCCTGGTTTGGGAACTGTACTTGCTCAGGACAGGCGAGCCCTGCAGAGGGTGATGTGTTCAGCCGAACGTATCACTGGAACTACCCTCCCCTCCCTGCAGGACTTATACACCAGGAGGTGTCGTAGAAGAGCCCGTAGGATCATGAAGGATCCTCATCACCCCAACAACGGACTGTTCCAGCTTCTGCAGTCGGGCAAGCACCTCCGCAGTCCCACAGTGAGGACAGAGAGACTGAGACAGAGTTTTTTCCCCGCAAGCCATTAGAACCGTCAATGCTGAACTCACCAGGGGTCCTAACAAAAAGCATTGAGTCACTCACACTGCCTTACTATACTGTATGTAGCATACTGTACTGCAAGTTACTGTATCAATGCACTGGGTTAGTGCATACTGCACTGTATTGCTGTTCTGTTCGGTGTTACTGTATTGCTGTGTTGTATACTGTACTGTTTATCGCCATACTCACTTTATTCACATGCACTTTACTGCACATATCTGTATATAAAAATGGCCTATCCCATATGATGACAGACGATTTATTTATATTTTTTTATGCAGGAAAGATCAGAGCATTGAAACGGTGTTAGTGCAGTTTACCGTGTTCTGAAACTGGGTGGAGGGAGAAGAAAGGGAGAGAGGGAGCGGAGGCTCTCCTCCTCTCTGCTCAGAGCTGTCAAGTAACCACTGGTGATCGGATTGCACAGAGGCTCCCATGCCTATATCTTTTTTTTTTAGATCTATATATTTTTGTTTGTTTTAAACCTGTGCTGTCAGCATGCTGGGCATACAACAGATTATTTGTATGCCATTGCATCTAGGACAGAGTTAGTCTGCAAGTGGAGTTCAAGTTCTCAACCTGCAATGCAACTCTTTATTCATTCTTAAATCATCAATAATTGCTTGGATTAACTCTGTCCTGTGGTATGACAAAAGCATAGTTTTTGTTAACACAGAACCGCCACCAATCCCCCTCTTTGGAGAACGATCTTACCATGTTTTGGTCTATAAACAAGAGATTATTGGTTACATACATATACATACGGTCATGAGAATCATCATGGGTGAACCAAATAAACACAGGACCAAACAACATGTACATGAGTTAATTAAGTCAAGGAAAACTGGAACAGCAAGTGGGAATGTGGCCTCTTCCTGTCATAGTTATGGCAGTAAATGAGGGTGAAAAGGAGAGGGATGTAACCAGGAGAGTGTTGGGGTGTGATCAAAGCAGGTGCTGGTGGTGTGTGTGTGCCTGTGATGGGACCACCTGTATGTGTACGTGCGTGTGCGTGTGATGTATGTGCATGTGAAGTGTCCACCCGTGAGTGCACAGGACTTGTCCCAGTTGGTTCTGGAGTATGAGGTCAGAATTGTATCGTAGTGCCTCCAAGCAGCGGGAAAGGCCCCGAAGAAACTCCTGGGCCCACAGCTGTACAGACACACCACGGCCGTACAAACACCCCACAACCGCAGGAAAGCCCCGCCCTGCATCCACAGAAGACCCACCCAGGCTCCCAGAGAAGCCGGAAGCCAGCAGAGCAACACCCACACCTGGCCCCGAGGAGCATAACCCAGTCCCGAAGCACCTGAGACAACCACCTGCACAAGGGAGACGCCTGCCCTACCACAACCGGCCGGACACCACATCCAGCTGCGAGCCCTGAGCCCCCCATCCACGTAGCCGAGTGTGATCAGCACAGAGCACCTGGATGTTAGCCCCAACCCCCCCTCCGATGCCTGCAGGCTGCCAGATATGTGGGCCCTCCACCACCCCGCTACAGAGAAGCCACACAGTGAGAGCAAAGGCCGACAGCCGCCCCCCGCACCCAAACACACACTTACGGCAGCAAGCGGCCTCCTAGGGGCCCCGAAAGGCACCAAGCGGTGCTCTCCTGAGCCCCGCCGGGTCGCAGCCTGCCAGAAACCACCAGGCGCAAGCTGCCCACCCGGCCACCCCCGGGCCAACCACGCGCACGCATAGAACGTAATTTAATGTGGCAAATGTGGTCTCCCTGTTCCAGAAGTGCACTATTTATTGGTATAAAGTATTTACACAAAAATATCCAGTTTTGTCCCCACTGTCCGACATATAGATTGGCATATAGAGTGGCATGCTCGGGGGGCGCCTGAGCCCTTTTTATCAGACGCATTTTTTTTTTTAAGCGTAAATGGGCATTAAGGTTGCTGGGCAAGATATATTTGTGAGGAACGTGTCCTCGGTGCACCGAGCGCAGATCTGTCTGTACATAGCCATATTCCTTCAACCTATTCCATTTTATTTCAATTTATTTTTTATTGTATTTTATTCTATATATTTTTTATCTTATTCTATAAGTATTCCACTAACTGTATTACGTTTTAGGAGTCAGTTAGTCGGTCTATTAGAAAGTAATTTTCTACTTTTTATTTTATTTTAGTACTTTTTCCTAGGACTTCTTGTGTGCTATCACCGGGTGCGTTGCATTACATTTCACTGCATATATGTATGGAAGTATGTATATGTATGTGACAAATAAAAATCTTGAATCTTGAATCTTGAACAGAGCGGCAATATCTCGTGTCTGGAACAGAACGACTTCTGGAGCTATGGACACGAATGAAGTGTCATTAGAACCGGGATGTCTCTTTTTAAGTATAAAATGTTTACTAATTGAATATACAGAATATAAAAGGGGGAAACATGAAATACTGTATACCAGGGTATCATTACGTCAGCTGGTGCCGCGTGCAATGAAAAAATTGTAACTCATTTTCGATGTAATGCTGATGTAAAGAGGAGCGAAAGCAATTTTTTTTACAATTATTATTAATAATAACCTGCTTTACAATTCATTTGTTTTACTTATTCTTGTTGATTGCATTGCTTTCTGTGAGGCACTTTGTGCTATCGCTAAAAAAGTGCTATTCAAGTAAAGTTTATCATTAGAGGTCAAACTGCTCTGATTTTTTGTTTTTCATTTTCTTGGTGTTCTTCGGGCTACAGTATCTGGAACACCGCAGTACGCATAGGCGGTTGAGGCCTCGTTAGAACCGGGACGTTCAAGATGTCTTGTCGTTCGAATTTGATCAAATAACGATGTTAATTTGGAACAGAAATTTAAAAAACAAACTGTAATTTTACTGGAAGTAGAGGGACATTGGCATGATTTGATTTGTTTCAGGAGCGGGCCTTTTGTGACATGATCATCCAAAGTTATATAAGTCCAAGCTTAGTGTCTCGGATGTCATTCACATCCAACCACTTGTGCCTTGTGGAGCGCATAGCGTTCACAGACAACCCGAGCCGACGGTGCGTTTAATGTTAACTATGAAAACTGTAAATCGCTCTGCGTTTCAGAAAACCCTGAAAACTATATTCGGTCGCACCGCGGGATGTTCTAAGACAGTGGTTCTTAACCTTATTAGAGGTACTGACCCCTGCAAGCTTCATCAGTGCATTCACCGAACCCTTCGTAATTGGAAAAATAAAATATGATTTCTTCAAAATATAGGTACATATTTTATTAGTGCACAAAATGAACCATGGATCAGTTGCACACAAAATCACCGTGTTCAAAGAACGAAACCAACAAAACATGAATTTCACACAAAGACATAACTCAATCAATATTTACTGCAAATCAATGTGACTTTTTCTGTTGCCTTTCAGATACAAGTTCAGAAATGCGCGGCTTCACCTTCGCAAGTGCCACTCTCATCATTTTCGCAACAAAGTCTGTTCCTTTTCTTAGTTCACATGTCTACCATCCCTGAAAAGGATTGCTCGCAAAGATACGAGTATCTCAAGGGCTTTCTTAGCAATAAGAGGGTATGGTGCGATTTGGTGACACCAAAACGTTGAGAGCGTTGTTGTTCTGAAGAGTTGCTGTTGAAGCTGGCTCTGCTGAAGTTCAATGATTTCATCGTTGACATCTGCTGTCGCTACACTAAACGTGAACGGCTGAGCCAGCATGTCTCACCCATGCTGGATATGACTCTCTGGTGGGGAAGTATCCGTCGAGAGACTTTGCGAGCTCATCTAAGTGCATGGCAATTGCTTGCTTCAACTCCTCAGGTACAGAAATGTCTCCAATTCTAGTCTTCGATCTTACTTACACAGTCGTCCAGCAGGGGAAAGTTTGCAGGTTATCACTCTTTTTGTCATTTCCATAAAGGTAGCCTTTTTTTTTTTAAACGCCTTCAGGTTTTCTTCCACTTCGATGATGTTGACTCCACCGCCCTGCATCTGTCGATTGAGATGTTTGAGAGCATCGAAAATATCGGCCACGTACACCAAAATGAGAATGAACTCAGAATTTTCGAAGCAATCTGCGTGACAATGTTGGTACTCTTGCAAAAACAGGGCTTATTCTACACGCATGGCAAAAACTCAGCACCTTTCCCCGGGATAACCACCGAACGTTAGAATTGTACAGAAGTACCTTGAACTCAGAGCCCATTTCCTTACACAGATCTTTGAAGATGCGGTGCTTCATAGCACTATTTTGCACGTAGCTCACACATTCAGCTACAATTTTTAATACTTCTGCCAGTTTTGGAGGCAAGGTTTTTGTTGCCAACGCATGCCTGTGCAGAACAGTGCGTAACAATGATGTGTGGTGCATCGGATTTCACCAGCGCTCCAAAACCAGAGTGTCGTACCAGCACGGCTGGAGCTCCGTCCGAACAAACTGCAGAAACCATATTCCACGAAAGATGGTTGTCTCTGAAGAAGTCCTCCACAAGTTTCTTCACATCGACTGCCTTGGTGGTTGTTGTTAAGGGGCTTACAAAATAAAAAAATCTTCCTTTATCACATCGTCTTTCATATAGCGCACGAATACAACAAGCTGGCTTAGATTGGGAACGTTGGTGGTCTCGTCGAGTTGGTGGCTGAATTTTGCTGGGCTTGAAATCAGATCTGTAACTACTTGAGCCAAGATGTCATCGCTCATAACGTCTATTCTGCTGCTGTCTGTCATTTGAAAGAGAAATTTTGGTTAACTGATCTTAAGCAGCTTTGCCCAGCATGATATTCGCCATCTTCAACGCAACTGGTTTTACAAGTGTTTCACCAATGGTGTGTGGTTTGCCCTGCTTTGCGATCATGTACGCAACTTCGTACGATGCTGTGAGGATCGATTTGTCGATGGATACAAAGCCGAGAACAGGCAGAGTAGCCTCTTCATCGAATCTGGCTCTCTTCACCTTGAATTCAGCGAGCGTTGTTGTTCTTGTATTTCCCATCTCCATGCAGCTTTTGGAAGTGTTCCTTTAGTTTTGCCGGTGCTAGACTAGAATTGCTCAACTTGGCATTGCAAATCATGCATTGAGGACGCTGATTCCCATCACGTTCCTTTATACACGTGAATCCATATTGTACGGTTTCGTCCAACCACTTTCTTTTTTTTACTCGATATAGTTAGTATGAAGGGATTGAAAGATTCAAAGAAAATCACAAATGACGTACAATCACAACAGCCACAAGTCGACTACTGAGCGCACCAAGTTCCCTGCAGCACAGATATCAAAGCCAAGCAGTGCGGAGTGAACAGCTGCAGCCAATGACGGCCAAGCGGAGCGTGACGTCGCGAATAATACGAGTGGGCTGAATTTATTTGGTGTAACACATTTTTACTAAGCAACTGAATATTTGTAATCTACACGGCGAAGAGAAATTGTGTGTTGCCAAATTGTCGGCAGCCAATTTTTGGACGGCCGACAAAAACGGCTCGACATTGCTAGTGTGCACCGGGCTATACTGTGTGTGTCTTGACCCCTGCAGAACCCCCTGTGAGGAACCGTTCCTCCCATCACTCCTTTCCTTGATCCAAGATCAACTACATAAGCACAGAGAATGTCCCAGACATCAAAGCAAGAGTAGAAAGGTAACTTGTCTTGTTTTTATGTGCAGTTTAGCAAATAGCAGATGCCACATGGAATATTAGCTATTGTATTTTGATTGCAATAATTGGCAATTTTCAAACCATTTACCAAAAATGCCCAATTGCTCAGCTTCTTTAAGAGTAGCACTGGGCCCCGTGCTTCATCCACTGTGCAGTAGGAGGAGGCCACGGAAGCTGAGCTGAACAGTTACCTGATGACTCCTACCATCAATAGCAAGGAAAGTTGATATTGCGTACTACTACACAATGTCAACTTTCCGCTGCTGAGCCACAAGCCACAAGCCACAAGTTTGCCATCGGACAGTTTTTAGTGCTGGCGGCAATGTAGAGGTGTGTCGGCGTTCGCGTCTGAAACCGGAAAAGGTTGAAACCAGAAACATGTTGGTTGGTTTTCTTGACAAAAAAAAAAATATATCTGTCAGGACCCCAATGAGTGTTGAGAAGAAGTAGAGCAGTCAGGGAAGCAAGGATTATGTAAGGCTTCTGTTGTTTGGAGTCATTTTAAGATTTGATTTATTCCGCACTTTATCCTAGTGGCAGCCTTTGTGAAAAAAAGAATGTTCAAAAGTTAAATGCTGGTTATCAGCAAATAAATGTTTCAGTTGAATGTGCAAGATATTTTGTGCAAAATTTATATTCTTATTTCCATTCTGATCTATTCTATTATTATATTTAGTGATCACTATTTTGATAATAATTGTGGTTTGTCAATTCAAAAGCTAAATGTCAGTTAATCATTTTCTATTGATTACAGATTTTGCAATATTTCGATTCTGCTCCTGAGCCATAAGTGAATGACCAACCTATTTCAATGTCAGAGATTGTTCACATTAAGGTCTTATTATTTTCTTATTGGAATTGTTTTTTTTTTTAAAGCAATGTGACAAAATAGATGTTGGAAGCCATTCAGACCTTTAAGTTCTCATCCTTACATTATACTGTAGCAGTTAATATTTTGATAGCATCTCACACGGTAATGTTCCGTTACGTTTGAACTCGATCACGCAGTGAATACTGAACTGAAGCTTGACTTTAAATCCCAAATCGATTTTTTTCCCGAACGGTTCAGCCCCTGGTGACGTTCAGATTTTGTGAGAACTTTTCCCCAACAGACTCGAGCCAAAACCAGACATTTGTTAAAGCCCAATATGAACGTCCGAGATGGACGACAAAGACGCAGTAGCTTGAAATGTAGTTTCCACGTGTTAAATAACTACACGTGGATGTTCTGTGCGTCTTCCGACAGCATTCTCCTTGATAAGTGATGTGCAGCTTGTGAAGACGTTGGCGTAAGAGAGTAGCCCAACGCAAGAAGCTTTGAAGACTTAAAGTGGTAATCCATAAGAACATCTGTGTCGTCACCCCCTCCCCCGCACTATGCCTTCTTCTGATCATTTGATTTTGTTTCATTTTAGCATGGTCATTCGAGGGGCTGGGGATAGGTTCTTTAGTTGTCAGTGTTCCTCCATATGGGCAGCTTACTGACCACAACGAGCTACGCCCCTTTATCAAAGTCACCACGCCGCCTTCCATCAATGCCTCGCCTTCTTGCCGGGAAAGGCGGACCCCGCCACCAACAATAGAAGCAGCATGACGACGAGCACATTGAGGACGCAAATATGTTTCTCGGTGAAGTGTCCGCTGAAAACAAGAATCACATATCCGATTTTCCGAAAAAAAAAAAAATATATATATATATATATATATAATGGCGCGGATTACCTCTTTAAACGGGCTGCGCCGAGCTTTGAAACCCGCGGGGGCCCCACCCAACAATGGAACGAAACGCCTCGCTGATGCTGGCCGTCGACGCGAGCCCCCATAAGCGCCTCTGCGAGCGGGAGGACGCCGGACGCTCGGAATCACCGCTTCGTCACGAATGACAAAACACCGGTATCCTGAATAAAACGCACGGGCGCGTAACAACAGCCCGACGCGGCCGCGGGCCCTGAGAGCCCCGGCGTCCGCAGGTCGAGCTGCCGTCTCGGGCTTCTCATCGCTCACCTTGAGCTGCTTTTGGAGCCGGGCTCCATCCCTTGGAACGTGGTGGTCGTCGTCATTCTCCTCGGGAATCGCCTTCTAGGTGGAAACGGTTGAAAATGCCTCGTGGAACGGTGTTATGCGCAGTGTTTCACCGCCTCATGGTCCGCTCGACGGAGCGCCGCGTCTGTCAGTGCATCCACACCTGCTGGGCGGTCTGCTCCAGTCGGGCGCTGCGGCCTCCAGGGGGCGCTGCGGCCTCTAGGTGGTCATAGCCAGTGGTTCTCAATGTCGGGTCCGGGGACGCTCAGGGGTCCTCCTGGGAGTTCCCGGCAGAATACTGAACAATTATAATTCGCCGGGTATTTTTACGAGTTTACGAGGCGACGGCACCGTTACAGAATGCAGAATAACGGGCGTTTCCGCTGTTATCTCCCAAACTACAGTAGAAGAGTCTTTGTCACGCAACACACCACACTACAACACACGCACACACACACGCTTTGGATGGCGGCCGGTGAAATGTGGCCTCTGCATCTGACCCATCCTGGCTTGTCCTTCCTCCGGGGGGGGGGGCAGCCAGAGACTAAATTTGACCTAGCAAGTCTAAATTGTAAATTGTTGTGTACTTCTTGGAATTGGCCATGTAACGTGTGCAATTCAGACGTCCCCCAAAGCACAGACAATTTAATAAAAAGAATCAATTTATTCCAATAGAACATTTTCAAAATAACAATGGATTTAAGTAAATTCAAACGCAGGATTACATAACAGCAACACCAACAATCCATCTGGATAAAACCCTTAATAACAGTAATTAAAAAAAAAAAAAAAAAGTTTATGCCTTTACAGGGAAAAAAAAAAATGATTTATTTCGGCACATTATACTGAACGCAGCTCAAAGAGTTGTGCACAAACCGCAGTTCTTAAGTTATTGTACAAATGTAATAATGATTTAAAAGAAGAAAGAAATGTATCTACAACGCTGCTGCTGCTGCTGCATCTGGATGGTACGGAGGCTGGAAGCCAAGACTTTAGAGAAGACGGAGCACGGCTGAAAAAAGGTTTGGGGGCGGGTGGGGTTGTGGGGGTGGGGAGGTAGGGATGTTGGTAGGAAACAGTCTTTAGAGAAAAGAGCCTCCTGTTTGCTGCTGGAACACATCGATCGTGTCTTCGTCCTCCATTTCTAGCTGCGGGAACACAAGAGAATACGGCGTCAGAGTGTATTCCTTCATGCTTAGTTAGCGCCTGCATGCGACAAAAGATCGATCGTTCGCTGGGAGCACTTTCATTTCTGTCTTTTTTTATCCTTTATTTTGATCAATTTAGATCGCCATGTATAGCTCTTAAAGTCCCTGTAAAGTGAATCCAGTGATTTGTTGTGAGAAAGTAATTGCTGAAAATACAGTGGGGCAAAAAAGTATTGAGTCAACCACCAATTGTGCAAGTTCTCCCACTTAAAAAGATGAGAGAGGCCTGTTATTTTCATCATAGGTATACCTCAACTATGAGAGACAAAATGAGAAAAAAAAAATCCAGAAAATCACATTGTCTGATTTTTAAAGAATTTATTTGCAAATTATGGAAAATAAGTATTTGGTCAATAACAAAAGTTCATCTCAATACTTTGTTATATACCCTTTGTTTGCAATGACAGAGGTCAAACGTTTTCTGTAAGTCTTCACAAGGTTTTCACACACTGTTGCTGGTATTTTGGCCCATTCCTCCATGCAGATCTCCTCTAGAGCAGTGATGTTTTGGGGCTGTCGCTGGGCAACACAAACCTTCAACTCCCTCCAAAGATTTTCTATGGGGTTGAGGTCTGGAGACTGGCTAGGCCACTCCAGGACCTTGAAATGCTTCTTACGAAGCCACTCCTTCGTTGCCCGGGCGGTGTGTTTGGGATCATTGTCGTGCTGAAAGACCCAGCCACGTTTCATCTTCACTGCCCTTGCTGATGGAAGGAGGTTTTCACTCAAAATCTCACGATACATGGCCCCATTCATTCTTTCCTTTACACGGATCAGTCGTCCTGGTCCCTTTGCAGAAAAACAGCCTCAAAGCATGATGTTTCCACCCCCATGCTTCACAGTAGGTATGGTGTTCTTTGGCTGCAACTCAGCTTTCTTTCTCCTCCAAACACGACAAGTTGAGTTTTTACCAAAAAGTTCTATTTTGGTTTCATCTGACCATATGACATTCTCCCAATCCTCTTCTGGATCATCCAAATGCTCTCTAGCAAACTTCAGACGGGCCTGGACATGTACTGGCTTAAGCAGGGGGACACGTCTGGCACTGCAGGATTTGAGTCCCTGGCGGCGTAGTGTGTTACTGAGGGTAGCCTTTGTTACTTTGGTCCCAGCTCTCTGCAGGTCATTCACTAGGTTCCCCCCGTGTGGTTCTGGGATGTTTGCTCACCCTTCTTGTGATCATTTTGACCCCACGGGGTGAGATCTTGTGTGGAGCCCCAGATCGAGGGAGATTATCAGTGGTCTTGTATGTCTTCCATTTTCTACCTATTGCAGATTCAGTCTTCCCAGCCTGGTGCAGGTCTACAATTTTGTTTCTGGTGTCCTTTGACAGCTCTTTGATCTTGGCCATAGTGGAGTTTGGAGTGTGACTGTTTGAGGTTGTGGACAGGTGTGTTTTATACTGATAAAGAGTTCAAACAGGTGCCATTAATACAGGTAAGGAGTGGAGGACAGAGGAGCCTCTTAAAGAAAAAGTTACAGGTCTGTGAAAGCCAGAAATCTTGCTTGTTTGTAGGTGACCAAATACTTATTTTACCGAGGAATTTACAAATTAATTAATTTAAAATCCCACAATGTGATTTCCTGAATTCTTTCCCCCCATTCTGTCTCTCATAGTCGAAGTGTAGCTATGATGAAAATTACAGGCCTCTCTCATCTTTTTAAGTGGGAGAACTTGCACAATTGGTGGCTGACTAAATACTTTTTTGCCCCACTGTATGTGAAAAGACTGAACGATGTAGTGCTGAATTGTGGAGTTAAACCGTTTAGTGTTTAGTGTTTCTCACTGTTTTTGAGGTCCGGATTTTTTGGGCGGGGCTAAATCGTGACTCAATGACGGATACAAGGTCATACATTGCATGGACCCGCCCCCAACACTGTACAGGTACCCCTCACTTAACGACCGAGCTCCGTTCATACAACCAGGTCGTTAAGAGAATTGGTCGATAAGTGAGGACCCGTGTTATAACGCTAATGTAGTGAATACTGACAGACTGCGGGAACGAGACCAAGAACGGTGATGCACGTTGAGATGTTTGACACTGAGACGCCACGGTATTGTACGCATCTTACAATACAGATTCTGAAAAGTCGTCAAACAGGTAGGTCGTTAAGTGAGGAGTACCTGTATAAACACCAAGTCCAACCGTCGTGAATTGGCGCATCCGTGGTGAAATAAGCTAAGCTAACAGCCCAGAGTTTGGGATAAACTGCTGATTTGGGAATAGACACCTGGAGTAAAAGACGTCTTCAGGGAGACCGTGCTAAGACATGCTTTTCCGGCAGGAAAATAAATCGGCACCCCTGCGCTCGGAGGAAATAAAACAAAGCGCCGTGTTGGTTGTGCGGTGTAGCGGTTTTTTACTGTTAGCATTAGCTGCATGCTAGCAGAGGAGCCTGCAGGGAGCACCAGAGAGCTGGGAGTCCAGCAGCCAGCTGCGCTTTGAGGTGAGCAACTAGACACAGGACCGGGTTTGGCAGAACATTTAAACATGGAAGTTTCTCCAATGTAAACATTTACATATTATTACACGGTTAACACGATTGGGCGTGGTTTCAGCGTCTTCAGGAGACACGCCCCATTCTTCTCAGAGCAGAGAGTTATGGCTATTTTTTCCACAATTTTGAAACCTAATTTTATATACTTGGCAATATTTTTTAATCATACAAATTTGGCTGGGTGGTTAATAACACATTGTTCAGTGGTGTGACGAACTCAGAACACAATTTTATTTTGACTTTACAGGTACTTCAAAGCTAGATGATGCTTCTTCGTCTGCACGTAAGCCAATGTGCACGGGTGCCATTTGGAAACTTAGCGTAGCCGTTTGCTTTTATACAATGTTGTGTATAACGTTACATGTACACTGGGGGGCAGTGTCGCATTCAGTAAACCACAATGTACAGAAAACAGAAGAAAAATGTTTTTTTTGGGCTTTTATTATTATTTTTTTATTATTTGAAGCTTTTAGAACTCAAAAATCAGTTTTTGAGACTAATTTGCAAGTCACTTCTATCTGCTACATTTTCTTTCACATTTAGAACCCGCCTCCTGACAGGAAGTCAGACAGTTTAACCAATCAGTGCGTTTGAAGCACAGGACCGCACGCCTTGTTGAGATTTGGAAGGTGTGTGTATCAGCCCCTCTGCAAGGTATACAGGGAGGTTTACATGTACTGAAGCAGAAACAAGGCTTAACTCTAATGTTACCTATTCCTATTAGTTATTCCTTTTATTGATATCATTAATATTATTATTTTTATAAGGGGTGGCTGTGATATACAGTTGGTTTGACACTATCGACAAAACGTACTTATTATAAGTTCAATTGGACTTAAAGGAGAACTATTATCTGTCACACACACACACACACACACACACACACACACACACACAGATATTCGGCTTTCGGGTGAATTTCAGGATGAACCTAAAATGCACTATAACCTTTACAGGTAACCTTAATTTGACCTTCTCTAAACTTTTGAATGCACATGTCCAACTGTTCAATGTTCCAGTACTTTTTGCACAACTTGCTGTTCTCTAACAAGGAGCTGAACAGCAAAATTCGGCAAAACAGGTGTTTGATCCATGAATCGACCAATACATTCCCTGGTTCAATTAGAATTGGTATTTAAACAGTCCTCTTCATCTGTCTGTTCACATTTTGACATCATGAGACCAAGACGACATTTAACAACTGATCAACAGTACCTCGCCATTGCGAGGCTTCAAACAGGATGTTCTCAGAGGGAAGTGGCCACTGAGCTTAGAGTGTCACAGAGTGTCATCAGCAGGTTGCAACTGAGATACAGAGAGACTGGAAGAGTCATAGAAAGGCATAGAAGTGGACGTCCTTTGGCCACATCCCACACTGATGAGCGCTTCATTGTGAACACTGCCCTGCGGAACCGGATGATGATGCCACTCAACTCCAGGCACATTTAAGGAAGGTGAGAGGCACCCAAGTGTCACGTCAGACCATTCAAAACTGTTTACATCAGCATGGTCTGCGTGCTAGACCTGCAAGGGTACCTGACCACACCACCAGGCACAGGCATCATCGTCTTGTATGGGCCAGGGAGCATTTACGCTGGACAGGGGACCAGTGGCATCAGTGCTGTTCTCTGATGAAAGTTGATTCACGTTGAGCAGAAATGATGGCCGCCAACCATGTTGGAGACGTCAAGGAGAGCGCCATGCATCAGCCACTGTTGTCACCAGACGAGCCTTTGGTGGTGGTGGTGTTACAGTGTGGGCAGGTGTGTCTAGTCAATACAGAACTGCCCTACACTTTGTGAATGGTACAGTGACGAGCCCATACTACCTGAATAACATCATTAATCCAGTCATTGTGCCCCTGCATGAACAACACAGGCCTCATCTCATCTTCATGGACGACAATGCTCCAGCTCATCGAGGTCGCATCATTAGGGAACGGCTGCTGGAGACTGGGGTACCTCAAATGAAGTGGCCTGCACTTTCTCCAGACCTGAATCCCATAGAAAACCTATGGAATCAGCCGAGTTGCCGTGTAGAGGCTCGTAACTCTGTACCCCAGAACCTCAATGACCTGAGGACCGCCCTTCAAGAAGAGTGGGGTGCCAGGCCTCAGCAGACAATAAGTCGACTTGTGAACAGCATGAGACGTCGTTGTCAAGCTGTAATTGATGCTCAAGGCCACATGACAAGTTATTGAGACATTGACATTTTTTGTTGTGGTAAACCCACCACTGTTGTTGGCTTTTGTTTCAATAAATTGTTCGAGATAAGGAAACCACCACTGCATGCTTCTACTTAAATGCCCTACTTTCATGATATAATATCACTGTAGCGTCAACTTTTTACATTTTCATAAATTTCACCCGAAAGCTAAATATCCCTAACTTTTTATGAGTGTGTGTATATGTGTGTGTGTATATATATATATATATATATATATATATATGACAGATAATAGGTCTTCTTTAAGTCCAATTGAACTTATAATAAGTACATTTTAAGTACCATATATATATATAATGTTACAATGTCAGATGTTTATATTAGACGTGGCCAAAGTGTCAAATAATGAGGTAAACTAATGACAATATAATGGCTGTAAACAAAACGCTCAGTCTTCCGACAGCTCTGAACGCTCCGTTTCCAAAGGTTTATTCTTCTCTCTACTCGCTGGATTTCTTTATATGGTCATCTGCTCGGCTCTTGCTAAAGGCGAGATAGGCGTCCACCCAGGGCGCCATCCCAAGGGGGGGTGCATGGAAAGGGAGTGATTGGGGCACATTTTGCGCACCTGTCTCCCTCTCCATCGGTACCGAGGACACGCGCTCCAGCAACGGGGTGCCCATGATCTGCGCGCCAAAACAGTGTTTTTATTTTAGATGTAGGTTATTTTATGTTACTTCTGCTTTTAGAACGTAACAAGTGTCCATGGATGTTATCCCTGTGCAATTAGTACGCTTCTATCGGTTTTATCCTGAATCGGCTGCCGACTGATGATTCGACTCGTCGACTTTCAGGGAGCAGCCCTAGCAAATACATTTACATTTTAAATACCACAATTTTAGTTACCCATTAATTCCCATCCAACGGGTGAAGCGATAAAACCAGAGTGGAGTCTCACCTGCGAGGGCGTGTCCGTCTCATTGATGGGCTGACCGTCAAACCGGAACCTGATTTGCCTCATTGACAGCCCCTTAATGGTAAAAAAAACAACATGGCATCAGCGCTGCAAATAGCTCACGAACAAGCCACTGTGCCAGACTAGCTGCTGAGGTCACCTTTGAGATAATATAACACTTTATTAATACCTAGGGGAATTCAGGGCAATGCAGACAGGAGGCAAAAACAGAAAGTCGGATTCAAAGACATAGCGAGATGAAAGATGTTACGCTGCTAGAATCGCATATCTGATGAGGGGGAATGTTTAATATTAGGGGTGTCACGATTCTCCAAACCCACGATCTGAGTTGACTTCCGATTTTAAGGTTACGATTCGATTTTCAATTTAAACATATGTGCTTTTTTCAGCACTGACGGCTATGGCATTGTTCGACTATTGAGTCCTGATTTGTAACACTGCCCTTTGTATACACCTGTTTCTCAATAAGTAACTTTTACTGGAATATCAAAAATTATAAATAACAAAAATATGAGAACAGCTAAACAACACACCTATACGGTTAAGAGCTTTAGCAAAACTAGACTTTAGAATAATAACCACTGAGTTACTTATTACACTACTTTTAATATACTCACCAAAATAAGGGCAGAAAAACGGATGGCATTTTTGCCAGAGGGGAACGCTGGTAGTAAAAGCCAAATTACTATCTGCAGCTCCGATCAGAGTGATCTTTTCTCCAAACAAAGCAAATAAAAACTCTAGATGTATTTAATTTACTCCGTTTCCTGCTGCTGCTCTTTTTTTTTTGTCTCCCTTTAATCATATTATTGCCTGTTATTTTAATGTGAGCTGCTGTACTACTGCAATTCCACTGTGGGGGTCCATTTATATAATTAGTCCATTTCTATCCCTTTATGTAATGTGTCTATTTAGGTTCTTGGCCTATTTCTATCTTTGTATGTTCTTGGTCCATTTCTATCTATTTACCTAATTTATAGTGAATAGTACATCAGTCAGGCTGTGGCTAATCAAGGGGATCTGGGTGGTGGTGGATAACACCTGGAGTGATAGCATTTTATCAAGGCCTTCATCCATTTCCCATCACATAATATGTACTAATACCTCAACATTACAGCGCTTCACTCACACTCAAAAGTAAGGTAGGCAATGGTACAAAATTGTCGGAATAGGTTTTTTTTCCAGCTCGGTACTCAGGCACATTAGCCTAAGCATGCTAAGCATGCCAGTTAATGTTAGCACAGGCCGGAGCATCATGTTTCCCCCCTCGATAAAACATCATAATTTTTTTAATCATTCAGAATTGATATTCTAATACCTATTAAGAAATTATTTTTTTTTTAACAAAATTACAGACAAATCATCTCTCTCTTATTCAATCAAGTATTGCAGGTAAGAAGTATGTATTTGGTGCGGGGCAGAGCTAACTAGCTAAGTAGCTAAGTATTAGGTAGAATCAGGGCAGGATATGAAGCAGATGACTACGAACTGTTATTATAAGAGCAGAAATGTTGACTGATGCAGAAGAACTTGACTCAATTTGACAAAAAGAAATGTTTGCGTCATTAAAATCTTACAAACTATGTTTAACTTGAGACCTCAAATTCAAATGTAAAACTATTTAAAGTAGTGATGCGAGGGCAAAGCCTCATGGAGCTTTCCTCCAGTTTGTGCCGAAAACAAAGCTGAAGCTTCAGGGCACTGAAAACGCCTGACACCAGTCACGTTATCTTGATACCGCAGACAGGAATTCTGATACAACCGCTCATTAGTTTCAACCTGTCAGTAGTCTCTGCTACCCTTCCGTCAATATCTCTCACCTGGGTATCAAATATATAAAGTGCGGTGGTTTCATCCGCTCTATCGGTTTGGGATAAAGCCAAAAGTTCAAAGCAGTCACACCTCTTCTGGTGGTTTGTTCTTGTATTATCAGTGAGGATTCAAGATGTCACACATGATAATGGTAATCCCATACAAGCCCCAACGCACTGTGCCGAACCAGCGAGCTTCAAGTGAATCAGGCATCGGTATCAAAAGTTCCATCCCTAATTTAAAGGCTTTTAAGCGTAAAATTTGTAAGACTGAGTTTAAGAAACATTAAAAGTATATTTGTATTTATCACTCCTAGGAATCGCACCAAAAATTTAACATGTTAAAAAAATAAAAAAATAAATTTAAAAAGTGCTACCTTAGAGTAGGGCATAAAAGTTAACCAGGATGCTACATTTAAGGGTAGCACTCTTTTGAGAGTCAATGACGACAGCCTGAGATATAAAATGGAAATATTGTCGTCTCGAGTGAATCTTCAAACATCATATTGATATGTATAAATTATTTGGGCCATTATTAGTGGGCAATGTGAAGGGATATATGCACAGTTACAACTTTTCTTTGTGCAGAAAATCACAGGGTCTTACGAGCATGTAATGGCGTCCTGTACAAGATCGATCACAGAAATAAGGCCATCTCTCTCCGAAATACATATTTAAATAAGTACATTTAATATGTTTTAAAGCTTCACAGACACCAGGAATATAGCACTGTCAGCCAAACACTCAACATGTTAAAGAGCTTGTTTAGATACTGATAATATTGAACCGCACACAGATGCAGTTTATTATTAAAGTTGCCTGAACGCTCTTAGCTCAGAGCTTTGAAACGGGTTGGGACCTCCACCTCTCCCATGTCCTAGTGGAGATGGGAGAGGTCTCCAGGATGACACCGTCGACTCAAAACAAAAATTTTTTTACTCCTACGTCTAAAAGTGGGATTGAGTTTGCATCCCTGAGAATTCCAGGGCTGTTAAGAGGGATTTCCTCCGGAGACACTTGATGTGTAACCGAACAAAGGTTGGGCCACTGTCCCAGACACCGGCTGTTTTCGGGCGGTGTAACCACAGTGACCCAGGCTCCTCCACCCACCTGCCGCTCGCAGTAGGCCTTCATCAGCTTGCTGAGCGGGGTGTGCCTCTTGATCTTGAACTGCACCACCGAGCCATCCTGGCCGGCCACCTTCAGGTTGATGTGCTCGTTGCTCTCGGTCTTCACTCCCTCCTGGAAAACACAAACAATTTTTAATGGAGACAGACGCTTTAATGACTTCAACAACGGATGCAAATGCACACAATTTTCTATTATCGACAGTGTGGACCGCAGATACATAAGTTCATTTTTTTTCATAGGTTTATTGTATGTATTGTATTACTGTTTCTTTCCTCAGTTTTAGGTCAATTTTAGGTTGATTGCATATTGGCTAATTTATCCCTTTTTTTTTTATTATTATTTTTCGGATTATTCTACATTGTCAATAATTCCGAATGTCAATAGGTTAAGAACATTTTACCACGTTTCTCTATTTTTTTTAAATGTATTTCCGTATTTTCCCTACAGGGATAACCAAAGTAATTATCTATTTCACAGTGAATGCATCAGTCAGGCTGTGGCTAATCAAAGGGATGTGGTGGCTAACGCCTCGAGTGATAGCATTTATCAAGGCCTTCGTCTATTCTCCATCATATAATATCTACTATATCTACCTTGACATCGCAGCACTTACATCGAACGCGTATGAGTAAGGAAAGCAAATATTACAAAGTAGAATGGGTTAATTTTTTTTTTTTTCCTTTTCCTCAGGTCGATACTTTCCGGCACATTAGCAAGCTTAGCTTAGCGCGCCGGCTAACGTTAGCTCAGCCCGGCGCGTCGTTTCGCTACTCGATTAAAACACATCATTTTCAATTCATATTCCAATAACGGCCGGTCCAAAATGTCTCCGCTGGACCCAAAACGGCATATGAGCAAATACCCAGCGAAATAACGGCTCTCCTCACCTTAGGCTTCTCGTCCGCCATGGCTGCTGTTCTGCTTCGCGCTGGTTCCGCTGAGGCTGCGCCACTCAGTTGCGGCGCGACGCACACTGCGCCGAGCGGCGGGCAGCAGCATCTTGAACTGCGCGCACCTCGAAACGGGCTTTCACCTCCAAATGGTTGAGACACCGCATTCAAACCACCTCACAGCAGTCCCACACAAACAGCGGAACAATGGCACGCTAACTAAACGGACGGCATCGATCAGAACAAAAACTCCTAAATGTTCAATATACCATGAACCCCCCAAAAAATACAACATAGAAAAACTTGCAATATGCAATAAACCTAAAAATATATTAAAACAATAAAAAAGATGGGGAATTTACGATACACCTCAATATACAGGTCACACAAAAAATTGGGCAAGTTCGCATAGACACACTATATACATAAGTGGACGGCATCTTATACAGCGCTTTTCCAGCCGTGCGACCACTCAAAGCGCTTTACAATACACGCCCCACGTTCACCCATTCACACGTCGAGCGTGTAAGGTGCACGGCAGCTCATCCAGAGCACTTCAGGGTGCAGTGTCTTGCTCAAGGACACTGCGACGTGCTGCCAGGAGGCACGGGGGATCGAACCAGGAACCCCCTCTCTCACTCACTCACACACACACACACACACACACACACACACACACACACACACACACACACACACACACACACACACACACACACACACACTACTATTTCCAGGACTCTTAACAACTAAGTGGTGAAGCAAATAAAGCATTTTTTTTTATTATTTTCAAAATATATGTATTTACCACATTCATCGACACTCAATGCATAAATAAAAAACAATAATTTATAATAATAATAATAATAATAATAATAATAATAATTACAATAAATGTCTGAAGAATCCTTTTGTGTAACCGAAAATCGCTCTACCCTAAAGACAAAAAAAAATTAGTCACAGTTTTTGGAGTCGCTGAATAAACGCATTGAATAAACCCGGGTTACGATTGCGATTGAAACCCACTCTCATTCCCTCAGGGGTCGGGGGACGTCCTGGAGGGTGGTTCGTAGTTCAAAAATAAAGTCCTTCAAGTTTTGAGTATTAATCCCGCCCACTTGTACCTTCTGAGGACAAGAGAACATTCCTGTCTGACGTTACTTTTTGTCTCGTCAATGTGAGGCAGAGGCAATCAGAAAACTAAAAGGAGTTTTGTCTTTTTATAGAGAGAAGCTATAGAGAAACCCCCGCTTGGACATTTGGTAACGTTACATCATCCTAGACAGACTACCGGAGTGGGACATTTCTGACTTACACTGGAAAAATATCACATACGTGTCAAATAAGAATGGGTAACAGCCATGAAAACTTGGGTCTCCCAAAGTTAAGAATAAATAAATAAATAAAAAGACACACACACACACACACACACACACACACACACACACACACACACACACACACACACACACACACACACACACACACACACACACACACACACACACACACACACACACCTCAAAAATAAAAATAAAAACACTGGAGCACAGCCACCCAACGGCCTTAATAAATTAGCATACTTGCTCAAAGTGACAAAAGAAGTCCAGGAGCAAGGCTGCGCTTTTAAAAGTTGTGATGGAATTACTTCTCGAATGACTGCAAAAGAGCAAGTCAACTAATTACTACTTCAAAATGAAACAATACATCTGAGGGTTTTTGGCTGGAAAAAAAAAAATAATAATAATTTTAAAAAAAAAGAGGGGACACAACTTCCTGTTAATGCGAACAGCAGATTGGTTTAAAAATAGGTCGTAGGCGAAAATATGAAAAATTCAGTTTGTTTTGCCCCAGGGGTACTGGAAACCCTGGGAAAGCTAGAACTAGTAATAACATACCTAAATAACAGTGTGCCTCCAAACTGCATTACACTTTTAAATGAGAGGATTTCCAGCAGATCCAAAACACAACTGGTCACCTCATGTCCTCATATAAATCTAAAGGACAACGATGATCCCTTGTTGTTTGCGCCTTTTGGTCAGAGGCTAATACCGCCTCTGTTCTGACGCTGCACCGATCTTCAGCTCCTAGCTTCAAGGAGGATTCTGTTTGCTCATGTTTCAAAAATGTTTTGGCCAAACCTAGCCCCATATGGAGCTGAACGGGGTTATAGAGCTCCCCAATTCTCTGCAGGAGGAAATCGGTCAACCTCCCCGACCTCCGTGTACGGCTGCTCCCCCAGGGTGAAGGCCAGCTTGTATCTCATCCGAACCTTCTCCTGAAAAGGACAAAATCACATGGTTAGTCTGCCTGCTTGTTATTTACAAATGTGGAAATGACATAACAACATCCTTTCAGATGACATCCTTTAGGTCCACAGCTCCCGGCCGATTGCTACCTTGAGTGGATTGGCCAGCAGCATGATTTGAGTGATGGCGGCGGGGGGCAGGATGGGGTTGAACGGCGCAAGTTCCGTCCCTGACGGCGGCTGCAGTCTCACCTTCATCGACTGCAGCGGGTAAAGCAGAAAAGGACAGGTCAGAGCTCAACGGAGGCGGTTTTCCAGATCTGTATTCAGAAAGTCCAGAAAGCAAATACTCTGAAATGTGGGTGTGACCTTGGGCACAGCGGCCTGCAGAACGATGCCACTGACGGGCAGCGGCGCTGTGTTGAGCATGGTCGCAACCATCACCAGCACATCGGGCTGGCCGGGCGGACAGTCGGAGGCAAAGTGCAGCAAGACGCGGACGCCGTTTTGGTCGTATGCAGTGATCGGGGACACATTGCCTAAACATAGCAAAACAGATGCAGGGAATACAGTGCTTGAATGACTTAATGTTCAAGGTCATTAAAGAGTTGAGTTGAATCATAAAACCTCTATCTGGTGTTACTCACTCGGTCTAATGGCCTCCAGAGGCACAAAGACGCTGGCCAGGGATCTCTCCTGGCCCTTGCCTGGACTGGGCTGACTCAGGGGCAGGATGGGAGAGCGGGATCGCAGCAGAGGGCTGTCGTCCGCCCGGCTCTGTCCGGGCGGAGGCTTGGTGGCCGCTGGTGTCCCACCCAGCAGGGGGATGTGGAATGGGGAGGATGGAGCCATGGGAGTCTCACCTCGACCCTCAAGCATTCCCAACATCTTTCCTGCGTCCATCACAACTGGTGTGCTGAGGGGAGTGAAAAATATTTTCTAAGTTACTGAGATTCCATTTGAATATTATGGAATGGAATCCTTGTTTCCAAGACCATATGTGACCCACCGCAGATTTTAGGTACTTTTGGTGCCGTTGCACGTTTGACGATTTTCACGCCATTTTAAAGTGGAGAACCAGAGCTTCAAAACAAGGCGTCACTTGTGCGAATGAAGCTGGTTAATGACGAGGGTGTGGCAAACTGTGTTTCTTAGATGATCACCCTCAAAGTTTTCCGAAGGCTCTGCGCCTGTTTATGGAAGTGACGTCAGCTTTTCTTATTTGCACATTACGCCGCCAACACAATAATGAATCCAGTGTATAATGTGTGTATAAAACACGTAAGATTTAAAGGTTGAGCTATATCAAAACAGTTTCACATTGTGACTTCACATCATATGGAGGAATAATCTTCACCTGGAGGGTCGCTTTAAAGGAAATGATCGATCTGCGTTGTTCAGCGGTATGCAGCGGTTAGTTGGTTAGTGAACTGTGTTTCCCGCTGTAATCTGACGGGAATATTTAACTTCACGGTTTAACATTTATCTACTATTTATAAATCAAATTTAGCTTTGAAATGGTGGGATGGTAGCTCAGGCGGTAGAGCTGGTGGTCTAGTGATCTAAAGGTTGCTGGTTGGATCCCAGGCTCCTCCTGCTAGCATGCTGTAGTGTCCTTGAGCAAGACACTTAACCCCTAATTGCTCCTGATGGCTGCGTCCGTCGGTGTTTGAACAATTGTAAGTCGCTTTGGATAAAAGCGTCTGCTAAATGACTAAATGTAAATGTAAAATGTAAAAACACGTTGAGATAAAAAAAAAAAAAAAAAAAAACACAAAGGAACGCAAATCTGGAAAAATCGAATTTTCCTCCTAGAAAAGCTTTTTTCCAACTTATTTGGCTGCTCGTGGCGATTTTAGAAATGTACGACAATTAGGGTTTTGCCGCGGTGGGTCACATATAACGTAAATGGGACACAGTGGTTTGAAAAAAATATATATTTAAAACAAGTTCTCCCTCACCTTTTTGGGCTTCCCAGGTCGAGCATGGCAAGGTCCTGGAGACTGTTGTTAGCAGGGGCCGGAAAAGATGCGGCAATGGTAGAGGGATGGAAGGAGGCCAATCTGGACATCTGCAGTGGGACGACCGGCATGGTGGATGAAGCGGGGTGAAGGACAGAGGTGGAGGGGGAGGAGAAGATGGTGCTGTAAGACAGATATGGAGCAGCTGGGAAGGTGGGAACCCATGTAGAGCCCAACTCGGCGGTAAAGGGAGACGCAGAGAAGACGGGGGAGTGGAAAGCCACCGTGTCTGCTGCTGTGGAAGACTGGGGTGGGGTAGCTGAGGTAGAGTGGGCGCTAGGAAACACTGAAGACGTAGGAAATACAGAAGAGGGAAGAGGAGTGACCCCAAAAAGGTCATGATCCTGACTGGTATCCTAGAGCAAATACGAGGGGGGAAAGTCAAATTGGAGGTTCAAGTATCAAAATAACAAATGGAAATGACCCCGATTATCACTTGAACTAACCTGTGAAGATGGTTCATGCTTTGAGATGGCTGATTGACTTAAAGCAGGAACGGGGTCGTTGAGGCCTGGAGACAAAAAAATACATCAGCCAATACAACAGCCAGTAAGCGAGATGTTATCTACCATGTCAAAAACATCTTAAAAAATGTATCGTCTACAGTGGCTCACCTAATGACAGAAGCTCGCTGTCGAGCAGATCCAGTGCGGTGGAGAGTGTGATGGAGCTTGGCGACTGGGCGTTAGCAGCCGCAGGGGTTCCGTAGAGCAAGTCAGCGGGGATGGAGAGCGAGGGAGGCAGGGGCTGCTGCTCAGGTTCCGGGGGGCTCTGGAGGTCCAGGCCCGCTAGGTCAATCAGGGCCTCTGACTGCTTTGTGCTTCTGCTGTTGGGGGATTTTGTGCCTGTGCAATGGAAGGGAGAATTGAAGATAGTCACTTTACATTAGTTGTCGGGAGTGTGAGTTGATAAGTAATGTGTGAGAAAATATGATAATGACTTGCTGGCTGGCTGGCTGGTTGCACATTACCCTGCTTATTACATGGCAAATTATTTAATAAATTAATAACTAGTATGCCTAGTTTAAGAGCCTCCGCTAAGAAAAATAGTCCACGGCAAGGTAGCAAATTATTCAGCCTGCAAATAAAAAAAAAAAAAGAATAAACTTTGCCCTACATATGACATTAAACCTGAAATGAGATATGCTGGATGGGAGATTGTGGATTTTAATATCAACGTCCGCATTCATTTAAGTTTTCCACTGTAGTAGCTATGTAATGTCACAAGATGGCGCCACTCGCTAGTGTTAGCAAGAGCATGTTGACAACCTGAAACCAGGTAGAGAAGCGCCTGTTGCATCGGTCATTATTAATACAATTTTGTGTAACAAGATTTGTGAATGGAGCAGGGAAGTCAATTCATTATAGACCAAATTCAATATATGGTCTATACTCTATAATCAAATTTGGGAGCATGAAGAGCAGTATGAGTTTATTTTCCATTTTCCATATTTTCTGCTGAAACTGCAACAACCGCAAAATATCTTTTGTGGATGAGCGCATGTCTGCATCCTAACCGTGGTTTGATGCGTATGCAGTTGGGGTGATTTCCGTCTCTCCATTGATGATCTGTCCTTCCACAATTCTCTGGTAGGTGTTTAAGACGCGGGAAAGGTCATCGCTGGCCTGCAGGATGACACCTGGGGGAGCGTGTTGGGTAAAAAGGTCAGACTGGCACCGGGACAATCAGGTTTCTCCGAAAACAATGTTACCCACGTATTGGATCAGCACCTGGACCGTAATGTCTTGGAGACGCCTTGGAAACTTTAGCATGTGCTGATTTGACCTTGCTGTAGGTGGATAAGGTGGATCTCTTACCCAAGTTATTGTCATTGTCTTCGGTTTCAGTGGCAATCTGGAATACTGTCTGCCTGAGCTTGTCACAATCTCCATACAACTCCTGTGCAAAAAAAAAAAAAAAAAAGTCTTGCATTTTACCAATAGTTTCATCTTCAGTTAATGCAAATCGTTGTGGCTTAACCAATACTTAAAAAACAAGGTCAAACAAGGTCATTTAAGTATCCATTTGAGACAAACCCTAATGATCTCCTTGTCCCCATCCGTGGAGTCTTGGCCGCTGAAGTGAGTCAGCATCTCGTTGAGGAGCATAACGCTGTTCCTGACTTTCTCCAAGGTTCTCTCCAGCTTGGTGGCCCTCTGCGCTCTCACCTCGTCCTGAAAGGAGAAAACTACTTGACTTGTATGCCCTTGGTCAAGAAAAAGTACCTTGTCAAGATGTTGTTTACACAAAATTGTGTTTCAACATGTAATCGGGTTTGACAAGCATTATGTGCGGGTCAAGGTTTCGAGCTCCAAAATAAATAAATACATAAATAAATAAATAAATAAATAACAAATTGAATAAGGTGGATGTCACCACGCACATAAAATGGGTAGACAAAATGCCACATGAAAAAGGAGTTAAACTTTGATGTAACTATCACATGTATCATCACTGTATCAATTACAAATGCAGCTGCCATGACGAGTCATAATAGGTTTGATGGCCAGTCGGCAGTAGGTTTTAGCTCTACAAAGCGTCTGAATACGAGCACTATGAGCCAAATAAATGGAGTTCCAAACAGTCCAAATAGTCAGCATCCAAAGTGCAGAATTAAGCAATATGTTGAAGGGAAGGTGTCAAAAATCAGGACCGCATTTGCCAAACACGGACAAACTACATCAGCAAAGAAGCTCAGTGGTCAAGGGGGCAGAGGGCGGCTTTACAGGATAATGGATTATCTCACAAAAGTACAACCTCAAAAAAATACAACAGAATTGAGTGAACTCTGTCTTGACTAAAACGACAAGCTTCACAAAACTAGCAATTTGTAGCAGGGATGCCTTTTGGAAAATACTTGTACCAAAGGCCAACGCACAAGGACGCAAAAGCTCTGGTCAAGGTGCTGATCCAGTACAAGACTCAAGAGGTTTATTGAGATGGGAAACATTGTTTTCACGCTCCCCAGGCGCCACCCTGCAGGCCAGCAATGACTTTCCTGCGCCTTTAAACGCCAACCAAAGGGTTGTGTAAGGGCAGACCATCAATGGAGAGACGAAAGCGGCCCCAATTGCAAAAACCCTCTGGAACCATCCTGCATCTGAATGGATTTAAGTTTGGAGGAAGACATAGGATGCCTTCAACCCACAATGTTGTGGCAGTCAGGTCCAAGAATGCTCTCAAGGGCATAAAAAACAATACATTTCTGCTGAAACACTGCATATTTTTCAAATGTTAATTTTCAGAGCCTAACAATTACAAGGCTTGAAGTCAAATCAATGAGTCAATATTCTACTGTGATTGAAGGTTTTTCTTTTTACAATTCAATTGTCAAATAAAGATTATTCATATCAATTCATCTCATTTCATCACAGCACCTCACCAACACGTCTTAAACACCCCTCAATTTGCCTTTATTGCTTGTGTTTAGTTAATAATACAGAACATTAGGGAAAAAAAAAAAAACAGATACTAAATCGCAATCACAATATTGGTCAAAACAAATCGCAATTAGATTATTTTCCCAAATCGAGGGAAAATATTGAGAGAAAAGATATTGAGCCCATTATTGTTTTGCTGACAATATCGACAGTATACAGTCAAAAGCCTTGTGCATGTGTTATTGTCTCATCAAGTCACACCACCCAAGAACTCTAAATAAACAGACAGCAACGCATTTTGGTGTTGATGCAGTCTCACCTCTTTGACCATATTCTTGATGAGACGGTTGGCCTCCTGCAGGTCCTCGGGCTTTTTGCTCTTTAGTAGCTCCGCTAATCTCTACGTAGACGGGGGGGGGAAACAAATTACTTGCAAATGTCAAGCAGGATAACAAATAGGTCGGACCAGTCCCCAAGCCTGTTTCTCACAGAAAAACAAACTTGAAGGTATAAATAAATAAACTCTAGGTAACACTCAGTAAACAGAGTGTGACCTGCTCGGGTCATGAAGTGACGTGGTCGGTGGGAGAGTAGCATAACAAACCTTGACCATTTAGTTTTAAAGTCACAGATGCATTTCTGTAAAAAAATAATATGCTTCATGTATATGGGGTACAACCGGGGTTCAATGGCATTGCCATACGTGCATAATGTTGTGTGCATCGTGTTATTCCTACCCTGCTCTTCTCCTTATTCTCAAACACTGGGTTCCTGGGCCTTGAGGGAGGTGATGGTATTAGTGTGTTATCTGGAGAGATCTCTGGGTCCTCTGACACAATACCTGGAAGGAAAACGGTTTCAGTCAGTACTTGTCACTCAAGGCCCACGGGCCTTGGGACAAATCCTTTTAAAATTATTTAAATTTGTCTGTCTATATGAAACAAAACTATACCATTATACCGGCTCCCCCTGCCTCAAAGAGCTTTGGGCATTTTTATGTCAGACTAATGTAGGTAAGAAATACAAGTACATTCATCGCCTTCATTTTCTGGATAGAGAGGCTGAGGCCTTACCCACTATGAGATAACATTTGCACAGCCCTGGAGGTATTTGAGCTGTTCTCTGGTAAATACTGAACTTCACATTTTTTTGTAATTTTTAAATGTTTTGGTTAGTGTGATACTGAATAAACTCCCGGCTGCAACCAATGTTCCCACCGTGGGACAGCGACGGCTAAACTAAAGACTTGCACAGTAAATGTATCACCTTACCTTGCTTCTTTAGCATTTGATAAGCCTCTGAGATCTTTGCCTCCTCTGGTAGAGAGACGGTCCAACTGTACAACATTTCAATAACCTTTTTCTTCACTTTGTGGGATACTCTCTCGCCGAGGTACTGAAATGGAATTTGTTTAAAAAAAAGATTAGAATACTGAAGATTGGCCTGTCCTAGTGAACATGTTTCCACTTTTCTGGGGTTTCTGGGCATCGATGCTACTTACTTTGGGTGAAACGACTTTTATCAGTTCATTCAAAAATCGGAACTTTCCAACTTCGTTGTGAAAACGTCCACCGCAGTTCTTCATGCATGCTTCTAGGACCTGCAAAGGGATAAAAACATACAAATGTATGTGGTCGTTTCATGCGGTAATTTTGTGTTAGATATACGAGTATCTTTGTGTTTTTAAATACGTTCTTAAAGTTGTTTTTTTGAAGACAATTAAAGAAAAAAAACAGGATAAATTACATTTATATATGGCAATAATCGCCATACTTGTCTTAAACAGCGGAAAAAAACATAATGGAATGGAATTTTTCACTTGTGTCTGAAGCTCGGGTTGTGACTCAGGTGGTGGACCACGACACCCTTGTAGACTTATGCATCGCTATAAGGAAAAAGTAAAAAATAAAATCTAAATCAAACGTACCGTCAAAGCCTGTATCGTCTCCCATTCCTGTGGGGACTGAATCTTGTGAGCCAACAATCTCACAGATATCTGCGGCCTGTAAAATAGGATAGAAGGACACTAGTTGGTGAGAAGGTACATTGTCCTGAAGATGTTATTCAGCTTATAGTAATATAAACATTCCCTCATCTATGCTTCTCTGTACGACTTTGCAAACAAAGGTTTAAAGTAGTGATCATCATATCCAGGGTAGTTCATATTGGATAAGACAGGCTACAGCACACGTAGCGAGCACAATAACAACGAACATTAACAAAACACTATCAGAGGAGCCCGAAGACACAGTACATTAAAGCTGTTTTTCCAACCACTGCTCACCAGGCTTGCTGTAAAAAAAAATTATAATTCCACTTAAAAATTAATTATGGCAATTAGCTTGTGTGTCACGAGATCAAACTTGCAAGGCTGTACCGATTCATCAGTTTAAGCCAGAATACCTGCTCTGTTTTCATCAGAACAAACTCGCTGAAAGTAAGCACTATTAGTGGGCCATAGTAAGAAGCACGGTTTTTATACACGCTTTTGCTGTTACATGCTGCTTTTGGTGGTTACAGGGAGAGTCGTGCGCCATGGGATTATTTCACTGTATAAAGTGTGTCGCGGGGGGGGGGGGGGGGGGGGGGGACGACAACATTTAGACTGCCCGCGTCAGTGCCGATGAAATTACGGCCACTGAAAACGAATAAGCTCAGCTCGTCCTGTTCCTCCTCCAGGGCAGGAAGACGTCACGGGAAAACCATTTATGGGTTGAGGTGAAGCGTGGGGGGAATGAGAGACCATGGCCGTACCCCTCCAGCTCCTTGTTGACTTGGTCACAGAATCCCATGACATATTCCCAGTCTTCCTGTCTGTTGGAGGGGTTGGTGGCTTTATCTGGAAAAGATCATTTATCCAATCACTGACAAGGAATTAAAAAAAAATAAAATAAAAAAATGTCAACAATGGTCCAACTGTCTCATTTCTCCTTGGAACGCTTAAGAAGGACGGGAGTTTTTGTAGATGTCCTCAGAGGAATAATATCAAAGTTGCTAATACACAATCCCTGTGCGCGGGCGCGCGCGCGCGCACACACACACACACACACACACACACACACACACACACACACACACACACACACAAGATTGATAGTTACTAATTCACGTCCAGAACCCAGTTCTAGATTTCGATTTGGCTCAGATCAGCAGCATGTCCCTCTGCATATTGTCTACGTCCAACAGCCCCTCAGTGAGCCAGGCTGCCCCGAGTTCTGTGTTCAAATGGGGTTTCGTCTTCTCACCTCACAGACCCTGACAGGAGCCGACAGTATCCTTTTTATTGAGTTCATTGTGGGGGAAAAAAAAACACAGCCAATTGCAGATGTAGCTCCCGCTTTCCAACTGCTAACCACGCAAACCATGAACATTGATCCCAGGCAGCTGGTAGCTCGCAACACTAGCCAAGTGGGCAGCCACTGACCCATTCTGACACAACGTTACGCCTCGCCTCGTCTCAACATTACACCTCGACAGCCGCGAAGCCTAAAACACACTGTTTGAAAGTGCAAAAGCGTCGGGGGGGGGGGGGGGGGAGAAACAAAATATAATATTTGTTTTACTCACTGAGCCAGGACTCCAGCGAATCCCCGTCCGCCGCCATGTTGGCACGGTGTCTGTGCAACACGGGACTGTGACGCTCCCAGCCGCCACGCCCTCCTCCCCGTGCGCCTCCTTAATACCGCGCAGTTCGTTATGGCGCCTTGAATAAGTCACGGCGCCTTGAATAAGTCACGGCCTGGAAGGAACCGCCGCACAAATGGAACGACGCTATTAGCGCGTCGACGTTTCGCGAGAACGTATGCCCACAGTCCGGACTGGCATCCGCAGCTTTTTAAGTCATCCCTATCGTGTGCATGGACCACATTTTGTATATCCTGTGTATATTCTCGAGTTTGTGTTTGTGTTTGTGTTTTGGGAAATTCATCGGGATTCAATTGTGGAACCGGAGGTGTGACCTCTTCAAATAAACCAAAATGGGACATGAAGTGACACGTCGGCACTGATTCATTTCTCCTCAAAAAGAGTCTAGAAAGTAGCGTGATCATTAACACATAACCGCGCCCCGACGTGAGCGCTGCTAAGGTTAATTTCAATACTTGCCACGTGACGGAGCTATAATACCAGACTCGTATGTCCAAATACTGAGGACACGTTTATCAAACGAGGCGGACGCCAGGAGAAGCGTTCACTGTGTGTGTAGAGGTGTGTGAACAGCTAGTGCCAGACTAAAGACCTCAAAAGCAGACCCGAAGCGTTTATCATCAAGTACGGCTGAGGTTGCATTGGATTGGATTGGTTGAATTGTACTTTAAAATTGTTTATAAAAAGGTGCAAATACAGTCATCATCACCTGAGAACACCCCCGCACACACACACACACACAGAGAAAACTCACTTAAACCACGTTTTTTTTCATATGGTTTTGTTTTTGGGACGGCACATTTCTCTCAAGGATGCAGACAGTGTACCACGAACTGCGACTGGCCTTTGGGACTCGGCCGTGGGGCACACTTGTAAGCAACACACCTGGGTTCCTCCAAACCCTTTTCCCATGGCAGCGGCTCTGCTCGATTCCAGAGAGCTGTCATCAAGGGGTTGAGAGGCTGACGTTTTCCGCAGAGCTCCTCACCTGTCAGATGTACTGGATGATCGGCTATTTTTATTCGATTTGGATGTGGTTTAGTTTCCTTTCACTCAAAGCAATGAGTTCGATTTGGACAATGAGCAGATTGGACGGCTGCAGTCAAACCGGATAAACATCACAGTCTTCATGTTGTACTTTGTTTTGAAATTCAACTGTTCGCCCTCCGTCTCCGCTAGTTTAAGACAACAGGGAGATTTAACAAGAATCGAATGGACTCTAGGGTATTGGAAATTTGTTGGTGACATGGCTCGAGGGCCATGTCACCAATCCTGGGGGCGTCCCCTTTCCACGTCGCTGCCCGACGGATGCCATTGAGCAGCCGCAGGAGGCCACAGGACGCTGCGTCAGACCGGGTTAGACATGATGAAGCAACACAGGGACAGGATCAATGCAGCGCTGTTTGCAGCGAATGGGGAACTGGAAAACACCGTCAATTATTCGCAGACCGTGGATCAGGACTTCCTTGACACCATGTACCATCTAATCATCATTTCTTTTTAATCATTTACTCTTTTTTTCTGTCTTAATTGTATTTTTTTTTATTTTGAAGTAATTCATTTGGTATGTTTAAACCTTTCCTTTTATTCATGCATTTAATGAATTTACCTTATAAATGGTACACTTAGATTAGAATTGGTCCATCTTAACAACTTTGTACCCTCAAGATTTTAAATATGACACACATACTCTCACAATATAACAACATTTCGGGCGGCCACTGCAAGAGGAGAATATTTCTGCGTGTGTCAATAATGGACGGTGAGTGGGATAAACTGTAGAGGGATAAAATTTAAAGTGTTTCAATTTAAGTTGGATTAATAGATGTGTGGATACCTGAGAGTAAGGCATTATTCATTAAAATTGTATCCATCCATTAGTTGTGTTTCCAAAAACAATATCCTCTTCTATTTCAATCTAGATTAGTCCTTTTTTAATATAAAAAAAAAACAACACTTGTAGAAAGTGAAATAAGCCTTGAAATCCTGAAATCTGAACTTGTCTTAGACCGGGCACCAATTACCTTAGCGAGTGACTGAGATGGGGAGAGAGGGAGGGCATTAATTAGGGAGACCAAACAATTCACGGCAAAATACTTCCCTAATACAAGACAAGACCCAAATAACACCTAGACTGACTTACCGAAAACCTTCAAGTCAATGACTCAATAACCCTCTGGGGACGTGCACAGTAATAATACAGTGCTCTGAAGTTGTTAAGACAATGCGCCTATGCAAGGTGGTTGCTGTAATTATTCATATATCATGTTGTTCTATACTCGCCTTATAAGAAAGCTTCACAGAACTTAAGTATATTTGAGGAAGATAGAATGAGGTGTAACTTGTGGAGCCAATTCTGTCAGACAACCCTCCTGCCATACCTGCTTTGCGGCCTGCTGCACTCCCTCCACCTCCCCTGCATCCAACTGTTGGGATCTACTCTTCTATCCAATGGGGGGATTCAAGCTCATCACTCCTCTATTTCTAGCTCACTAAGTATGTTTATGTTTTCTGTACACGTCACCGGTAGTGACGAGCAGTAGAGCCCAGACTCAAACTCAAACAATGCAAAATAAAAAAGATAATTTACCCCCACCATTGAAGTGATGGTACTTTATTCTATTTTTATTTGTTTATGTGGAAGCATTATACAATGACATTATCTCTGCCATACATGGAAACCATCACTACCATAAACTGTCCCCGTGTTTTGATTATTCTGTGTCGTGTCATGCGTTTTTCTGGAGAATTAATATCCTCTTGAGCAAACTACACTGATACAGTCACCAGGAAGTGACACAACAAAAATGTTCCACCTCCTTGTACTTTGCCCAAGGCTCTGTTTATTTATTCAACTAGTGCATGCCTGTTCAAAACATGCCTGTTTGGGACGGGCTACACTGCGCACTTAAGTGACTCAGTTGCAGAGGCAGTGCATGCTCGTTCGAGATAATCAAAGGACGTACAGACAGACTGACAGACGTACAGAGACAGACAGAGATTCCTTCCTTTGAGTGTGGACATACGTGACTCAGAGCCCACACAGAGCCCTGAAGCCCTGCCTATCTCAATACTCAAAACTCTGTACCCAGACTAAAGTATACTGTTATAGAGGGAAGTACTGAGTACTGAGGTGTTCTGCTTGGACGTTATTATATTATACACATTCCCTTGGTCCATTCATCCCAGCACTCCCTTTTCTGGCTTTGTAAACCATGCTTAATTGTACATTCAAGCAAGTTCAAGATCAAGTTCAATCAGCGCCTATTTATTGTCCTATGATTTTTGCATTTGTGTAATTAACCCATCAAGTTGCAAGCTTTATTTCTAGTGAGGGATGCCCTGGAGTCCAGGAACACCGCTCCAGTATCCTTTTTAAACACAGAGTAAAATGAAACTGGCAATTTGATGCTGCTTTCTTCGACTCTAAATAGCTCTGGGAAAGTGGTAGAAAGAAGGTAACTCCTCTTAATATTTAAAATGGTGAATCTTTTAAGGGAAAATCTCCTGGATGCAATGGCTCCTCAGCAGCTCTCTTTATAACATAGAGATTTCCTCTAGTTTTTCATATTAACACACAAACATTTCCTTGTATGGACCTGAGGAAATAAAGGTTATGAATGAATGATGAAAGTCACTGTCTAAAGCTGCCAAAATGCAGCAGCCTCTGCAGCAGAAAGTTCCTTATTTATCATATCTTGAAAGACAAGCCAGAATTGAACAGAGAAGCATTTTGCATTTTCTATAAACACACACACACACACACACACACACACACACACACACACACACACACACACACACACACAGTTCAACTGTCCAGAATCATATCAATGACAGGGGTGTGTAATCATGATAATGACATATTCTGGCTGCACGTAGAGGGAAAATTTAAAAGAGGTTTCGGAAGCAGAATCATATCCGAGCTGAATTCAACAAATTATGTTTGTGACGGCAAACCTCCCCATGTCGCATTTTAAACACCGCAACTGAGACTTTGAGAAGACTTCACTCCATATTGGAATCAACAAACTGTATCGTTTTTAAATGTAAATAGCTACTCCCTCTCAAAATGCAGTGAGGACTAGTTGTCACCCAACCCATACCACCTACCAACATATTCCACACCGTTTCCACACCATGTATATAAATATCACTGCAAATAAAATGTGCTATTTTACTCTGTAAACAACTTGAACTTGAGTTTGAAAGGACCAGAGGTGGCATTGAATCTTCTGTTAGATATTCTGAAAATTTTTGACCTTGCATTCATCATTAAAACCAGACGATCTTTTTAATATTTACACTCGTTGACAAAATGTGAAAACGTCATTTAATGTGAAAAATCATCCTGACATCACTTAAAACTGAACAGGCAGCGGTTTCTATGGAAAAACGTAACTTATATGTTAAAAAAAAAGTTTTCACAGTTATTTTCTAACTACACAAAACACATTTGTTTTTTGAGATTAATAAAAGCCTCATAAATACTGTATGACCATTTCAGATGGTCTACATAATTTAACCACACACCTCCTCCTGTGAAAAAAAAACAAAAACAAAAAAAACTAAGGATCAAAACAAATCATCCCTCAAGTTTCACATGCACGTTACATTTTTTTAGGGGGTTTTCAACAAATTGTGGTAATGTGTCAAAAATCATAGTGTTAGTATTTGGTCACACAGCATGCTATAGTCAGTTGTTTTCTACCATAGAAAAACATGTTACAGATTGATTAAAACACACATGTAGAAAAACAGTTAAGATCTAATAATAAAAAATGTGTCCATCATCAAAGTCGATACAACATTAAATTACACACAAACCATTAAAAACTGAAAATAAGGGAAATTCCAGCATCCTTAAGAGTTGGCAATAACACACAGGTCTTTGGTCTCCATAACCAGCTGACATCTTTTTGCAAATTGTTTCTCAAAAGTCGTTTTGAACAACTCGTCCTGGGTTATATCAAGAAAGACTTTAAATAAAAGAAGAAAAGAGAATCCGGCATAGTGCATCATTAGGAAGTATGGTTATAACCATCACTAGTTTGATTTACAGCATTACAAATCCATAGAAAAAGGCCCCCGACCCAAGTTTGTTTTCCACCGAGCGTCATCAATGCTCCGTCCGTGAGCTCCAAAAGGTTGCTTTGTTGAAGCACGTCTGATTTGCTGAGATGCTTCCTCAAGTTGTTCACCACTCTGCAAAACACTTATAGGCCCTCGATTCAGGGTTTTCCATCAAGCCCTTCAAATCTTCTTCAGACAAGTGCCGCTAGATGTGTCCGATTGATGCGCAAACCGCAAAGGCCTTTAGGAGTGGGCGGGTGCAATTACACGTGATGCTCGACAGGTGTGACGTAGTTGCGTGGGAAGATGCCCACCTGACCGCGGAGCACGCCTTTCCACCAGTTGGCGTGAGAGTTGTCCAGCACCTGGATGGTCTCCCCACGCCTGAAGCCCAGCTCCCCGTCCTCCTGAGGCTCAAAGTCAAAGAGCGCCTGGACGTGCAAATGCTGAAGACGAAAGAAAAAAGAAAGAAAATAAAAGAAAAGCGTAAGGATCCATAAGGACAAGTAGGTAATTTCTCCAACTGCATGCAATTCAAAATTCTGCAGCTGAATGGCATTTGGTTTATTGGCATGGCAAAAATTTGTGAAATACTCAACTGTCCCAATCTTAAAAGGGCTTCACAAGCCCTTCTAAGATGGGAAAATACCTGTTTGAGGATGGCTAGGTGACCAATGGTGGTGCTGAGTTGGCAGATGTAAATGGCACTCACAAAACAGCGGGCAGACTTATTCCATGGGCACACCACATGGCTGTCAGATCGCTATACTATTCACACGACACAACTTTCTGTCTTGTGATCGGGAATCTTGCAGTCTTGTGGTTTTACACTACATGGCTGATCGGCGACAGGGGGTCACGCATTACAAGGTCTTTCACAAGGAGGAATCTCCAAACGAGTCTGTCTGGTCTCCAAACTACATTTTGTCACAAAAACACACGTGAGAATAGACACCGGAAATGATGCGATACCGCGTGGGACAGGATTATTTATTTTTTATTAGTCTTCATCACTGTAAAAAATGAATAAAAGCTAAATTTAAATAAGAATTATATTAAAAACCTACAGGAGAAAAGTAAAATAGGTATGTTGTGTGTTTCTGGCTGCGGCTCCGTGTCCTCCCCGTCTCTCCTGTTGGCCACGATGGCTCTGCTCTACCATTGACAATGCGGCCTGTCAGAACTTGTGCGAGCTTCAAAATTGTCCGTAAAATGTAGGATGTAGGATGTAGGGCAAAGGGGACGTAATCACGTCTTTCCTCTATAATTGGCAAATGATGGCATTTAATTGTAAACAGCCATACAAACAGCCAACACCCATGCAAATTCACAGACGGTCACACCTCCAGACACCAATCTGATGACACCACCCTCATCGGACTCATCTCTGAGGGTAATGACTCTGCTGACAGATGGGATGACCATCTGGCATCCTGGTGCAGCCAGGACAACCTGGAGCTCCGCGCTCTGATAAAAGTCAAGATGATGGTGGACTTCAGGAGAAGCCCAGCCCTGCCTCCCCTTACTCACCATGTATGGCTCCCCAGTTCTGTTTCCTGGGCACCATATTTACACAATGGGACCGCAACATCAGCTCATACATCAAGAAGGTCAAGGACCAAGTCCCCAAATCAAAATATATAATATATAAAATATTTTGTGTGGAGTGAGAACACATCCACGTTGGACCATGACAGAAGACAACAGAAGGTATTGGAGGCTTATGATACGCTATGGCAACCCCTAATGGGAGCAGCCGAAAGAAGAAGACGTCATATATGTCCTTGTGGATGTATAAATGCTTGTAAATGCTCCCCCCCACCGCCGTGTCTGACCTGCGGAAGCTGGACCTCTTCCATGTCCCGTAGGTAGATGGTCTGGCTGCGGGACACCGAGGCGGTGCGGTGATATTCCACCAACGAGTTCAGGGAATTGAATTTCACCACCCAAAGGAAGTATTTTCCAGAGCCGTCACGCAGAACTTTAAAGTGCTGAACATCATTGCCAAACCTGAGAATGGTGGGAACATTCGAAAAAAGGACATCAAACATCAAAAAAATCAAACCTCATTCTCCTGCGGTATTAAATTTGTGGTTTAATGGTTTTTTTTTTACTCTAAGTAAAAGAAATATATCTCAAGACCATAGGAAATCATGAAAGAAGGAAAGGCTTTCATTCAAAGCATTTGAAATTGTAATTTATGAGAGGGGTAAGAACATTTTAAATGAGACGGGGCTCAACTAATTCATAAAAAGAATACTCAATCATCCACATAAAAATTGGAATAACATTTTTTTCTATCGGCTTGAATCAAGCTGAATCATTTCAAGCTGAAAATTTTTACGAGGTGAAAATATCACTAGTTTTTGGGTGGCTTAAAATTGATCGCAAACTCAAATACTAAAACTCTTTATACTCTACTCTTATACTATACATTTCTGATTGTACGTATTGTCTCTACTAAGAGTAGAACACTATTCGATTTAGAAGTTTTAGTCCTTCATGTGTCGTGAGACTAAGTGGTTCTCTGATATTAAAAAAGCCATATTCATCTGGTTGCACTGAACAGTAATGCACCAATATTCACCACACCACAAATTCCTTGTATATGAAAATGTCCTTGGTTGAATAAACAGATTCTGATTCTGATTCATCACAAGTGGCTGGACAAAAGGTTTGATTTAACAAAACAACCAAGCAGGACACAAACTGGAGCTGTCATTAATAAGTAAACCTGCACACCAAATGTACATATGGATTGGAAAACTGGGGATCGAGAAAGTAATCTTCTATTTCAAGAGCATAAAAAGCATTAGAGACACCACAAAAGACAGGCCACTGTGTCACTCTAGAACAGGGGTCAGGAACCTTTTTGGTTGGGAGAGCCATAAAAGCCAAATATTTCTAAATGTATTTCCTTGTGAGCCATATAATATTTAATAAAATTGAATACAACTTAATGCATGCATTTTTTAAGTAAGGCATACATTTTTAACGTATAACACATTTTTAACATCTCTGAGTACTTAAAAAAGCGCTATATATATATATATATATATATATAAATGTATCTTTCTTCTTAATAATATTGTTGTTATACTGTAGCTAACCAATAATAAATGAAATACTTTTTACCATTAATGCGACTTGTGGGGCTGCATGGTTTTGCTGATGGCCTTGGTTCCTACGTAGTGAGGTTAAGCTTCATGTAGGCCTTGAGGCTTCCATCAGTTAAACGTGAGCGTAGGTTGCTCTTAATGTTTCTCAGATGCGAGAAAGACTGCTCACATGCGTATGTAGAGCCAAACATGGTCAATACGGCAGTACTCACACGCTGCATTGTGTGGTTTGTGACGGGAAGCTCGTTCCAAGTTTTAAGAATCAGCTGGTCTTCAGGTTCAAGTTCAAGTTCAAGTTCAAGAGATTATTTGTCACATACATATTGAAGTTTTTTCCATCTCTGTCCACTTGTGTTCAGCTGATTGGTCCGACTGGAGGCAGGGAGTTTTCTTACTGTTTGTCTGTCTTACAGAGGGGATCGGCGCACAGGCTCGTAAGCAGCCCAGCAGTGGACCGCCGTTCCTCGTGCGCCCAAGAGGATCATTATTATCCATAATTATTATAATAATCCTCAGTGATATATATAATTGTGGCCTGCGTGCCGCATATTGAAACGAACAATAAAACTCTCGCCATGTCAGCGCACCAGGGCCAGAAAGACTCCGTCTCCCTCCCTAAACCCTTACCTGTGGGAAGAGACTCCCACAAGTGGCGCCTGAGCAGAGACCCGGGAGGGGCAGGGCGCTGAGTAAAAGGCGCCCCGGAGTCTTTCTGTCGTCCGCAGCCGGTGCTTGACTACGTCCCTTTGTCCGCCACATTTATTTAGAATTTTATTTTCAAAATTGTAATTTCTCTTACCTGTTTTACTTTAAATTGACACAGAATAATTATTTATTACTTGTTAATTGTGATGAAAGATTTTAGCTCAAATTTGTCTGCGAGCCATATACCGTCATCGAAAGAGCCATAATTGGCTCGCAAGCCATAGGTTCCCGTCCCCTGCTCTACGATATGATACGTTAAGATACAACTTTATTGGTCAGTAGGGCACTGAAATTCATTTTGCGTCCCTGGGAAAGGCACCTCAAAACATTTAGGACGTACAGATAAACAATCACTGGAGTGACAAGAAAGGACACAAGTACCAATGGCACCTGGCATCACAGCACAACGATACACAAGCAACACAGATGACAGATTAGACAAGCACAGGTGTTGACAGGATAAATGACAGGTAAGACAATTTACAAAGACATAAGAAGACTAATACCCATGAAATCATAAAAGGCTCTGGAATCATTTTTGTTTGTTTAGTAGTAGAATGGACTGATGTACAAAGGAGTTTTTAAGCCTATTTCGATCAAGAAGAACCCCAGGGACGAATTGGGAGGAAACGGGGCAGGCAGGGTCATAAAATAGACCTACTTGACGGACAGGGAGTAGTCCCCATAGGTGCTCTCGCTCTCCCTAATGAGGAAGGCCCCGTCGGCCCGTTGCTTGTTCAGAAGCTCCTCCGCCTTGGCTCGCTGGATCTTCCCGTGGAACCAGCTGCCAAAAAAAACAACAAACAATAAGGAGACAATTGCTAAAAGAACCCTGTGAGACATTTGTCGACCTGGAAAAACAGATCTGGCAGGTGAAATATCTTTGAGAAAAGTACCTTCAAAGAAAATGACTTTTGTTATGTCAAGTTATGTTCACCTCAGTGACAAAGAAGCTTTGACATTTTCTAATTTAGATAACGAGACTGCTTTGATACAGGCGCACAGCATTTTTGGAGAGAGAGTCTCATGAATAAGAGCTGAATGAGGCAATTGCTCATCGTGAGTTGACAGAACTACAGAATTATGTGATTCTACATGTGGTGTATTCTACCTGCTTTCTTAGAGAGAGACAGAAGGAGAGAGAGAGAGAGAGAGAGAGAGAGAGAGAGAAATTTAGGGACGCTAATTAAAGGACCGTGACTGATTAAGATGAGACGGTGCACACAGTTGAAATTTCGGTTTCTGGTGAGGGCTACCTCTTCCGGTTCTGGCGACGTCTTTGCTGTGCTTTACTTTGTTGAGATGAGATGGTACACACTGTTGACTCAATACAGATGTGGAGATTTCTGGTTCCGTTGAGAGCTACCACTTCTGGTTCAGGTGACGTCTTCGCTTGTGCGCTGTTGCTGCTACTATTGCTGCTGCTGTTTTCTGTTGCTGCTATTGTTTCTGCTGGTGTTGTCGTTGCTGCCTTAACCTTATACCTAAACCTAACCATCCACCGTGACTGGATTTAGATGAGATGGTGCACACAGTTGAAATCTCAGTGTCTGGTGAGGGCTGCCACTTCCAGTTCTGGTGACGTCTTTGCTGTGTGTTGCTTCCCTGAGAACTGTTGACTCAATACAGATGAGATTTCTGGTTCCAGTGAGAGCTACCACTTCCAGTTCCGGTGACGTCTTCGCTTATGCGCTGTCGCTGCTGCTTCTGTTTTTGCTGCTGCTATTGTTGCTGCTCGTACAGTAGCCGCTAGTGTTGTCATTGCTGCTGGTGTTGTCGTTGCCGCTGCTAACCTTATACCTAAACGTAACCATCGCTGACCTTATTCCTTAACCATCATCTTGAACATTATACTTAAACATAACAATCCCTAGACTTATACCTAAACTTAACCATCTCTAACCTTATACCCTAATTTAAATATCTCTAACTTTGTACCTCAACTCAACATCTCTAACATCTCTAACCTGAGTGACTTTTCCAGTTCAGGTGAGAGCTACCACTTCCGGTTGCGGCGAGGCCTTTGCATGTGTTTGCTGTTGTTGCTCCTGCTTGGTTTTGCTGTTGTTGCTGCTGGTGTTGATGTTGCTGCTATTTTTGTTGCTGTAGTTGTTTCTGTTGTGACATTACACTTAGAGGATCATAAGAAGGGTGTGTTTTCAGTGAGAGAGTCAACAGGATCTCCCTCCAAAGGTCTGTTTGGAAATTTGACCCGTAGGGCTACCACTTCCGGTTCCGGTGACGTCTTTGCTGTGCTTTACTTGGTTGAGATGAGATGGTACACACTGCTCAATACAAATGAGGAGATTTCTGGTGCCGGTGAGAGCGACCACTTCCAGTTACGGTGACGTCTTCGCTTGTGCGCTGTTGCTGTTGCTATTTTTGTTGCTGCTGTTGTCTGCTGCTGGTATTGACGCTGGTGTTGTCGTTGCTGTTGCTGCTGGTGATGTTGTTGGTGCCGCTAACTTTATATATTAACTGGTGTTGTCGTTGCTGCTGCTAACCTTATACCTAAACTTAATTCTCGCTTACCTTATACCTCAACTTAATGTAACCTTATACCTCGACTTAACCATCTCTTACCTGAGTGACCTTTCCAGTTCCGGTGAGAGCTATCACTTCCGGTTCCGGTGACGTCTTTGCGTGTATGTTGCTGCTGTTTTTGTTGCTGCTGCTGGTGTCGATGTTGCTGCTGCCGTTGTTGCTGTTTCTGTGGCTATTATTGCTGCTGTTGTTTTCTGTTGCTGCCACTTTGGTTGGAGTCACTTTTATTGCTGTTTTTGTTGTCTTTGTTGTTGCTTTTGTTGTTGTTTTTGTTGTTTCAGGGGACTTTTTTTGTAACGACCAGCTGACAACTATGTTCTCTCTTTCTTTTTTGTATTTCTTTGCAAAGCGCATTGTGTTGCCCTGGTATGAAATGCGCTCTATAAATAAAGTGTGACTTGACTTGACTTGACCATGTGTGCTCAACTTCTGAGCTCAAGCCTTCTTTGGGAAATTACAGTTCTAAAGCAGTGATTGCTTTGCACAGAGTTTAGTGGCATAGAATTAGCACAAAAGAAAGGTTAATCTAGACAAAAACAATACAATAATCTGATTATGATGGCAAGAACTTGGGAATGCAAAATGAAGAATGACAAATTTGGGTCGAAATGAAAACAGGTTGGTTAAAGCCTGGTTTATACCTGCCCCAAGCGCAAGGGCACGAGGCAGCACGTAACAAAATTATGTCACCAGGGGGTGTTGCATGGTGCTTGGGGACCGGCGCGAGGCCGCGCACCTCCGAGATTTTGTGACTTAGAACTACGGGCGTTCCCTGGAAATGCATTGGAAGCGATGAGAGAGTTTATTTCTGATACGTTGGTCGAAATTGATCCGCAGCACAAGTCAGAAATTCTGAAAGAAACAAAGTCTGAAATTCAAAGTCTACTAATTACTTTTTGATGCAGAGACAAAATTACATACACAAACAGCTCAATCAGGTTTAGTGATTTTATTAACAGAGTTGTTTTAAAATTCAGTTTACAAATAAAAGGGAACGTTTTTGTTGGTATTTGTGTAGTTTCTCTTTAGAGAATCTTGCAATGAGGGAGAATAATTACACATTGTGACTCCCAGCCCTGAAACCCCCGTGTCCTGTCTCTGCATGGAACGGGCCGACAGACCAGCTGCTTTTCGGTGATTTTGCAACAACAATCTCAGATGCTGTGCGTGCAGCCATGCTTGCTGTGACTGTCTATTAGTACTTTACCCAAATTTTGTCAGTCGAATGGGATTCAGCTGTTCAATGCGAATATTCGACAATTTGGGGGGGCGGGGGCTCGGCACAACCTATAGGCGAGATAGGCTCCCACCTCGAGCACTACCCCAAACGGGCGCGCAGAGAGGGAGTGATCGGGGTGCATTTTACGCACCTGTCTCTCTCTGATGGCACCGACAATGCGCCCTAGTGATACGCTCGCAAGCAATGGGGTGACCGCAATCAGTGCACCAAATAGTGTTTTTTAATTTTAGATGTAGGTTATTTTATTTCAAGTCTTTTTATGGAACTTAGCAAGTGTGTACGGCTCCTTCCTCTACATGTCTCCATCATTCAAAGCTGCCAAAGATCTGGCACCGTGCCAAGGTGATCGCCCTGCTGAAGCCAATCAAGCCAAGCGACAACCCAAAGTATACCGGCCCATCTCATTGCTCTGCATTCCATACAAGCTCCTCGAACATCCTATCCTGGTGGTTCTCAACCCAGTGATCGACCCCCAGCAGCCCAAAGAACAAGCTGGCTTTTGAAGTGGTAGGTCAACGGCAGACCAGGTGACCCTCCTGTGCCAAGACATAGAGGACAGCTTCCAGGCAGGAGAGAAGGCCGGCACCGTTTTCCTGGACCTCACAGCCGCATATGACACTGTCTGGCTACGTGGACTACCCATGAAGCTTCTGGAACCCATCTCAGACAAGCACATTGTGAGCTTCATAATCGAGATGCTGAGCAACCGCGGCTTTTGGCCACACAACAGCAACGGCCAAAGCAGTAGGGTGAGAAAGCTCAAGAACAGTGTCCCACAAGGCTCAGTGCTGGCACCTATGCTGTTTAACATATACATCCACAACCTACCTGCCACACAATCAAGGAAGTACGGCTATGGTACGACTTGGTCATCCTATTGAGCAAGCCATCCTGGGAAGCAGAGGAGGAGGGCCTCTCTGAAGACATGAACATCCGGTCTTCATACCTGAAGAACTGGCGCCTCAAGCTCAGTGCTGACAAGACCGTATCATCAATTTCCACCTCTACAACAAAGATGCGTCCCGTGAAGTGAACATCATGGTTGACAGCAGCCGGCTACAGTACCAGCCCTTCCCCACATACCTTGACGTGAAGCAAGGAACACTGTCATTCAGACAACACCTGGATAAGGTCAAGGCAAAGACAACCTCCCGCGCCGTGCGGATACGTCGTCTAGCCGGCACCACATGGGAGACACTGCGCATTTCCACCGAGGCCCTGGTGTTCTCCAGTGCTGAGTACTGTGCTCCTGTCTGGTGCCGTAGCCCCTACGTCGTTGTGGTTGTTTGGACCCGTCAAAGAGAAACACAGAAAGAAGCAACATACTGTAGAGAAGGCAACATCATTTATTGGATGCCTTTCTCTCAAAAACAAAAATACAAATCAGCTCGGAAGACAGGATCTGCGCAGGCAGAAAGCTGTTGCCTGCCGATTGAGACAGACTCATCAGAATCAGAATCAGAATCAGAATAGTCTTGTTTGCCAAGTAAGTTTACACAAACAAGGAATTTGTCTTGGTGTTCGGCATATACATGAAGCATAAATGTAAAACAATAAGTAAAATAGTGGTGAAATATATTAGCATATGTAAACTAAGGCTGTTTTTTTTAAATAAAGCTGTACAGTTTGTGCAGGAATGTGCAAATGTTCAGTATAAAGTGTAACAGTATGTGCAATGTTCACGGATACAGTCCAGAGAATGAGGAATGTGTGTTAATGTAACGCATTGACATACCCATTCAATTTAAGGCGTACAAGACAGTGTAGTATCTATGGGGGGGCTGAGAGGTCCGTTTCAGTGGGGGGTCCCAGGCCAATTGCAGATGGGAAGAAACTGTTGTTGTGGCAAGAGGTTTTGGCCTTGTTGGACGTCAGCCTTCTGCCAGAGGGAAGTGTTTCAAACAGTTTGTGTCCGGGGTAGGAGGGGTCAGCCACAGTCTTACCTGCATGCCTCAGGGTCCTGGAGCCGTACAGGTCCTGGAGAGATAGTAGATTGTAGCCAATCACCTTCTCAGCAGAACGAATGACACGCTGCAGTCTGCCCTTGTCCTTGGTGGTTGCAGCAGCTACCAGATGGTGATGGAGGAGGTGAGAACGGCCTCAATGATGGAGGTGTAGAAGTGCACCATCATTGTCTCTGGCAGGTTGATCTTCCTCAGCTGCCGCAGGAAGTACATCCTCTGCTGGGCTTTCTTGATGATGGAGCTGATGATCAGCTCCCACTTGAGGTCCTGGAAGATGATGGTTCCCAGGAAGCGGCAGGATTCCACAGAGTTGACTGGGGAGTCACACAGGATGATGGGGGTGAGTGGGGCAGGGTTCTTTCTGAAGTCCACAACCATCTGCACTGTCCTCACAGCGTTGAGCTCCAGGTTGTTCAGGCTGCACCAAGTCACCAGATGGTCAAGCTCCCACCTGGAGGCGGACTCATCCCCACCAGAGAGGGTGGTGTCATCCACAAATTTCAGGAGCTTGACAGACTGGTGGCCGGAGGTGTAGCTGTTGGTGTACAGGGAGAAGAGCAGAGGAGAAAGAACGCAGCCTTGAGGGGAACCGGTGGTGATAGTCTGGGAGTCAGAGATGTGATTTCCAAGCTTCACGTGCTGGACTTCGTCATCGACTTCCTGTCAGACAGGAAGTCCATGATCCACATGCAGTGATCGAACCACGGACGAAACAGACAACGACGAGCATGGAGCAGAGGAGTTCCTCCTCGATCGCTGTGTTTTTTCTAGATGGCTAGGTTAAGCAAAGTGCTTCCAGACAAATGTATTATTAACAGCTTAGTTGTTTAAGAGAGGGGGAAAAAACAGTATTGGATTGGTATCGGTAGATGCTCAAGGTTGCGGTATTGGACATGAAAAAAAGTCGAGCCATCCCTCGTGAAAACACAGGATAATGGAGCCATTCAAGCTAACCAAAAAGTTACACATGCTCAAATATCAGCTGTTTACAACAGTGCTGTGCGCTCAGGACATTTGAAAGAAATAGGCATGAAGCAGATAAGATTTCCCTCCTGTCAGCTAACAACAGGAAAATGAGGCATGTGTTGACCCAAACTGGATGACCCTGTTAATGGGAAAAATGTTGCTTGGTTTGAAAATCTCCGCTGCAACACGCAGAAGGTTCAGAATTTGCCACAAATGGAATATGGAAGGTCGAGAGGCAAAAGGGGTTCATATCGGTCACTATATAAGAAGTAGTATACAGTATGTATGTACTGTATATGTATAAATAACTGACTGATAGAGTAGACTTCATGTATTTTCAGGTGTTTCAGGTGAAATTGAGTGAAATATTTTGATAGTTTGCAATCTATTCACACAAAATGTCATTAGATTGGGATGCACAACATGTCAAACCACTATTGTAACTAAATGCTCACTAATGTTCTGGCCTAGTTGGATTTAGATGGTTGGCAATTAAAGTTGCGACCACAGCAAAATCTTTAAAAAAGCACACTTTTGGGCACTACATATTAATTGGCCATTAAGAATTCTCTGCTATACGTTTGGTCTATGTTGTCCTATTTCATGCCCATAGGCATTTTGATTCATTTACAATTTCAATTTAATGATTTAAGAGAATTCACACTGAATTCATATGTAGCCTGCTCATTACCACACACACACACACACACACACACACACACACACACACACACACACACACACACACACACACACACACACACACACACACACACACACACACACACACACACACACACACACACACACACACACACACACAGACACACACACACACACAGTATATCAGACTTGCTCTTTAACCACTCACGTGCAGACTACAGGCCTGCTGTGCTTCCCCAGGGACAGGGGAGGCATTGTGGGTTTCCTCCCATTATCTCTACCTTTCCTGTTCTGGAACAAAAGTGGGGGTGGGGATGCTTTGATGGATTCAGTGCTTCATGCAATTAAAACGCTGATGAAGGACACAGTTAGTACTCAGACTATTTTCAGTCACATCTCGGTTTCCACGGCTGATAGAGATAAAGTGGCGGAATATGTAGAGCTGTTAACTCAAAGCAATTTAAAACTCAAAGGCTTACCTTCAGACAGGATGTGAAACTAGGAAAAACCTTTTGTCAAAACCGCCTTGCTTGTGACAAGGCTCTGATGTTTATTTAGTAAAGCATGAACTCAAGCTCCCCCACACGGAATCTTTTCAATTCCAGTTTGGATGTGATGTTATATACAAAACCTTCCTGATATGTAGTGAAGCAGTTATAGCCTGTACAGACAGATTGGAATCCATGTGTCCATCCGTTATCTTGCTTGTCAGATCACAGACTGGAAGTGACAGCCCCTCTTCACCTCCTCGTCCTCATCTTCCACAGTTGATTTCAGGTGATTTTTCCCATGTTCACCCCAACCAAAGGACTCAACTACTGTTACAAAAATAGAGAAGGTTAAGCCCTCCCTGATTGTCCACAGGGGACTTAGATACAATATTTATAAAGTTCTAAGCATTACGTGTATGCTTATTACAGGCAATGACAACAAGTTTATGCTTCAAGAAATGATTCTGCTTTTGTTTTTTTTCCGCAACATGTACGTTAATGGATCTTTACAGCAGGGAGGCCATTATGGGACACTCACAGTTCCAGAAATTACGTTTACGAAGATAAAACTTCTATATCACAAAATGAAAAGGAGAACTTTTACAATAATTGATTTTCCAGCAACCCACATTAAATTACACGACTGCCTCACCGAATGCTGGGTTATGTCAAACCAGGAGACATATACAGTGCATTGAGAAAGTTTTCGGACCCCTTTTTCCACATTTTGTTTTATTACAGCCTTCTTCTAAAATTGATCAAATTCTTTTGTCCTCATCAATCAATACACAATGACAAAGCAAAAAACTGGTTTTCAGAATATTCCATTTACGTAAGTATTCAGACGCTTTGCTATGACGCACACAATTGAGCTCAGCAGCATCCTGTTTCTATTGATAATCCTTGAGAGGTTTCTACAACTTGATTCAAATCCACTTGTGGCAGATTCATCTGATTGGACATGAATTAGAAAGGCACACACCTGTCTATAATAGGTCCCACTGTTGACAGTGTATGTCAGAGTAAAAACCAAGCCATGAGGTCGAAAGAATTGTCTGTAGACCTGCAAGATAGGATTGTGTCAAGGCACAGATCTGGGTAAGGATATTAAAAAAAATCTGCAGCATTGAAGGTCCCCAAGAACACAGTGGCCTCCATCATTCTTAAATGGAAGAAGTTCAGAACCACCAACACTCTTCCTAGATCTGGCTGCCCGGCCAAACTCAATCAGGTACCAAGGTTCTTGTTCAGGGAAGTGACCGAGAACCCGATGGCAACTCTGTCAGAGATCCAGAGTCATTTCGTGGGAATGGGAGAACCTTTCAGAAGGACAACCATCTGTGCAGCATTCCACGAATCAGGCCTTCATGGTAGAGTGGCCAGACGGAACACTTCTCAGAAAAAGGAACATGACCGCCCACTTGAAGTTTTCCTAAAAGGCACGCAAAGGACTCATACTATGAGAAACACGATTCTATTCTCTGATGAAACCAAGATTGATCTCTTTGGCATGAATTCCAAGCGGCATGTACGGAGGAAACCAGCACCGCTCATCACCTTGCCAATACTATCCCTATAGCGAAGCATGGTGGTGGCAGCATCATGCTGTGGAGATGTTTTTCACAATATCAACGTTGAGCACCACATATTGATTTTCTATTTCTTTACTATTTAAAATGGCTAAAATCTTATTTAATTGTCAAGCTGTGCGCAGTGCATTGATTTGCTCAGCCCCTCCTTGCCTCTCTCTCTCTCACAAACAGATTGCCCCCCACAGTTCAGCATGCATGTGAACCGCAGATTAATTGCAAAATTTAACCATCGTAGTGAAATACAGTTTTATTGCTGCTGTTTATTTTTAAAGTAATAATTCCCCAAATCTCGAGGCAGAGTTGTAGTGAAAAGACAGACAAGACAGATGCGTGCTGTGTTTTACTGTAAAGCGCAATGATTGGTTTACAGTATGTTGCGCTTTGTAGCTGCTACTTTACGTCATGGGGTGAGTGATATGTGACCCACTGCAGCAAAACCCTATTTGTCACGCATTTCTAAAATCGCTACAAGCAGCCTAATATGTCGAAAAAAAACCTTTCCAGAAAGAAAATTAGATTTTTCCAGATTCGTGTTCCTTTGTTTTTTTTTTAATCTCTCAACATATTTTCAAAGCCGAGTTTGATTTATAAATAGTAGATAAATGTTAAACTGTCGAGTTAAATATTCCCGTTATATTACATGGGGAAACACAGTTCACTTACCGAGACCCTGAACAGCGCGAATCCCGGTCGATCGTTTCCTTTAAAGCGACCGTCCAAGTGAAAATCATTCCTCCATATTCCATGTGATGTGAAGTCACAATGTGAAGCCGTTTTGATAGAGTTCAACCTTTAAATCGTATGTATTTTATACACACACCTGGATATATTGTTGTGTAGGTGACGTAACCCGCGAATAAGAAAAACTGATGTCACTTCCTTAAACAAGACGAGGAGCCTTCGGTTTCCCTTGTCTGTGAAAACTTTCATCCCCGGGTTGTTATGGATTACATTACATTACATTTCGTCATTTAGCAGACGCTTTTATCCAAAGCGACTTACAATTTTTCAAACACCGACGGAAGCAGCCATCAGGAGCAATGAGGGGTTAAGTGTCTTGCTCAAGGACACTACAGCATCCTAGCAGGAGGAGCCTGGGATCAAACCAGCAACCTTTAGATTACTAGACGACCAGCTCTACCTCCTGAGCTACCGTCCCCACATTACGAGATTACGAGAAGCGGCAGAAGCTCTAAATCATATCGCGGATCTTAATCTGAACAGTGCGACAGATCCAAGTCAGTGTAAGCAGCGCGTACTGCCCCAGGCAGTAGGGTGTCAAGTTCCCATTCAGCAGGGTGTCAAGTGGCCATGTGGCATGTAGCCATGTGCCTCTGTTGGTCCTAGAACTATTTGCATTCTGGGAGCTGGCTGAATGAAGCCAAGGGTTGGGAAAACTTTGAGGGTGATGCTCTCAGAAACACAATTTGCCGCACCCTTGTCATTAACAAACATAGCTTTAAAAGTATTTGTTTGAATCGCACAAGTGATACCTTGTTTTGAAGCTCTGATTCTCCATTCTCTGATTCTCTTAGGTACACCAAATGTACCTAAAATCTGCGGTGGGTCACATATGCAGTATTTTGCCACTATGTGTCTGCTCATCCGCGATATTAGATTAGATTCAACTAATTGTTAATGTGTTTAATAATAGCATTATTTGAGCAGTCAATATCTGCTAGTAAACAAATACAATTTGTATTGACAGATGCAGACTTCTCGACAAACTCACATATAAATGTGAGAAATTGAACATGATACTGGTGACTTATTGGAATTCAATTTCAGTTATTGGGGTCAGATCTAACCCTATTTTTTCATTCGATACCATGTTTAAAGGAAGAAGTATCATGTTACACATAAATTTAACAATTGAGCATTAAATATTTTAAGATTTTGTTTAAACATCGGACACCTTGAATGTTGTTTTCATTTAAGACCACGAGCAAAAGTTCCTTGCGTTAAGTCGGGTGCTCACACTTTTTCAGCATGCGAGCTACTTATAAAATGACCAAGTCAAAATGACATACCTACTACAAAAATGCAAAACATATATTTATTTATAAATATATTGAGGATTCTTTATATCTACAATGTATGTTGATGTACATGCATAACCGCATGAGCCAATATTGCACAACACAACACAATTAACTATGTAAATTTTTTGTCATTACCCGAGTTTACTCTGATGACTTGCACTGAATTGAATCAGCCAGGGATGCATAGTCCGCCAGCCTCAAGCACACTTCCAAATGTTCATCAGTCATGGTGGAACGGTACTTGGACTTAATGATCTTCATGTGGGAAAAGGCTGACTCACATAAATAAGTGGAGCCGAATAATGCAGTCAAGGAGGTAGCACATTTCCTCATGTTGGGGTTCTTTACCTCTGTGAGTAAGTTCCAGAACTGTCCATGAGCTCTGGACTTCAGCTCAATGTCGGCTTGTGGTGTCAAAATCTCATCTTCCACTCCAGAAGAGTTCAGGTGAAACAGTGTTGCAATTTTTGATGCGAGTGAATCAACCTCAGCATCTTCCCGAAAAGGATATCACATGAATGTAGCGACTGGCTCGAGCAAAGAAAAGTCTTGAAAGCGTTTGTCAAACTCTGACAGACAATTGTAAATCTGCTCTGTGTAGCGTGCACTGTCAAGTTGCACACAAGCCTTCTATTGCATCTCCAGCTCCGATGCCAGGTTCTGGAAGTTTGCCAAATCATGGCGCTGCAGCTTTGAGGAGAGATGTTGCATCTTTCGTTTGAAAGCATTAACTGAGCTGATCATATTGATCACTGTTTTGTCTTTTCCTTGCAGCTCTAGATTAAGGTCATTTAACATGTTTGTCAGATCGGTTAAAAATGCCAAGTCTAACAGCTACTGACCGTCATTTAGTTGCGTGAATTCTGCATGTCCAGCTACACGGAAAAAACTCCTTAATCTCCGGACAGAGCTCTCGAAATCTTTGAGGGAATTTCCCTCGACTAAGCCATTTCACGTCAGTGTGTAGCAACAACTCAAAGTGGTCGCAGTCAGCCTTCTCCAGATGTGCACGAAATAACCGTCTTTGAAGAGATCTGGCGATTATGCAATGGTAATTTAGGAAGTCCGGGAAAGCATCGTCCTGCCTGCACTTGGCAATAAATCCATTCAAGCGGCCAACCATTGCGGGTGCTCCATCCGTGGTGATAGACACCAATTTGTACACTGGGAGCTGGGTTTTCTCGATTAAGTTTTTGAACGACTGAAATATGTCCTCTCTTCGCGTCTGTTCTTTCATGGGCAGTACTGTTAATAGCTCTTCTTTTGTAGTGATATCACTAAACACCATACTAATGAAAATGCACATCTGGGCTGTGTCACTCACGTCCGTAGATTCGTCCAACTGCAGTGAGAAACACTCGCAATCTCCGATGTCCTTTCAAAGTTGCTGGGTTAAATCCTCAGCCATGGCTTCACAGCGCCGTGTAACTGTACTTCTTGACAGCTGGAGAGCTTTGATCGAAGATAATATTTCTGCCTTATTTTTAAAGTCTCGAAACAATGAGTCAGCTGCTTCAACGAATGCCTCTTTTACCATCTCTCCGTCTTGGAAGGACTTCTTGTTATTAACGGTGACGTGACTCACCCGGAACGATGCTTCGGTGGCGGCTTTCGCTTTTGAAGTTTGTTGTGTGAAAAATGACTGCTGTCCGGACAACTGGGATTTTAGTTCCTTCACCTTTCTCTTTCTCAGCTCGCTTTTCAGCGGGAAGTCGGTGTCGTATTTTCCATGAACAGTCCGAAAATGCCGCTCCACATTTCCCTTCTTTGGTATTGCGATGGTAGACTGGCAGATGAGGCAAACACACTTCGAAAATGTCATCGTGGAAAAAAAGTCCTCCTCCGATTCCGTATGAAAGTGATACGTTTTTGTCTTCTTACTTGGTCCAGCTCCCCCACTCATTTTTATACCCTTTCTTAGGTTTAAGAGAAAAAAACGAGGGCTAAAAATTGGAGGTAATTCGCTCACTAGCTTGTAAGTTTTGCTGCACTTAGCGCCGTTGTTTGTGCATGCGCAGTGACCTAAGTGTCAGAAAAATTCAGATGTCATCTGACTGGCTGCCCTGTATATCAATCAAGTGATGGGATGGATGATAGGCTGACGTCTATTTTTTTAATGTCAGTGATCTACCAATACTACCTTTGCGATCGACTGGTAGATCGCGATCGATGTATTGAGCACCCCTGCTTTAAGTGTTTTACAGAATAAATGCAAAGCAAACTTATATTTGTCTTGCCTTTTTTTTTGCTAATCCGAAATATGATCTGATCTGTTGCTCAAAAACGTGATAAGATCCAAACCGTGATTTTTGTGATCCGTTGCACCCCTATCATGCACGGGATGTTTTATGAATAGCCCCAGAGCTAAAATAGCCCCGATAAAATTTTTTTTTTTTACAAAAATAAGAATGTGGCAAATGAGGGGGTGTGTCTAAGGCACTGTCGGCAGCTGGCATTGTCCTGCATCGGCACAGCTGTACTGGTATCAGTTCTATTGGCGCTGACTGCCTGACCGGCTGGGAGAGTTTTCACGTGTTGTTTGTGGTACAGTAAGGGGCATGGTGCAGGAGACGAGACCCTGAGGACCAGATTGCGGCCCACAGACCCTGATGCTGATAAAATGCTATACTACTTTAGGTTCCTGTTTTGGAGGTTGGACACATGGTTCAGGTTGCTGGTCTGCCGGGCCTCTCCCACAGTTAGGTATTGACGTACAATGTACTGGTAAGAGTATGAGGGGGTCGACATCAGGTTTTGCCCGACTCTGGCTGTCCTAAGACGATGGTCCAGCAATGCCTGGTTTGACCCGGGGCTTTGGTGGAGGCGTCACGAGTGGAGATTAGCGGAAGAGTCCCCGCTGGAGTTTTCCCAGGTCCCAGTGGTCTCACCCACAGATAATCTTCTGCGAGAGCAGTCGTGGGATGATACCCTACGCGTGGCCTTTGAGTATTTATTTTTGGTAGTTAAAAGTCGATGGGGAATTGGTGTGGCCAGACGCCGTTTTACGCAGGTTATACCGAGTGAGCCTCAGTCAATAGAGGAAATGACCCACATGTTGGTTCCAAACAGGGCAATGCTTTTCTAGGCGGCTCACCATAACCTGATGGCGGTTACCTCGGACATGATGAAACACTGCAGCGGATAATGGCCGGCCTCTATTAGCCGGGAATTTGGACAGATGTCTCCATGGCTGGAGGTTTGCCCGTGTGGCATTTTTGTCTATGTCGGCATGTAGGCGAATGAAGTTTGTCTAATTTAGATTCACCAAAAAAAAAACAAAAAAAAAACAAAAAAAAAAAAACCTCTGCACCAGTTTTCCGACAGACACAATGCTACCCAGCCTGGCAAGAAAATGAGACACTGCTAAATCAGCGGAAGAAGCTCCCCCGGGCGCCAGATGATGAAAACCTTTCAGAAAAGACAGAGGGATTCTGGGTAAACCAAACCAAAAAGCGTAGAGAGAGAGAGAGACCACACGGACCTGAAAGCTGTCACAGAAAATTTCCGCTGCGCAACAAGCAACCCCCCCAAAGCCCCCCCCCCCTTTATTCTAGGTCATCATAGGCTGCTCTTTATCTCCTGTATCAAATGCAATCTGTGGTCAAGCTCAACCACAGACTGCAGACAGAGATTTAAAAGAACACCCACCCTGTTTAAAAATCATTTTTCTGTGGAAATGATTTTTGCTCAAAAAACATAATTTGACCTGTACTGGAAATATAAAATGCCTGTAAAAAAACACCTATGTGCATAAAGTGATGACATTTAATGTATTTACCTGTTTTGTTTGAGGGTGATGTAATTCTTGGGGACAAGACCTTCTTTACCACTTTGCTCAGCTTTGTACCAGTTCTGGTCACAGTCATCACTTAAGACCTGCAGAAATAAAAATTAAAAAAAATCAAGAAAATTTAAAAGATTTAAAAGAAGATAATTTTTTTCTCTCCCCAGAAAACACTCAAAGTAGAAGTTTGGATGCGGGACGAAACTGTGCCATCTGTCGCAAGATAGATGGGATGGCATTTTCTATATTTACTTTTTTTCTCAATTTGAACTTTGAATTGACTGTATTTTGGTGAGTTGGGGGAGGGACAGAGGGACTGACAGAAGGACACAGACGTGATCTGCGGAGCCATAAAATACTCACTCAACCTGAACAAAATCCTCTCAAGACTACACACCCAGACAGATTGAATCTGTGTGTGTGTGTGTGTGTGTGTGTGTGTGTGTGTGTGTGTGTGTGTGTGTGTGTGTGTGGATTTTATGGCCGCGGTAAACATTCACTTAAGGAAAGCAACAGATGCCCTAACGGAAATACACGCAAGCTGTCCTGGGGATATATTACAAGCTTCAACTGATGTAAATAAAATCTCCATCAATGAAATCCTCCTGTTTCCCCTTTCTTCTCGTGCATCCTTTCAAGTCTACAACTACAAAGCTTGCCATCTTTTTACCTCTCCTGAAGGGTGAAAACTGTATGTGTGCTAAATCTGCCCCAGTTTCTCAACATTTTTCTCCCTCCCGTACTAAGAATAGGGTAATAATAATAATAAAGGGACAAACCATCAAAAGACAGATGTGGATTAGGAAACAGTGGAGAACAAAAATGGATGTTTGCGTACATCTGTTTTGTATTTCTTCCACAGCATGGAGGTTTGGTATGATGTGCAAAGTCTGCACACTCCACCCCACCAACCCCCAAGGTTGTAGTGACTTTTAACAAAACTAATACCTAAATAAGCCACTGAGGGGCAAACGAGGTGAACTTGTTTCGGACGCTTTTTCTGTCCAGTGCTCTGTATATCTTTGGATTTGGCGATCCATTTATTCACAGGTCGGTATAAACTTGGCTACTCACTATAGCATAGAAAGATAGCAGCATTGTCCATATTTAAATAGCATTTTTCCGTTCAGCTTTCTCATAAGCATGCTGATACACAGTGACATGGTCAAAAACTGTTTGCTTCCCGTTTCACACACCCGATTTTCATCACCTGGAGCTTAGCTATATGCACTTCCTACATTAATGCTCCACCCTGTGGTCAATGTCAAAACTGCATGTGTAAACATCATAGTCCCCTAGTGTTTTAGATGAGGAAAAAAATAAAACAAACAAACAAAAACTACATTATGGTTCCAAAAAAGGTGGTAGTAAGACCGGCTATGATCTATGGTCTGGAGCCAGTGGCACTGACGAAAAGACAGGAGACGGAGCTGGAGGTGGCAGAGTTGAAGATGCTGAGATTTGCGTTGGGGGTGACGAGGATGGACAGGATTAGGAATGAGTATATTAGAGGGACAGGTCAGGTATATCGGGGGAAGGATGTTGAAGATGGAGCTGCCAGGCAAGAGGAAAAGAGGAAGGCCAAAGAGGAGATTTATGGATGTGGTGAGGGAGGACATGCAGGTGGTTGGCGCGACAGAAGATGTAGAGGACAGGAAAAGATGGAAAAAAAATGATCCCGCTGTGGCGACCCCTAACAGGAACAGCAGAAAGAAGAAAAAGAGGAGCCTCTTTACGAGTGACTCACTAAAAAGTACGATAAGTAACAATAGAAAAAATGTACAATTTTGCTTGCTTGCTCGTTCAACTGAGCTTGTTGGACTGCAGGGCTTGAGGCAATAGGTCCCTAGAGATTTGTGTGGCATTTGGAGACTGAGAACATGGAGGACCTCCTGAGGGAGTTCATTATGATTTCGGGAGAGCAGCCGAGTATGCTCAGGGAACCACGGCAACAAAATGGCCTTCTCTATGCAGAGGTACAAAGGTGCCTGGCAGCAGCCTCAACCCAGTCATCCCAACCCCAGACCAATCATCCCCACCCCAGCTGGTTCATTCCCAAGATGATCGAGACTGATGAGAGAGAGGCCTACCAACTTTTGAGCACACCGCCATGAGGGAGGGCTGGCCGACAGATACCTGGGCAAATCTTGTGGGTCTTTTCCTGACTGGCCCGGCCCAGCGGGCCTACCTTGACCCCCAACCAACCCGGGCCAAAGTGTATGGCACTCTGAAGCAGGAGGTTCTGTCTAGGTACGGGTATAGCGTACAAGCACAAAGGTTTCATGCATGGAAATTCAACCCTGAAGCATCAGCCAGACCCAGAAAGACTCAGCATGTTGGAGAGGGTTCTAATGGACAAATATATTTAGCCTTGACCTTATTAAGCCAGCAGAACCCGGCCAATCTGGATGAACTGGTTGGTCTGGTGGAGAGTGACCAAGTTACAGATGAGCTATTGAAGTCGAGGAGGACTGACCAACTGGATACAGGCCAGAGATGGAAAACTGATGAGCCTTCAATGGGAGGAAGGGACCCACCCTGAGAAGGGGAAGGACACAGACGTAGGTGGACACCTCCACCTGGGGACGGGTGCTTTGAGTGTGGAGAGCCAGGTCACCTGTCTTGGGACTAGGATGAGTCAGTGCCCACAGCGAATTCTATTGGAGGGGAACCAGGAAGACCCTGTCACATGCTGGTCTCCTGCTGGGTAAAGGAGAGCTCCCCAGCCCACATGATACCGGTAGAGGTTTCACTCATTCAACCCTACCTCCTGGAGCAACCTTGGCCAGGCAAGCCGGTGCCGGTCTCATGTGCTCATGGAGATACCAAGGAATATCCGACGGGCATCATCAAGAAGAAGAAAGAAACAAGAAGAAACAGTCTTTAATCGTCACACGACACTCCACAACACATGCTTGCACACACACACACATGCACATGCTTGATGGTGGCCGGTGAAATGGCTCCTCTGCTTTTGACCCATCCTGGCTTGTCCTTCCTCCGGGGGCACAGCCAGGAGCAGTGGGCAGCGTACGTGGACGCGCCCGGGGACCAGGTGATAAGTGTCCATCGCTGGTCAGACGATGATGGGTGCATGTTTTTGGTGGGGGTCCTTACTGACGTGAGGTGGAGGAAACCCCATGTGAACACGGGGAGAACATGCAAACTCCACACAGAAAGGCTCCTGTTTTTTGGAAGATAACCCGCCGGAGCACGGTGCAAACAGCGCCCCAGGCGGGAATCGAACCCAGGACCTTCTTGCTGTGAGGCAGCAGTGCAATGCACTGCGCCACCGTGCCACAAGCTCATCACTGTGAAAGGTAGCTGCGTCCTAAAGGTCTGGGTGGTGCCAAGCCTTCCTGTTCCAGTATTGGCGGGGTGGGATTGCACCCTCTATGAACGGCTGTGCCATGAGCAGACGATGAGTGGACAGAGGCCCCAAGCCAAAAAAGATAGAAAGCAACTAGCAACCCAGTTCCCTTCTCAGCAGGAGATTCCCAAACTTTTGTGTGCTGCCCAGCACGTGGAGACGGTAATTCCACAGAGCCCAGTTCAAAGGTGTAACTGACTAATCCTTTTGCTACCCTTCCGGGGGGACAGAGCACAGACGAGGCGGAGTGGGAAGCCTCCTTGCGACCCAGCATGAAGGGCCAGTGTGGAACCGCTCAGATGGAGGACCCCATTTGGTGTACGCCCGCAGAAATGTCACCAAAATAAAACTGAATTACCAACAGTTTGTCATCAAAAATCAGCTCTTGTACATGTTGAGCAAGTCAGAGGCCAGAGAAGACAATTGTTTGTTGTTCCGTAACCGTAGTCTCCACAGTGCTGCATCTGGCCCACAGCCATGTCGTTGGGGCCCACCCAGGGGTTGAGAAGTCTAGGCAGTGGATTGCAAACCGGTTCCACTGGCTGGGGGTGTAAAGAGCAGTGGAAGACTACTGCCACACCTGTCCAGAATGCCAAATGGCGGCCCCCAGGCCCCATTTTAAAAATCCACTGATACCTCTACCTATCATTGTGTACAGTTTTCTCACATCGCCGTGGATCTAGTGGGGCCCCTGGTGACGTCTGCCAGGGGGCATCAGTACATCCTTGTTGTCCTTGATTATGATACCAGGTACCCCCCAGGGGAACATGAATACCAAGGTGATCGCTCGGGTGCCGCTCCATTTGTTCCGTAGAGTTGGGATCCCCAAGGAGGTACTGATGGACCAGGGCAACCCACAAAGGACAAATGGTAAAGCACAGAAACAAATGTACAATAGAGGTGCGCAGCCTCGTGAATTCCAACCAGGAGATAAAGTGTTAGTCCTGGTGCCCACCACCGACGACAAATTTCTTGCCTCCTGGCAAGGACCGTATGGAATGAGGCCAAAAATAAAAATAAGGAACATAGTTGTCAGCTGGTGATTTAGAAAGGAATGCCCCTGAAACAACAGCAACAAAAGCTACTACAACCACAGTAGCAACAACCGCAGTAGCAACAACCGCAGTGGCAACAACAGCAGCAGCGACAATGGAAAACAACAACAACAGCGCGCGCGTGCGCACACACACACACACACACACACACACACACACACACACACACACACACACACACACACACACACACACACACACACACACACACACACACACACACACACACACACACACACACACACACACACACACACACACAGACCAGGGAAACCCACAAAAGACAAATGTTTCAGCACCGAAACAAGTGTACAATAGGGGCGCGCAGCCTCGTGAATTCCAACCAGTGGATAAAGTGTTGGTCCTGGTGCCCACCACCGACCACAAATTTCTTGCCTCCTGGCAAGGACCATATAAAGTGACAGAGAAGATAGGACCTGTCAATTACAAGGTATGGCAGCCTGGCCACCAGAAAACCACTCAAATCTAACATCTTGACCTGCTAAAGTAGTGGTATGCCCGAGATGTGCTTCTGTGCAATATGTCCCCTCTTGTTTCCCCCTCCTCTCCAGGCAGCAGTTTAGCGAAATATCGTAAGGACTGGACTGTCAAAAGGACAGCCGCAGCACATGAGGGAGTTGGTTCAGCAGAACTCTGATTTGTTCTCTGCAACACCTGGGCACACAACGTTGGTAGAGAATCAGATCCCTACAGAACCTTGCCTGAAGGTAAAACTGCGGCCCTATAGGGTAGGGAGGCCAGACAGGCAGCCATAGTGAGATAGGTTGAGAAGATGCTGCAGCTGGGGATAATAGAATGCCACAGTGAATGGAAAAGCCCTGTAATCCTCGATCCTTAACCAGATGCCACAGAAAGGTTTTGTAATGATTTCAGAAGGTTCAATGACATTTCAAAGTTTATTGTGTATCCCATGCCCAGGGTGGACAAACTGATCAACCATCTTGGGGAAGCCTGGTATATCAGCACCCTTGACTTGACAAGGAGATACTGGCAGGTATCTCTCGCGGCGGACTCAAAGGAAGAAACAGCCTTTTCAACTCCGACATGACTATCACTATCACTACCCTTTGGTCTGCATGGCGCCCCCGCTACATTCCAGAGGCTGATGGAATGGGTCCTGAAGACCCACCCTGAGTATGTAGCTGCATATTTGGATGATGTGGGGATTCGCAATGACTCCTGTGACAGCCACTTGGTGCGGCTAACAGCAGTACTGGAATCTCTTCGCAGAGCAGGTCTGACAGCCAACCCAAAGATGTGCAAACTCGGTTTGAAAGAGGCAGAATATCTGCGTTTCACCATTAACCCGGGTAATGTGAAGCCGCAAGAGCACAAAATCCAGGCAATCCAGGAGTGGCCACGGCCTTCAACTAGAGGTCGGGCAAAGACTTTCTTGGGACTCACCTGCTATTACCGCTTTATCCCTAACTTCTCTCCGGCAGCTGCTCCCCTCACAGAACTGACCGAAGCTTCACAGCCTCTCATGGTGAAGTGGACTGAGGAAGCAGAGAGGGCCTTCCAAGGCCTAATGCACGACCAGTTCTGGTGACCCCGACTTCAACAGAGAGATGGTGGTACAAACGGATGCATCAGAGGTGGGCAAAGGAGCAGTACTCTCCCAGGATGTACAAGGTGAGGATCCTATGCTGTATATCAGTAGGAAGCCCAACCCAAGGAAACAAGGATGTACAACTGTGGAAAAAGAAGGGCTTGCCATCAAGTGGGTGCTGCAGCACCTCCACTATCTTTTGGGACAACGGTTCACTCTGGTGACCGACCATGCACCCCTGGTCTGGAGGGCAAAAAAGAAGGACACTAATGCCAAAATGGGGAGGTAGTTTGTCGCTTTACAAGAGTGAAGGGGGGAACACTGAAGGGGGGTTTAAAGGGCTGAGGGGAATGGTGGTGGTGGGCTTCTACAATCCTGCACGTTGGCTCCAGCAGCTGCCCAGTGGCTGCGTTGCTGGCAGCACTGGGTAGGTGTCCTGCACGTGCAATCTGCAAATTAGGCTAGTTAAGGGTAGCTTGAGGATAAAAGGCCTGCTCTGGGAGAAGGTCTGGTGACTTGGATACCACAGGAGCCTGGGTTAGCTGCTTATACTACTATACTACTTACTAGCTTATGTTAGCTGGTAAGTTGAGTCGCGACCCGGTCCAGTAAATTTTCCTAAGTTAGCAGGTAGCCACTCCAGAGGGAGTAAGGTTTTGTTTTGTTTTAGAATCATCAGTACTGTTTGTTACTCCGGGATGAATTCCCCCATACATATCGATACATCTGATAAATATGATACATTTAATCAACGACCTTTCGTGTCCTCCCCTATGATATGAACTGAACATAATCAAAGCTTTATTGAGATCCATCTACAGTGGATTTTCTTCATAGAACGTAAAGAAAATTTCCACCTCCTTCATCCTTGAAAGAACTGGAGGCATTTATATTTTATTATTTCAATATCCCAGTAAACACAGCTCAGGACTTGTATGACAGAATTCCAAAAAGGATTACAGCAGATCTGAAGGCTAATGTTTCTGTTATTTGTACACCCTTGGAACATTCTGTGTATTTATATAACAATAAAGACACAATGTTAAAGTCACATGAGCAGGTCAATTAAGTTTCATGTAGCTACTGCAACAGCCTATAATCAGCACATGACCAAGACATAAAGTGGAATCGTATTATTATTATGGATCATGGACCAATAGTGGTCCAATACAAGTGTAGAAATCGTGACCCACTGCAGCAAAACCCGCTGTCTTGCGCATTTCTAAAATCGCCAGGAGCAGCCAAATAAGTTGAAAAAAGATTTGTGCTCCTTTGTGTTTTTTTTTTTATCTCAACGTATTTTCAAAACAGAGTTTAATTAATAAATAGTAAAAAAAATTTAAACCGTGGAGTTAAATATTCCCATTAGATTACATGGGGAAACACAGTTCACTTACCGAGACGCTGAACAGCACTGAACAATGCTGATCGATGGTTTCCTTTAAAGAGACCGTCCAGGTGAAGATCATTCATCCATATTCCATGTGATGTGAAGTCACAATGTAAAACCGTTTTGATAGAGCTCAACCTTTAAATCTTATGTGGTTTACACACACACAGAGACGTCATTGTGGAAGGGGGCCATACTTCTGTTAACAAGACGAGGTTCCAGTTTCACTTGTCTGTGAAAACTCTGTGTTGTTATTGATTACGAGAAGCAGGTGGAGGAAGATCTAATCATATCGTGGACCTTAATCTGACAAGTGAGATAGATCAAAGTCAGTTAAAGTAGCGTGTACTGGACTTTTCGCAATGATAGTCAGTTCTCCGACAGCGACGCTGAGGACGACAGCGACACTGAATCTGATATTATCCCAGACTTGGAGAACATTTCAAACAGCGGAATTCAACCTGAATGTGACGATGAAATGGAATATTTTCAAGAACCACTGGAGGAGACCGATGATAAGCCCGTGACGTGATGAAGTCCGTTGAGGTTGGTGAATTAAAATAAAATAATTCCTCTTTTTTAAAACATGTATAGTCTTACTGTTAAATAAAAGCTTTTTTCAAAACAAAAATAGTTGTGTTGTTGACACTGTTCAACTTCATTCAGCAGTATGTTAATTAGCCATGTGGCTTTGGCTACCCCATTGCATTCTGGGAGCTGGCTGACTGAAGCAAGTCTGGTCGAAAATTTTAAGGTGAATATCTCAGAAACACAGTTTGCCACACCCTTGTCATTAACAAGTCATAGCTTTAAAAATATTTGCTTGATTTGCACAAGTGAAACCTTGTTTGGAAGCTCTGATTCTCCACTTTCAAATGATCGAAAGTCGAAAGCCGCCAAATGACCCTAAAGTATGCGGTGGGTCACAAATGGAACCCTATCATGTCCAGTTGACTGCAAGCTAACTGTCTGAATCTACACACTTGTCTCTATCCAATCGATACATATTCGCATGTTTTGCATTTGAAAAAGCTAAATCCAGTCAGATGTCATTGAAGAACTAATATTCCATACGACACAAAGAATGAATTACTGTACGCTGTATATACCAAGCTAAAATAAATGGATAGGATGAAAAAAGAAGACAGACATAAGAACACAGAGTCATCCACTGACCCCGCCATGTCCCCGATTAGAAGGGTGTGCAGAACACACACCCCACTGTAGTGGCCGTGACTCATTCAGCCGTTTTGCTTTCAGGAGCCGACTGTGGTCCTAAACAGATGGCCGGGTGAATCTTGTGGTGGAGACACTAGGCCTTTATTAGAACGCTGATGTGTCGGGGTTGCTTGTCTGAGCAACACACACACACACACACACACACACACGCACACGTACACGCACACACGCCTGATCGAAGTCTCTAAGCGATAAAAAAATGGAAACTCATCATGTTCAGTTGACTGCAAGCAAACGGTCTGGATCTATACACTTGTCTCTATCCAATCTATACATATTCGCCTGTTTTGCATTTGAAAAAGCTAAATCCAGTCAGATATCGTTGATTAACTAATATTCCATACGACCATAAAGAATGATGAAATTACTGTACACTGTATATACCAAGCTAAAATGAATGGATAGGATGAAAAAAGAAGACAGACATAAGAACAAGTCACAAGTTCAAGTAACCACACTCAGATTTTAGTTTGATGTACACTCGTCTACTTGTCTGAGCAAGGTTAGTTATTTCTGTGGCTCATTTTCAGTTCCACAGGGGGAGAAATGGAGGAGCGGAGCGCGTTATAACAAGGCACTGACAAAAGCCGTCAATAATCATAAGGCTGGCTCATGGAAAAGGGAGACAATCGTACAGCCGTGGGAGAAAAAGAAAAGGGAGGGGGAAGGAGATGTCAGAGATGAAAAGAGTGAGACGCGGAGAAAGACAGGAGAGATAAGAAAAAAAAGTCACCCGAGGAGAGAGAGGAGTAAAAAAAGGCCCTTAAACCCAAAAGATGAACCCGGCGGAGAATTAAAGATTTAGAAGGAGCGGTGGACCAGTGCAGAAATGGTCGAGAGGCGAAGGGAAAAAAACAAAAACAAACGAGGACCAGCGCACATTGGAGTTCTGCATTACGGCATCAAGGAGCATACCTACAACAAAGTAGAAAAGTATGCCTTATTTTCATCCTGATCAGTTCATTTCCTAAAGACTAGACTTTCTCGCAACCATACACGATTACAAAGGACAGATGACAAGGTTTTAAAAAGCGCTGTGTGTACATTTTAGATTATAGGTTGAGTTTTTTTTCCCCCCACATCTTATTTCACTTTTAATTTATTTAAAGATGTTGACGCTCTTTTGGTAACAGGTCGACTGATGCCCTGAGCAGATGACAACTGGATCCATTCATTCACAGCATATGCGTTCAGGTTGACATCTGAAACCAACATATTGAACCACAAGCTTCATTAAAAGTAGGGCAGGGGCACCGGCTTTTAAAAACAAACAATTGGGTGAGCAACAAATATATATGGTTTCTGGGAAGAAAAGTGTTGAATAAAATATTTTGAAAATTTTAACACGTCCCTTTGAACTCGCCTTAAGACTTGCAAAACAGTGTTTTCCACCTAAATATAGGGCACCAGCAATTATACATGCTCCCCCCCAAACCACTTGATAGAGAAACGGAGGAAAGACAGAATATAAGTGTGCGTGTGTCTGGGGAGTGCCATGGGGGAAATCAGTTTTAAACTGCTGCTGGATTAGTGGAGGGTGTGGGGGCTGGGTTGGTTTGAACACAATTACTGAGCCTCACACCGCGGAAGTTTGCAGAAACTAAAGGCAAAAAATAAAAATAAACAAACAAATAAAGCCCACCAGATTTGCCATTTCCTCATTAGCAAGAGGGGAGAGTGATAGCAAGAAAGAGAAAGAGAGACTTACACTTACTTATTGCAGAGAGTTTATATAAACCTTAATTTAGCACATGCAGTATCTACCGATTTCTGTGGCACAAGCACAAAAAACTGGAAGACAATTCAAGGAACAAATAAATAAATGAATAAATAAATATAGGTTTTTAAGGTCCCAGAAACCTGTCTTTGAAAATAAAATTTGAGGTGAAAAATAAGCAATCCAGTGTCTGAATCTTCACTTATATTATATCTACAAGGTGTAATTCCTAATCGTGTGTAGCGGAGCCTACAGTCAACCTAGCGCATATTTTTATTTATTTTTATTAGAAAAAAACCCACCGCAGAATTATTAATTAATTTATTTTTATCCTTCATCTGCAGTTTTGTCACAGACAGTTGGTATTCTCTTTTAATTTAAAAGATTTGTGCTGCTCTGTGAAGCCATTAGAGCAGTTCCCATGCTTAGAGGGTCTGGCGGTGCTTGGTAGTTCTCCAGCCGTGGGTGGAGTTACTCAGATGGGGAGCGGTTCTAATTATAATTCGAGTTCGAGTCTCCATGTGACGTAGGAAAGAGACACAAATCTGAACGGCTTGTCACATGTTTTCTGACAAAGGCAGCTCACAGTTTGCCTATTAGTAAGCCCATCACACAAGTGCACAAGCAATGACAAAGTGAATTTAGGTCCCCTCAGCTATTTCATTTATTTGCGTAATGCACGTGCTCCTCTATACGCTATTTCCATTGTTGGTGGCGGGGAAAAGAACAGTAGAGGAAAATAGTTTTTTTATGCTCCAAGCACCTTGGAGTGTCACGGTAGTTATGCACTTTCACATTTGTCTTCTTTGTGATGGATACATTGAATGCTGGCGAGGTGACACACGGTGGTATGCTCATGGAGGCTCTCAGAGACTCGGCACAAGAGATGTAACATTGGATCTTGTGCATCATCGTATGTCTGCTGCCATGCCAGTGCCAGTCATTTTGACTCACCCTCGAATCCATATTCCCATTGAATTTCTGACCTCAAAATTTCACTTAATCAGAAATTCAATTAGGGTGCATCGTGACAGCTAAATACAAGGCAGTTGCTGTTGCCTTTGTTCTTACTGCAAAGAGAAACAAAAATACACAAATAATAGAAACCAGATAGAGGGAAAGAAGTGACAGTGGGAGATTGCTCCATTCATTTTTCAGCTGAACCAGTGGTTTGTCCACCCCCCCCCAACTCACACTCTCGAGAATCAACAATCAATTCCTTGATGGTAACGCAAAGAAGCGTTAACAAGCCTATCTGGCCTTTCCTCTGAGGCTGCACAAAGCAAAGCATGGCTATATTGAAGGGAATTCTCCCAAGCCCTGTGAAGTAGGAGACTCAATGACTCGATTGGAATTCCCACCAGACCCAGAGGAAATGACACTAGGCTTGGGCGATAAAAATTGTATATTGTGACGCATATCTATATATTTATATATAATCGTTCTTGTTGACTGGGGGGGCAGTTACTGAGAAACCGTTCCCATTACACACGCTTGCACACAGTGTTTCTATTACAATAAATACATCTACAATAAAAACACTCTGTATTTGTTTTCTTTGGAGAGATGGTTTACCTTTAATGCCGGATGACAGAGAATGGATCGCAAGTTGCACAGGGGCATTCACATAATGTGCGTGTGGAAAGGATCTCTCGTTCAGTCAGTCAGTGTGCATTACAATAACAGAATAAAACAAATAGAAGCCTGCAAAATGCACAGGGATAATTTCAAAGAGCAATTATAAATAAGGGGAATGATAAATATATATTTTTAAGTGTTTGTTTATTTTTATAGCTATACAGCTATACTATACTACAGCTGTCATGACAATTAATGGCCTGCGATTGAAAACCTGCAATTAAAAAGCCGACTGAATGATCAAATATATCTAAGCCCCCGTACCAGCACGGCAAAGTTCTTTTGAATCTGCGCTGCTACATCAAACACAAAGTAATACATAATGGAAGAGTGAGCCCACGACATACTGCAGAAGCAAGGGATGAACAGAAATAGAAGGATTAAATGGAGGGAAAATAGAAAAAACAACAACGTTAAAGAGGAATTCCTCCCTGGTCAAAGACTGTGAATTGTCCAAACATGGCTCTATGTGTGCAATTCAAACAACTACAAACAGTGTGGGGAATGGGGCACGGAGGAACGAGTCGTAGACTCGTTAAGATTATTTTCTGTGCAGAACGCATGGAGAGGGGGTCCACTAACTGTACATCCTCTCTGTGCACGCAATTAAATGAGCTATTTGCTAATATTTGCTACCATATGCAATATTTTCACAGAATTGAAATATCGCCCCTCGTCCGTCCGTCCCTGGAACCATGGGGAGTGATGGACGGACGGAGGGCGATATTTCAATACTGTGAAAATATTGCATATGGTAGCAAATATTGCGATATTCGCTATTATCGAAATTTTATCGACACCAGCCTGACCCGTGCATAAAGGGGATGACATGGCCCCACTTTGGTTCCTGTACCAGGAACCATAATACTACTATAATAGTAAGGGATGTACTATATTCAGCCTACTGCGACATGTATAGCAGCATAGCAGGATTACCAGAGAGCGCTGCCCTCTTTCTCACAAGCGCTCAGCCCCTCAAGGCCAAATACAGCCTTTCTAAGGATCTTATGATTGCGACAAGGGCCACCTGGACTTGATGTCTCTCAACCGTGCCACCGTTCTGGTTAAGCTAGCATCACAAAAATGACACGGGGACCTAATTTTCCAAACGTTCTATAATCCCCAAAAAATTATCATTGTAGCTTCATAAAAATCTCAAACTAAAAAGTGAACTATAGCATTCAAAATAGCACTGCTGATGAACTACCATAATGTATCAGAAGAATTCACTACTCTTTAATTTTCAAATTGCTTTCTTTACTGAGATCGATCAAGCTGGGAGGCTATGAATCTTGGGAGGAGCTCAGTTATGGGCCATTTAGTCGTCACGGTTTGTAAATGGGGGGAAATATATATTTTTTTAAAACTAGGCCAGACTGTATGGAGCAGATAGCTGCTGGCAAGCCAGTACAGTAAATCATTTATTTCAGCAATGGCAGATTTTCACAGCAATTTACTTCAGAGGACCTTGGTCAATACAGCTCTAAGATAAATGTCTTCAATGTCTTGTCTTTAATTTCCTGAGCACCTCTTTCCTCAGGATACCCCCACCCCAGATATTGCAGTCAGAACAGATTTGGCGTACGCCAAAAAAGCAGAGGAAAGAAGGGAGATCTAACGAGATAAGGCTCTAAACACAGCGAAGTGAAAAGGCCTGTATCAGTATCAGAGATACTTTAAGTGTGTAGGAGGTTGCAGCATCGTGTGTGTGTGTGTGTGTTTGTGTGTGTGTGTGTGTGTGTGTGTGTGTGTCCCTCCACTCAAGTAATCTCTTAATTGGGTCAGACTTTCAAGGACATTATGTTTCATTAATGTGTGTGTGATGCCATATCAATGTGTGTGTGTGTGTTGGGTGGCAGAAAGCTGGGCTCTCAATTACAACTAATTACTACTACTACAGCTATCATGACAATTAATGGCCTATGATTGAAAAGCCGACTGCGTGATCAAATATGTCTAAGCCTCCGTACTAGCAAGACAAAGTTCTTTTGAATCGGCGCCCCTACATCAAACACAAAGCAATACGTAATGGAACGCCAAACAGTGTGATCAGGGTCACTCTGAAGGGTTGTTGGGGGGACAGTGACTGACAGCGTCCCTGTTACGCATGATTGCACATGGTGTTTCTTTAGTTTCATTCCTTTAAATACATCTGCAATAAAAACACTCTTACTAATGGTTTTGCTTGGAGAAACAAGGAGCGGAGACACAGTGGAGAGCACAGCAATCAGCGGAGCGCAGATCACGAAGATGGGTGGCGTCGCCAACCTTTTTGTTTAATTTTTTAAAATTAATATAAAGGTTAAAAATACGTGGTATTTACAGGAAAACAAAAAACCAGGAGGACAGCGGGAAATGAGGGTAAAACACAGTAGAATCTCAAGAAAAATGGGAGGTTTGACAGCTATGATCCAGGTGGAGAAATGGTTGCCTAGTCATTATTCAGAAATAACTGCCCACTGATTGCAGCTATTGACCAATCAGAATCGAGTATTCCACAGAACCACATAATGTGTATTATTGGCTTTTATTATAAGATAGTGTTAATGCTTTGGCAACATGCTTAATCAAAATGTCGTGCCTAATAAAGCTTTGTTGACTTGACCTGAGAGAAATAAATTAATTACAGAAATAATTTACAGAAATCCAACCTGAGTTGTGTTTTTTTCTCCCTCTACTTTGAACTAAATGTATGGGTGGGTATAGCAGCCTGTGTCAAGAAGCTGAAAAGGAAGGAACAAATAGACGGAAGCATTGTTCCACAGCCCACCTCTCTCCCTCTGCTCCCTCAGACCCTTCTCCCTCTGTCTCTTTCACTCTTTTCCCTCGAGATTATCCCTGTCTTAACAGGAAAGAAGGTATGGTGAGGCATAGCCAGTATTATGTGGCTGTCAGATAGGTGGGGTCGGGCTGTTGGCCGGGCTAAAAATGACTCAGATCAGTCACTGATCCGGGGCTCATTTCCTCCACTGTTTCCTTGCAAGCTTCCAGTCAGACCAGCCCGTACACAGCAAAGGATCGGTTTGCGGTGGTGATGGTGGATATGGAACTGAAGAGAACAACAGGGGACTTTACACTAACGCCACTGAAGGATATATGAGTTCACACATAGTTTAATTGCCTCCAGGGTCCACGGGGTTGCAGTCGCTGAAAGCTTGGCCGCAGGCGACAGCGATGCACGAGAAAGTGTTCACGTCGGGTGGAAGTAACGGCTGTTTCATGGCTGGTCAGTTTCAGAGACTGACACATGATCCAATTGTTATCGCGGACCAGTTCCAAATATGGCCACTTTTGCTACCTTTAGGGGTAGATACCAGGGATGGATGAATACCTCAATATATCTATAATTTGATGATGTGTTCGTGATGACCACAATTGTTAGTAATGTGGATATTATGACATCAGCCGTAGAGGTATAGAGCAGCAGTCTATGAAGTTGGAAATTGCATTACTTTACTGTAATGCAGCCTTAACATTTAACTACATCACGATATTACACTAACCAAAATCTCAGACGATACCTCAGTCTAGTCATCACAATAACAATATTATATCGATATATTGCCCTGTCAATATACTAGTAAAATTCCATAATTCTCTTCTTTCGTATATCATCAGATGGCCAACTCAGTGTCATATAGCCACGCCCTCGTCTCCAGTCCTAGGTCAAAAAGGCCAGCTTCTGAGGGTGGGCTGTATAGGGGGCAGCTGGTGATTATGTGCTCGGCAGTCTGTTCAGGTTCGCCACACTCGCATGACGCACTGTCGGATAGGCCCCACTTCTTTAGAGAGGACTTGAAGCGCCCGACGCCAGTACGCAGGCGTACATAATTCTCAATAGAAATCCAATGTACTGAAGCATACAGTCTTCTATTTAAAAAGATTTCCCAAAAATGCAGCATGTAGCCTTCAGTATATGATAGTACGCAGTAAGCAGTTTGTGATGTGTTTGGAATATATTTGTAAAGAAAAACATCCACAGTAGGGTAAAAATTATGGTAAAATCCTGTATCCGTTGAAGCTCTTGTGAGATAGATTCTCCCCATCTTGGAGAAGTAATGATTATTAGTTGTTTATTGATCAAAACTTGGTAAGATGGTTCTCCAAAGGGGGGGATCCGGTAGCAGTCATGTAGGGAAAAAAAAAAAAAAAAAGCTGTGCTCTCTTCATCCCACAGGTCGTCCAAAGGACAGAGCTCTTGCAGCAGTTCTTGAGGGTAAAACAAAAATGGCGTTGCAGGTTCAGAAGTTTCACTCCACTTTGCAATGGCATACAAATACTCTGTGTTGTACACCCACTATACTGACAGCACAGGTTAAAAAACAAACCAAAAAAATCCATTATGAAACATTAACCATGGTTCTAATGCCAATATTCCATAATATTTGTAATGTTAATACTAAGGTTGTTAAATATACAATTATATTCAAACTGATTATTGCAAAGTTAATATAAAATAATATTGTTACGCCCACTGACTCAAAGCAGATGTGAACAAGGGTCGGGTGACATGTCCATTTTCCTACCAGCAACCGTCAGCGCAAGCGCCGCCGGGGACAGAGCACTTGGTCTCACTGGCCGCAGAGGTTCGGTTTAAACAATCGTTCAACAACAATCAAACAAACAATCATTAGGCGTTTTAAAAGGATAGGCAAAATTAAAAAATCTAATCGTGTAATAATCAAGGAGAAAGCTGGTCCGGGTCTGCGTCTCTGCTCCCCGGAGGAGGAGGCGGCCCCCCCAGGTCAGTCCCCCCACCCCCCGGTAACTGGTGTGTCTGAGTGCGCTCTGCACTGCCGCGTTGTCCCTCCGATATCTGATCTGAACCAAAGCAAGAGGGAAAGCCAGTTTCAGAATGACTGGGAAACAGGGTTTACGGTGATTTATTTCTTCTTTTTGTGAATTTCTCAAGAAAGGGAGAAAAGCACCGGCCGCAGTTAAAGCGGCAACGCGGAATACCAGTTCCTATTCGCGCACACTTCAAATAGCGCTTTACAGGTCATTCAATTAGCAAAAGAAAAGGACAAATATCACCCCAAAAAATTGCCTAAGAAAAAAAAAAAAATAACAACCAGCGATGAACTCATTATTGGACATTATTCATCCAATCGCCCAAGCCTAATGTGAACCCATAAGCACAACACAAAAACAATCAGGGAAGAAGTCAAAGTCCACAAGGTTAAATTTAAAAAACAGGCAGGGATCAAAACCAGGAGATCAGTCAGAGAAGGCGAACTTATCCGGCAGGGAACCAGGCAGATAATCAGGGTCCAGGGGATCAGGCAGAGGTTCGAGCAGAATGTACAGGAATCAGGAAATAGAGCGAGAACGTACAGTGTAATGCAAGAGACAATCTGGCAGAGAAGAAGGGGAAGTGAACTGGTATTTATACTGAGGGACTAAAAGAGGAATGGGCTGCAGGCGGGGGAAACCAGGTGAAGGGAAGGGAGTGACAGCAAAACAAAAGGGAGTGGGCGGATCTGAAATGACATGGAGGTGTTTTCTCCAAATTTCTCTGCAACAACCAGTTCTTCTATTCTACAGTATATAATGTTTGCTTATAATGTCTATTTTATTTTTATTTTATTCTATTATATATATATATATATAATACACTTTATTTTGTTGTTGTGTGTGACGTGAACTGCTAAAACACTTTAATTTCCCTGCTGGGATCAATAAAGTACTTATCTACCCTATCTATCTATCTATCTAGATACTTGTGCTGCTCTATGTCGGAAACTCTCAGGCTGGCGAACCGATTCCGGTGCTCTCCTGGCTTGACTGCTGCTGCTGTCCCTGGGAACTCCTCTGCTGCCAGACCTCCATCCATGCTCATTGTCGGCTCCTCCATGATTTGACACATCACCCTGCCTGCGGCTAAAACCCTCTGTTACCCGGGTGCCCGCGTCCAGGACATTGGCTCCAAAATCCCACAGCTGCTGGATCAAAACCTGTCTGCCTCCAGTGTTCTCATCCATGTCGGAACCATCGATCTCAGGAGCAAACAATCTGAGACACTTAAAGAGGACTTTACGAAGCTTAATGACATTCTTCTACAGTCAGACCGCCGCTTCATTGCTTCGGCCTAATGCCGTGTCCCAGCTTTTGAGACATAAAATTAACGCGTGTCCTTCAGCAACACACATGACTCAAGCGATACTGCTGCTCCCTCAACATACCATTTGTAGACAACTTTGGCACCTTCTTAAACCGTCCAAATGTCTTTAGACATGATGGAGTACATCCGGACTTTCATGGATCATGTCTCCTCGCCATGAACATGTAACTTACGTTAAAATCCTCTGGTCACTACTGATGTTTGGTGAGTCCGATCCACTCTGACATTAATGACTGTCACTCTGCTTTACAAATTCCTGTAATTATAAACCGTAGACAGAAATCACATAACTTCCCTGTAACATACAGGAATCCAAACAACTTACGGACTTCGGACTCCAACTATCAGTCCCTCGCAAAGCCATGCACCCACAACAATAAAAATGGCTTTATTAAATATCAAGTCACTAACTAATAAGTCATTTTTAGTTAATGAGCTCGTAAGTACCGATAACTTGGATTTCTATCTACTGACTGAGACCTGGCTGGACAGAAATGGCACAGATGAACTCACTGAGACAGCACCTCCTTATTTCAAATTCATCCAAACCACTAGAGCTGACAAGAGAGGCGGTGGAATAGCTGCTGTCTTCCCTGATATCTATACATGCTCGGAGAATTCACGTCTTTTGAACACCTTGCTATATCAATAAACTGCAGTGCCCCAATTTTAATCAACACTGTCTATCGGCCACCAAAATCTCAATGTGGCTTTCTTGATGAATTCTCTGAGCGACTGTCCAAGGTCTCCACTGATTATGATTGTGTAATTATCTCAGGTGATTTTAATATTCATGTTGACATAGAAATAGACCGATCAAATAGACCCAGATGCTCAACACTTCATTAACCTATTGGAGGCATGTGACCTCACTACGCATGTTTCTGGACCCACCCAAAATAAGGGGCATACTCTGGACTTGGTCATATCAAAAGGACTTAATATCACTGTACTGTGTCATGGATGTTGCTATTTCAGATCAATGTTGCATATTCTTTGATGTATCTGCTCTTCCTGTACAACAGAGGGGTACCTGAACAATTTAAAGACATATCATTAACAATAATACCACTGAAACCTTTAAAAGAAATGTAAATGAGTTACCGCTGTTTGTGGCATCATCAACTGAGGATCCTGTGAACCACTTCAACTCAAAACTATAAAATATCATTGATAACACTGTAAAACTGAAAACATAGGAAAAACAAAAAGCCCCCTGGAGAAATGGAGTGGTTGTTAGGCAGCTTAAGAGAGAGTGTCACCAGGCAGAATGAAAATGGAGAGAGGCAAAACTTGAGGTTCATCATGAAATTTACAAGGATAGACTCAATCGATACAATATAGAAATTAAACAGGCCAGACAGTCTTTCTTCTCTAAATCATTAATGAAAATATCTACAATAGTCAAGTGCTCTTCTCCACTGTTGATCGACTTATTATTCCACCATTTACAACCCCGTCAGAGATGCTCTCCACTGAAAAATGTGAAGAGTTCGCTACATTCTTGAGTAGCAAAATTATAGCTGTCAGACAGAATATTAGTACTTCAACATCCAGAAATGAACCTACCCTCCAGTTCTCCAGTAATATGACTGCTGCCATGTCTCACTTCGTCCCTTTAGACATGAAAAAACTGGACCATATTGTTGGCCAACTCAGGTCCTCCACCTGCTGCTTGGACCCTCTCCCTACCTTATTTTTTAAAACTGTTTCTGACTGCCTAGCACATTAGAAATTTTAAACGGTTCTCTTCAATCAGGTATATTTCCTGCAGCATTTAAAACAGCTGTCATTTAACCACTCCTGAAGAAGAGCAATCTCGATGCAACAGTTATTGCTAACCATAGGCCCGTTTCCAACCTGCCCTTCCTCAGCAAAATACTTGAAAAAACAGTTTACCTTCAGCTTAACAACTATCTAACCTCAAACAGCCTTTGAGACACTTATCAATCTGGTTTTCGACCTCACCATAGCACAGAAACGATCTGTTCTTCTGCTCCTGGATCTCAGTGCTGCCTTTGACACTGTTGACCATCAGATTTTATTAACAAGATTACAAAAATGGGTCGGCCTATCTGGCCTGGTTCTAAACTGGTTCAGAACCTGGGTGTAATCATAGATGGTGATCGAAATTTTAAGAGCCATATCAATCACATCACAAAATCAGCCTTTTACCATCTACAAAACATCAAAAGCAGACTCTGAAAAATGAATCTATGCATTCATAAAGAGTAGATTGGACTACCATAATGGCCTATTCACCAGCCCCCCTGGAATCAACTGTGGCAGCGGCTGCACGCGTTCTCACTCAGACAAAAAGGTTTGAGCACATCACACCTGTTCTTAGATCTCTACATTGGCTTCCTGTTAAAACTAGGATTGACCTTAAGATTCTGCTACTTGTATATTAAGCTATAAATGGCCTTGCACCTCAGTATATAAAATAAATGCGAATTATACTTCTGTCCTTACTTGTGTGTGTGTGTGAGTGTGTGTGTGTGTGTGTGTTCTCTATGTTGTGAGATTTGTGTGTGCGTTCTGTATGCTGTGAGATCTGTTTATTCTGCACTGACTGTTCTTATGATTGCAGAGACATTTCATATATGTGATTCACCGCAGATTTTATGGTCATTTGGCGGCTTTTTTTTTCTTCCGCATCATTTGACAGTGGAGAATCAGAGCTTCCAAACAAGGTATCACTTGTGCAAATCAAGCAAATATTTTTTAAAGCTATGACTTGTTAATGATAAGAGTGTGGCAAACCATGTTTCTGAGATTATCGCCTTCAGTCCATACTTGCCAGAATGCAAATGGGGTAGCCAAAGACACATGGCTAATTAACATAATGCTGAATGCTGAATCACTGCTTTGTTCTTGTGTTTTAAAGGAACGTTAAACGTATTTGTGACCCACCCTTCGAAGCTCTGATTCTCCACTGTCAAATGATGCGGAAAAAAAAAAAGGCGAGAGCCGCCAAATGTCCCTAAGGTCTGCGGTGGGTCACATATAGTGTGTTTTTATTGTAGATGTATTTATTTTTATTTTCCGATGTTTACATGAAAACAAATCACTGAATGCGGTGTCCCCCACAATCTTGGAGAATGGCAGCAAAAGTCAGAACTAACTTTTAAATTAGGCCTTGTAGATCTAATGAGTTAAGATTCAGAAACTGGATTGCCTTTTTCTCGCCTCAAATTTGTTCAGAAACAGATTTTGGTGGACTTATAACGGTGAAATAAGTGAAAGTCTACAGACTAAATACAACGGAACCCAGAGTAAAGTTGAAACTACATTGGCCCAGAACTAGGAAACCTGGCAGCTTATTAACATTTAAAGCTACACAGAAACAGCCTGTTTTGGAACAGGATGGGTTTAGAGGTATGTTAGAATGGCTCAAATATTGTATATACTGTATATTAACTTGTGTAAAAAGGAGCATAGGTCCCCTTTGAATAAAAACTGTGGATAAAAGTTGTTTTTTCTATTTCTATAGGCTATTTGGTGCCTTGTAGCGAGGAAGCATATGAAGGAATTGGAGATGGTGGCATTGCACTGCACGGTTGGTCTGGTGATGAGGTTGCAGCTCCAGGTTATAAGCTGCATTTTTATAGCTTCATGCATTAATACAATTCTTATAGATAATAACAGACACAAAATAAATGAGTTTAATATATTTTATTGGAGTCTTTGAACATCACCATAGCAAGATATTGTCACGCTTGTTTAGTTTTGCAGTTGTACTGTATCCCCCGCTCTCGCTCTCCCCGTGCATAAAGTGTCGTTATCCCATTCCTGTCTACTGTGTTCCAGCTGAATGCAGAATAAGGCCCGGTGTCCATTCCTTGTCGGAGCCGTTGAATTTGAATGAAGGGAATCCAAGGTAATTTATTAGCTACTTCGGGAGTGAGCCGGCAAGCTACTTTAAAGCTAAACAGCGATTGGCCTGCAAATAATCACTCCAAAAATCGGATTTATCGACTGCAGCTCCCTAACCCTAACCCTTCAAGTATTTGGCAAAAATGTAGCAGTAAAATGTCAAAAAAGGACGACCTGCAGCCAGCTTGTCATCAATAATGACCAGGTAGGCAGTGTCCTGAAAGTATATTGGAGTCGTTGGTTAGCGGACAAACCGAAATCATCTCTGACGGCAAACTGTGACTTTGTTTAACATTTCCTGATCTTTCAAATGTTGTATCAATATTTTATTCGTATATCAATACTTTTGCAATGTAAAGTAATCAAATAATAAATAAATAAGAGATAATATCTGACGTAGTGTTGTGATGGCGTCACACGTTTATTCTGATAGATCTAGTGGTCTAGGTCTAACATAGCGGCCGGAAGGCTTTGATTTGAATCAATCAATGGGTACAAAGAGTGCGAGTACAAAGACAAGGAGCAGGCACCCCCACAACACCCCCCCACGGCAAGATGGCTGCCAGCAACAGGTTATAGCATATATGGAGCACTACTGGCTCTCGCACTTGCCAATATGAGCCTAGGGCCTGAGCAAGTGAGCAACCTTTCAAATTAAGGAGCTGTCAAACTGCCAGGGAAAGGACAGGTTGCAGACTCTTAGATCTGAATACACACACACACACACACACACACACACACACACACACACACACACACACACACACACACACACACACACACACACACACACACACACACACACACACACACACACACACACACACACACACACACACACACACACACACACCAGAGTTTTCATTAGAACAAATTGCTGCCGGTCAACGTGTCCGGGAAGATTTCAATGTCCCGGACAAATGGGAGAGATTTCGGTCAAATAGTATCTGTATCTATTGAGATTAAAAACAACTGATAAGCAGTAGAATGAAATCATGAATGCATGTTTATTCATAATATTTTTCTCAGGAAACGCCGTTTTAAAAATAAATAAATACATATTACGCATGTGTCCCACCACAGCAAAACTCGCCATCTCATGCATTTCAAAAATGGTCAGGAGCAGCCAAATAAGCTGAAATAAACATTCTTGAAGGAAAATTTGATTTTTCCAGATTCGTGCTCCTTTGTGGTTTTTTTTTTATCTCTCAACATATTTTCAAAACCAAGTTCGATTTATAAATAGTAGAAAAATGTTAAACTATGGAGTTAAATATTCCCGTTAGATTACGTGGGGAAACACAGTTCACTTACCGGGACGCTGAACGGCACTGAACAACACCAATCGACGATTTCCTTTAATGCAAGCGTCCATATTCCATGTCATGTGAAGTCACAATGTGAAATCGCTTTGATAGAATTCAACCTTTAAATCGTACTACTTTTATACACATGGAGCCACTATTGTAAAAAGGGCGTAGAAGATGAAGAAACGCGTCACGCACCTACGTCACTTCCGTAAACAGATGGTTAAAGCGCAGCACGGGGGTGTTTTCAGTCTCACTTGTCTGAAAACGTTCTTCTCTGTATCGTTATGGATTGCGCGAAGCGGGCGGCGGAAGCTCTGAATCATATTTCGGACCTTAATCTGACCAGTGCGATAGATCCAAGTCAGTGTTAGCAGCGCGTACTGGACTTAATTTTCCGCAATGATAGTCAGTTCTCCGGCGGCCACGCTAAGAATTTGACGATGAAACTGAATATTTTCAAGAACCACCGGAGGAGACCGACGATACGCCCGTTGTTGGTACAACGGAAGAAGTTGATTTTCTGAGACTCAGCCCATGATACTCAACATTTTGTTGTGTTGTCCGTACTTTTAAACTCCAAAACATAGTTCATGATTGGCCCATAATGAATGTTCATGATTGGCCCATAAAGCGGTATGTTAATTAGCCATGAGGCTTTGTTTGTCCTCCAACTCATTTGCATTCTGGGAGCAGAATGAACCAGGTGTAGAGAAAACATTGGAGGTGATTACCTCAGAATCACAGTTTGCCACACCCTTGTCATTAACAAGTCATAGCATTAAAAATATGTGCATGATTTGGACAAGTGATACCTTGTTTGGAAGCTCTGATTCTTCACTTTCAAATGATGCAAAAGAAAACCTCGAAAGCCACCAAATGACCCTAAAGTATGCGGTGGGTCTCATATTACGATTTAAAATCAAATAATTTCTGTTTGCTATCAATAAATAACAAGTGCAGCTGCTTTAATTAACATTTCACTCAAATACAATTTTGATCAAATCAAAAAACTAAATATGGCAAGTAGGTGTTATTAGATAATAAAAGTTTGTAGTATTGCACGTCTTGTCGACATATTTTATACAATACATATTTACCGTCTGCTTTGGCTCGGACGCCACCTATAGATGTATGTGTCCTTGTTGTCACATTACATCATCTTTCTGCTTCTCCTCTGAGTTGTGGACACTGGTCTCACTGTCACCGTCCTGTGTCTGTTTACAAGGCAACCTGTCCACGATGGCGGGGCGGGCTTATTTCTATATCGACTAACGTGATTGGTTTGAGGTGACAGGTCAGCTTTAGATCGTCCAAACCGATTGGCTCCCCGTTACAACTTGCCGAAGGCGGAAAAGAACAGATCTGCGGAAAAAAATAATTTCGGGTCCATTTTATTTCGACATAGAAGGAAAAATATATTGTGATGGTTATCGTTATGGTTTTATCACCCAGCACAAATCAAAATTGTGCTTAGAGGGAATTATTTTCACTGAACATTATGACCGGAGAGATTTAAATATGCCAGGCTTGGACAGATTTTCCTGGTCCAAAACCGGTAAATTACCGGATAACAGAAACTCTGACAAACACACTGAGCTTCAGCTTGAAATAAATTAGGATTTGAAGTGCTCCAAGACCACAATGAAACAGGTCTAAAATAAGTACAAAACGGATGTCCTCCCACATTACTGTATACACACACACACACACACACACACACACACACACACACACACACACACACACACACACACTATCTAATAATGTAATGTGTTGAAGCTATGGCTTTGTGTGTAACCTGCATAACGAACCCATTGTCTCAAAGTTTGTGTCCTGAAGTTCGTATTGTTTCATTGAAAAGTTTAAACAAAAAAAACAGCACAACACGAGATACAGTATCAGGAAAAGAGAGCCTTAAAGACACAGTACTTGCCTTTAAGATGGAGCCACGTTTAAAACTCATCTCATCGTCTGCTGTCGCGGTGAAGTCGAACTTGGCTACGGCCTCCATGGAGGGATCTCACGAGTGGTGGCTGACACCTCGACCGAGCATCAAGTTGGCAAACGCTCGTTTTTCCAGGCTCCCGGGAGCTCCCACCCGGAGGAATGACTTCACACCACGATCCTCTTGGAGAAAAAAAAAAAAAAAAAAAAAAATCACACAAATATACACGTTTCCATGAATTCAGGCACACGCTCGCATAATACACAACAGCATATTATTCAACAACACCCGTGTATAATAGTACTTCGCACCACCAGGGCGGCTGCCGTGCTCAGTGTGGTGCCGCGCCCAGACAATACGGGAGAGGCGAGGACGGAGAGGAGGGCGCGGCGGAGGAAGGAGCGTGCGATTGACAGCTGCTCGGGCCAATTAGAGCGCGCTGCTCCGCTAATTAGCCAATAGCCCGTGACGATGGAGGCGGTTCTATACCCCCGACAGGAGACGAGCGGACGAGCGGGGAATGTTTGTCCACGACGCGACGGATCTTTTATTTTATTTTGACCAACCGAACAAAACGATCATCGTGCATCTTATTGTTTTGACAAACAAAATCAGTGACCATTAGTTCAAATATTCTTGGTATAGCGCTTTATAATAATAACAATAATTATTATTACAGTATAATAATTATTATTATCATTATTACAGTATTATAATTATTATAATAATCATTATTATTATACAGCAGTGGTTCTCAACGTGGGCTCCGGGGTCATTCAAGAGGTCCAGGGTGTCCTCGGCTAAATCTTTACATTACGTTACATCCAAGATCTTGGGACCATCAGAGAATATACAAAAACGACTGTTTTGATCCGCGTTCCACTGTTATCTCTCTATTGGAAAGACAGTTTGGACTAAATCATGTCTAACGGAGACAAATTTCACAGTGCACTATGACGCCCCCCCCCCCCCCCCCCCCCTTTTAACTGAACCTTGAGGCGACATTGCTTGCTCTACTTTTATCAGTTTGCTTTTGCACCCCTTATTAATTCACGTTTTATTATCCGCCCCGCTGTTTCACTTACAGGCTCTCTTGATAAAAGTATGTCTTCATTAAGCAAAACCTGGGGCGTCACGATATCAGCCTATTTTTTTGTCTGTTTTATGCTTTTACAGGTCACTCACGTTGAACCCACAGGAGAAAGAAGTGCGCATTGTAAATTAATTGCATGACGGCCATCTAGTGGACGGCTGCTATAGCACATGTGTTGCGTATGCATTGGCATTAGACCGAAGCTGTTGTTTATTTTTTATGGATTTACTTTTTAATTAATCATTGAATACAAAGTTATTGAGTTAATTATTATTTTCAAATAAGCAATTAATTTATTGCCGCTGCTAATGTCAATTATAACTAATCAACAATGTCAACATATTACAGTGGTACCGCGATTTACGACTGCATCGACTTACGACTAATCCAAGATACGAGTAGCGATAGTCGCGAAAATTTGTATCGACCTGCGACCGACTGCTCCAAGATACGACCGCGGAAATTTGCAGTTGGCGCGTTGGAGCACTATTTTCCGCATGGAAACGCTTTGCCGAATCAATCAAAAAATATCAAGATCTATTTTTAAAATATTATTATTATTACATATCATAATGAATATAATAATAATATTAATAATAATTATATTTTTTTATCATTATATAATATATTATAATATCTCTGTATTCTTGTATTCATAATATTATTAGATTGTTAATATAAAAAAAAACCCCCACTATAGATTTCGACTACTTGCCCCTTGAAGTTGGAGACGTTAGCGCTGCCAGCAGCACGGATGGACTTGGAGCGCAAGAAGCCAAGTGCTGCTCTCACACGCATGTAAAGCCGCTGTCACGACTCCAAAACCATGGTTCAACTCTAATTCAACCTGTATCTGACAATCTGTCCCCAATGCTTGACTCCAGAGACTGAGCCGCCCGGAGAAGCGCAAACACCTGTTGATGCTTTTTCTTGGGATTACTTGATCATTCACTGATGGATTTCTTGAACGATTCCTCCGAAAACACCTCTGCCGGGGCTGGCAATGCTTCTACAGGTAGGGGGTTTTTCTTTCCTGTCGAAATTTGTATTTTTTTTATGTGAGTGTCCAATTTATTGGCTCAAAGATTTCACTGTTTTTATATATGGATATTGGAATGGATGATATACCCGTCACCTATACTGTACTGTTTTACACATGATAGTTGCATCTGCATAAAATGACCCGGACAGAGATAGACAGATATAAATAGATGAGGGGCGGACGGATGGAGAGACAGACATAGACATTAAAAGACAGAAATATACAAAAGACAGACAGACAGATGAGAGATAAATGTGTGTATACACACACACATAGATACATACACACGTCTATACCTATATATACTGTGTGCGTATATATATATATATATATATATATATATATATATATAGTATAAACCCAAAACAAAGTGTATGTATGTATATAAATATGTTTATACACATAAACTGTATGTATACACACACACATATATATCCATCCGTTATCCATACCGCTTATCCTTCAGGTCAGGGGGGGCTGGAGCCAATCCCAGTTGTCATTGGGCGAAGGGCGGGGTACACCCTGGACAGGTCGCCAGTCTATCACAGGGCCGACATACAGAGACAAACAACCATGCACGCTCACGTTCACACCTACGGTCAATTTTAGAGTATATATACATTATATATACAGAGTACATATATATTTACATATATATGTTGTGTATATATGCTGAATTTATACATATTTATATAAATACGTACACTTTGTTTTGTTTTCTTTTTATAAAAACGATGATCATCTATTAGAGATTACAACGATAATAAATGGTATTATATGGTGTGACCTCTCACGTGTAGCTGAGCTGGGAGTCTATCACTTACCTGCAGACAGGCGGCAGCCTCCAGCAACACACTGTGTATCACTGCTCAGCGCACTCACAGCAGCATGCCTAACCTTTCCAAGCAGCATGTGAAAAATATGATGATGCAATTGACAACTTTGTCACCATTGACTGACAGATATTAGAGTGGACCTATTATGCTCCTTTTTATACGAGTTAATGTCGGTCTCTGATGTTCTCAATACATGTCTTTGAAGTTTTTTGTTGAAAAAAACACAGATTTTGCATTAGAGCCATTATAACGTACCTCTAAATCCATTGTTTTCCTGAGGCCCCGAGTTCTGTGAGCCGATGGGGTTTGAGCACAAGTTCCGGGTTCTGTGAGCCGATGGCGTTTCAGTATGACTTCTGGGTTTCGTTCTATTTACTCTGTAACCTTCGCTGATTTCACCTTATCAGTCCACCAAATTCTGTTTCTAAAAAAATTTGAGGTGAGAAATAAGCAATCCAGTTGCTGAATCTTCACTCTTAGTGAAGATCGACAAGGACCTTTTGTCTCGTGTAAACATTGAAAATAAAATAAACAAATCTACAAGAAAAACACAGACACACAAACACATAGAGCAGATAACCATAGCAAATAAATCTGTGACGAGATGGCATCAGCTCGTGCAGAGAGTAGCAAAAACCTTTGTAAACTGAGTTGTCAGAGCAGTTGGAAGCCTGAGCGTTTTGTCTACAGCCATTATTTTGTTATTAGTTTACCTCATTATTTGACACTTTGGCCACTTTGGTCTAATATGAACATCTCACATTGTAACATTATATATATATATATATATATATATATATATATATATATATATATATATATATATATATATATATATATATATAACAGAAAATAAGGGAAAGCATAATAGGTCCAATTTAACAACATTAATGAGCTTTAGTATCTCCACAGAAAAAGCTGAGACATTATTATGAATTATCTTGTACCATATCATAATTACTTTGCATCATTAAAACCCATAATTACCACCCATGTTTATCTACTTGTTTATAACTGTCATTCTCTGAGAGTGAGAGAGAGAGAGAGAGAGAGAAGAGATCCAGTCAGGATTTTTTTCTATAGCCCTTAATCTCAGTACAGTCTCAAATGACTGGTCAAGCCAACATTTCAGATAGAAATCAATGGCATTCCCCTGTCTAAACCTTCACCCGGACAAGGAAAAAAACCTTGGCTCGCTACATGCATAGATGCAGTTATTTAATTCTTTGGCTGTCTGTTTATCACCTGATCTTCCATTTTTCCTGTCTCTCAGCTCTAGCCGGGGCTCTGCACTGCAGTGCCATCCTGCCTATCATATATGGCATCATCTGCTTTCTGGGTATCCTGGGCAACTGCATTGTGATTTATACCATCATAAAGAAGACCAAGTGCCGCGTCAAGCAGACCGTTCCAGACATCTTCATCTTCAACTTGGCCATTGTTGATCTGTTGTTTCTGCTCGGAATGCCATTTCTCATCCACCAGTTGCTGGGCAACGGGGCCTGGTGTTTCGGCGCTACAATGTGTACAGTCATCACAGCGCTCGACTCAAACAGTCAGATCGTCAGTACCTATATTCTCACTGCCATGACACTTGACCGCTACCTCGCCACGGTCCACCCCATTCGCTTCAACTACATGCGCACGCCCTATGTTGCCGTACTGGTCATCGGGCTGGTTTGGGTGCTGTCCCTGCTCACCATCATCCCGGTGTGGATGTACGTGGGTCTGATGCCTCTGCAGGACGGCCTCGTGGGCTGCGCCCTCCTCTTGCCCAACCCGGTCACCGACACCTACTGGTTCACCCTCTACCAGTTCCTCTTGGCCTTTGCTCTGCCCTTGGCCGTCATTTGCCTTGTCTTCTTCAAGATCCTCCAGCACATGTCCACAAGCATGGCCCCACTGCCGCCGCGGAGCTTGAAGCTACGCACCAGAAAGGTCACCCGGATGGCGGTGGCGATCTGCCTGGCATTCTTTATGTGCTGGGCCCCATATTACATCCTGCAGCTGGTGCACCTGGGTGTCCAGAACCCCAGCCTGGCCTTCTCCTATGCCTACAACATAGCCATCAGCATGGGCTATGCCAACAGCTGCATCAACCCCTTCCTCTACATCGTCCTCAGTGAAACCTTCAAGAGCCAGCTGACACGGGTCGTGAACCCCCTCAACAGGAAGTTCAGGGTTAACCCAAGTGCCACAGACGGTGGCAGCGTGAGTCTGAGGCTGGTGCCAGAGAGGGCGCAGCCAGAGGCTAAAGCACATGAACTTCTGCCTGCTAACCTCGCCCCGGACTGAATTACCACACAGCTGAAAACCTCTGTGAAGAACGTACAGGATTATGTCTTGACTGTTTCAGGTCGGGAATGCGTGGGAAATTCATAATCATGAGAAAGAGGAGAAAAGACGTTTGACCTGTAAGAGTGTATTGCGGACCATAAAAGCATGAATCTATATTTACTACAGTATATTTAAATTCACTCGGTATCTACATTCAGCTGGTGTCTGAAAGAGTAAAAAAGATTTCTGTGATTCTGCGATGTTTCGTGCCACGTTCAAGGGAAAGCGCGTTACAAAGCACACTTGATTGATCATGAATAGAATCACTAACCACGCGGTATTTAAGGAAGATATTCATCATCTGTGAAGAATCTCAAAACTTGGTCTCTTGGTCTATGGACCTCAGTATGTATACACTGAGACGCCACCGATGTACAGCCAATTTCACAAAATATGAAATTATCATAGAAGTCCTCGTGTAAATATAAAGTAAACTGAGCTTAAATTATCTGTCCAAGTTTTGATTATGCGTTTATATTTTTACATTAATAGATATGACAAACTAATATTTATGTATAAGTTGACAAAATTGACACCGTTGATGCAAAGTGCAATGGAAGTATTGAAGCTTCAGTGTGCGATAATTGTATTTTGCTGAAAAAAAGACTTAATACGATGCTGTGAATGGCTTAAGGGTGTCAGTGCTGTGACATTTTAAGTAATCGCTTCCATATTTCTCAGTTTTCTTTCCACTGTACAGCATAGAATCGACTTGTTGTATTTGTTTTAAATTGTTGTAAAATCGAATATATGACTATATGACAATCCTGGTCATAATATTGACGTCTATTTACAACGTTTATTATTAAATGTTGCTGAGCACCCTCTACTGGTTGAAATCTGCACAAAATTTTGTGCCGAGAGGATGATGTTTTAGATGAGTACTTTTAGTGTCGCTCTACGTCACAAATTCGAAACATTTGGCGACTGTTTTCAAACTTTTTGGAATTGAGGTCTGCCTTCTCCTCTTCCGTGGGGAGGGGTGACATTTCTCTTTCTAGGACTACACTGCAGAAGAATGTATATTTTAACGCTTTATTCATACATTTGCATTTGAAAGAGGGCTTTTATGAACTCTCCTTCGTGATACGTAGCTTTTAATCAGACGGAAACGCAAACAAAGGCTCGCCTTCTCTGCAACTTGTGAAATTGAGAAAATAAATGATAATAATACATGAACTGTCGTCATCCCTCTTCGCTGTTGAAAGAGTTTCAGAATTTGATATGAATCTTTTCTCCTCGTAACACTTGCCGTGCGTGGTGTTCCTTATATTTATTGCTTCTGTTTGCCCTCGTTTCTTTCAGCTTCCACCAGAACTCATCCATTTACAGTATAACAAAATGTATTTTCGGTGATGTACTTTTTTTTTTATAACCTGTGCTGTTAGCATGCTGGGCATGCAACATAGAGTGTTTGTATGCCATTGCATCTAGGACAGAGTTAACATAGAAGTGAGTTCAACTTCTCAACCTGCAATGCCACTTTTATTAATTTCTTATTCATCAAGAACTGCTGCAATAACTCTGTCCTGTAGACGACCTATGGGATGACAAGAGCACAGAGTTTTGTTAAACAAAACCGCCACCAATCCCCCTCTTTGTTTTGGTCTTTAAAAAATGAATCACTACTCCAAGAGGGGGAGAATTATCACAGGTGAGACAAATAAAGATAGAACCAAACAACATGTACATGAAAAAACATAAACATAGAAACATCAGATGACAACATGTATCGACAAAACAGAGTTAATTACTGTAAGTCCAGGAAAACTGGAACAGAAATTTGGCACGTGGCCTCTTCCTTTCATAGTTATGGCACTAAATCATGGAGGAAAGAAGAATGATGTAACCAAGATGGTCTTGGGGTGTGTTCAAAGCAGTAGCTGGGGGTGTAAGTCTGGCTGTGATGAGTCCCCCTGTGTGTGTGTGTGTGCGCGCGCTGCGCGCGTGCGCACGCGCACGCGCGCGTGTGTGTGTGTGTGTGTGTGTGTGTGTGTGTGTGTGTGTGTGTGTGTGTGTGTGTGTGTGTGTGTGTGTGTGTGTGTGTGTGTACAATGCAATGCAAACGCTCCCAATCCAACCCAAATCTACACAACGGTTAACAACCATCCTCCACATCTCCAACGCGTGTTAGGGCTGTGGAGATCCAGGTTAATCCCGGAGAGGGCCCGCCTCGAAATTGGCAATACTAGGGGTGCCCAGAGAAAACCAGAGGGGAAAGTGATGTCACCAGTCATCTCATCACAACCACAGGACGAACCCACCATACAAGTTCTAATTGAAAAGAAAGAACACACCTTTATAGTAGACACTGGTGCAACATACTCATGCATTGGGAAAAACGGCTCCAGTCTACCCCTTTCCAGTTCATCAGTCACGTTTTTCCCAATGCATGAGTATGTTTACATTTCGTCTGCGAAATGACGAAATGTAAACATACTCATGCATTGGGAAAAACGGCTCCAGTCTACCCCTCTCCAGTTCATCAGTCACGTTTTTCCCAATGCATGAGTATGTTTACATTTCGTCTGCGAAATGACGAAATGTAAACATACTCATGCATTGGGAAAAACGGCTCCAGTCTACCCCTCTCCAGTTCATCAGTCAGAACAATAGGCTTCTCTGGGACAACAAAAATGGTACCCCTCACATAGCCGGTCCCAATGCTGATCACAGGACGCACTTATAGTTGCACCTCTACTATACTCAGCCAACACTCCCATCAATCTGCTGGGAAGAGACATCCTGTGCCCCCTCAAAGCTAACATCATGTGCACAGCGGACGGGCTGTATGTAGACTTTACTGAAGATCCTCTGCAGACATGATGCCCCTGATAAACCAGTCTGAAACACTCCACTTGGAACAACCACTAGTGTATTGGCTATGACTGCGTCCACAAGATTCGGTGCTATGCCGACACTGGCGCATGTGGGAGCCAAACTAGGAAGAGCCACAACTGCCCCTACACTGCACGCTCCTATACCATGGACCTTAATGCCACACTGATTATGACACATGCTGGAAGGAGATGATCAACAGCAGACAGTACTCCATTGTCAGCCAGGACCTATACATCGGGCCCCAGGGTGCAGCAGCAGAAGCTGTAACACTACCACCACAACTACAAGAGTGGTTTCAAGTCCAGAACCCTACCTTCTAGTTAGTTCCGCTAATGATTGCAGAAGAATATGAGTCTCATGAACTAGGTCCAATGGTCAAAACAGCACTAGGGTGGGCTAGTGCTAGTGGGCTGGAAGCCCACTAGCAATAGGTACATCCATGTCTCTCCCCGCAACCAATACATCAAGATATCAGGGCAAGTTTATGACGTAGGACAGGCAGAGAGCGTCTTGATGAACGGGCACATTCCAGCAAGACAGCTTATGGCCTTGGAGCTTGAGATCCAGAGCCTGTACGCATAAAAATCGAAAAAGGAGCCAGGCTATCTCACCTGAAACAATGTCTTCTCAAACAACACGCCATTGAAGGGAGCCGTCCCAGGAAAACCTGAATCCCTGCAACACTCCAATTTTCCCACATTCTCATGATTATCGTTTGGTACATGACCTGAGGGCCGTTAACTCTGTTGTTGATGCCAAACCACCTGTTGTCCCTGACCCTCATATGCTGCTCTCTAACATTCTACCTCACACCAAATGGTACACTATGATTGATTCATGCTCAGCTTTTTTCAGTGTGCCAGTACATCCTGATTCACAGTATCTGTTTGTGTTCACCTCTCAGGGCTCCCAATACACATACACGAGGCTGCCACAAGGGCTTTTGGACCTACAGGACCTACAGGTTTCCAGTACGTAGACAATCTACTGATTTGCAGTTCCACAAATAAACAGTGTGAAAAAAGAGTACTGTTACAGTACTCACAGCACTAGGAACAAGGGGCCACAAAATCAGCAGAGATAAATTACAATTCTGTCAGCCTGAGGTAGCTATTTGGCGAGACAACTGCAGGGCAATAAGAGATTTTTTGAGAGATTAATTGCCCCATCACAAATAGAATAGGTAGTTAACGCCACGAAACCACCGACAGTGGGAGACATGCTCTCCTTCCTGGGCATGGTGGGGTACAGTCGGCCTTAGATTTGTGACTATGCCTTCAAAACAGCCCCATTACGCAGCCCCATTATTATTTAATTAGGGCAGCAGGACAAACAAGCAATAAAGCACCTTTACAGTGGACAGAGGAGGTTGATGGAGCCTTTTGGCACTGAAAAATGATATGCAGCCTGCCCCAGCACTTGGCAAACCCAGACTACTGCAAACCGTTTCACCTATATGTGGCATAACGTGCATGCTACACATGCGCAGTACTGACGCCGATAGGCAAACAACCACTAGCTCTTTACAGCACTAAGTTAGACAAAGTTGAATCAGGGTTGCTTCCATGCCACCAGGGACTGGCGGCAGCAGTTTTTGCATTCCAAACGTCCTCGTCCTTAACCACGGGCTACCCATTAACGTTGTATACATCCTACCAGTTACACGCGCTACTCTCAAGACCTTGGTTTGTGTTAACATAGGCCAGAAGGATGGGCTACTCAGTAATACATTCTGCCCCCGAGCTTACCCTTTGCCGCTGAAATTTTATCAGCCCAGCAACCAAAGTGGTGTTGCTTGTTGATGGCACACCCCACAACTGTGTCAGGGACACAGAAGTATTTTCAAGATTAAAGCTCTAACAAAAGCATGCGAGTTGCGGCTGTGCAAGCGCCTCAATGTATACACAGATTCAACGTATGCATACAGTGTAGTTTATGTTTGTGGCAATATTTGGAAACAGAGATGTTCCCGCAGAGCCGAGGGCATACTCATCATTCATGGGGACACCATCACTCAGCTGTTAGCGACCATCTACCTCCCTACCACGCTCGCTATCGTCAAATGCCAAGCACACCAGAAAACAAACACCATCATAGCCAAAGGTAAGAATGGCGCCGATGAGGCAGCCAGACATGCAGCATCACTTACTTCAACAGGACACCTACTGGTAGCTGAAGACCTGGCACTCATCATGACTCTGCCCTCCCTCATACAAGCCCAGAGCAGAGCTAGCTGTGTAGAAAAATCTGTGTGGATAAAAAGAGGGGTGAATACGCAACACGGACCTCAGAAAGGCTTGTGGTGGAGCAACTATGGCTATTTTCTGCTACCCATGTCACTGCTACCATTTGCCATTAGGAATGCGCACAGAGATCATTGCACAGAGGGGGAGGTTATAAGATGCCTCAAAGTTGTCTGGTGGTTGTTACGACCAGAGCTAGGAGGGACTCAAATGCATGACACAGAGGCAGCTGGTAAACAGGGTAAACAAAGGAGTTTTATTTGGAGTCACTGGTGTGACGGCGGGTGGGACCTGGTCGGGCTGGATAGGGCGGACGTGTCCTGGAAGATGGGACTACCTGACAGTGCGAGGCAGGACAGGGAACCAGGTTTGATGAAGCAGGACAGGAACGGCTTGAAGGTGGAGAGCAAAACAGGCAGGTTAGTATGGAGACTAAACACTTGAATTCTCAGACTCGGAGGAAGCAGGAGACGTACCAATTGAGGGAATTTAGCTGACGATCTGGCGATGAGTGGATTGAGGTCCAAGGAATAAATGTGACCCACCGCATACTTTAGGGTCATTTGGCGCCTTTCGGTTGTTTTTTTTGCATCATTTTAAGTGGAGAATCAGAGCTTCCAAACAAGGTGTCACTTGTGCAAATCAAGCAAATATTTTTAAAGCTATGACTTGTTAATGACAAGGGTGTGGCAAACTGTGATTCTGAGATAATCACCCTTAAAGTTTCCCCAAGACATGGTTCATTCAGCCAGCTCCCAGAATGCAAATGGGGTTGGTGGACAAACAAAGCCTCATGGCTAATTAACATACTGCTGAATGGGCCAATCACAAACAGCGTTAAACAGCGTAAACAACACACAGCTAATTTGTTTTTAAAAAAGCTTTTATTTAACAGTATGAATATACATGTTTTATTAAAATGGAATTATTTTGGAGTTTAAAAGTACAGACAACACAACAAAATGTAGAGTCCATCAATAATATGAGTCTCAGAAAATCTGAAATATGAAATCTGTCACAAACCTCAACGGACTTCATCACGTCATCAACTTCTTTCGTTGTATCAACAACGGGCGTATCGTCAGTCTCCTCCGGTGGTTCTTGAAAATATTCAGTTTTATCGTCACATTAAGGTTAAAATCCGCCGTTTGAAATGTTCTCCAAGTCTGGGATAATTTCAAATTCAGCAGCGCTGTCGTTCTCCGCATTGCTGTCGGAGCACTGACTATCATCACGGAAAAGGAAGTCCAGTACACGCTGCTAACACTGACTTTTCACACTGGTCAGATTAAGGTCCGAAATATGATTCAGAGCTTCCACCACCCGATTTGCGTTATCCATAACGAAACGGAGAAGAAAGTGTTCACAGACAAGTGAGACCGAAACGCCCCCGTGCTGCGCTTTAACTGTCTGTACACGGAAGTGACATAGGTGCGTGACGCGAAGGGTTCTTCTTCTACACCGTTTCACAACAATGGCTCTGTGTGTAAGTAAAAGAAGTACAATTTAAAGGTTGAATTCTATCAAAACAGTTTCACATGCGACTTCATATCGCATGGAATATGGATGAATGATCTTCACCTGGACGCTTGCATTAAAGGAAACAGTAGATTGGCGTTCTTCAGCGATGTTCAGCGTCTCGGGAAGTAAACTGCGTTTCCGTTTCCCGGTGTTGCTCTGGGAATGGTGCCAGTGAGCAGATAACAGTTCGCTCTGCACTCTTGGTTGGAAGGAGAAATATAGATTAGAAAGAATACAGAATTATTAAGTGCTAAATAAATAATGGATATTTTATATCCCGCTGTTGGGATATAATTATCAAAACCCCCTATTATAAAAAGAAATAGGAGAATGCTCCAAAAAATTGAATAAAAGAACAAAGAATAACCCTATGCCATGGCCAGTGGACGGAGCATTTGACATTGATGTGTGTGTGGAGATGGACATCCTGATAAAGAATCATAAGTCCAAGAAAAAAAACAAAAAGAGAGAGCAAAAAAGGAAAAGAGACATGTGATAACATTATTCAAAAGACAGGGAGACAAACTCAGAAGCACCACAGAAAAACATATGAGGGACATGATAGACAAAAAAACAAAAAACAAAGCCCCACCCTCTCCCTACTCAGCACAAAGAAAATAAGCCAAAAAGAAAATTAACCCTGTTTGGAGATTACGAATTATACTCAGAAAAACAAACAGGAAGTCTATACCCCTAGCGAAGAAGAGTTAAGGGAGCAATGTGGAAGTTTAGGGGGTAAACTGGAGGGAAATACATTTAATCTGAGGAAAAACTCGTAAAACACAGCCAAAAGTAATAAAATGGGGAGCAACAGGATAACACAGACATGTCAAGGAACAAATTTAGGTGGGAGAAGGATGAGAAGGTGATCTAAGTGACAGAGGATCAAGAAAGTGTGGAAGAAAAATATTTTGGAGAAGAAAAAGAGGACGTAAACGAGGAGAAAAAACAGTTGGAAATTCGACTCAGGAGAGGGAATTCAACAAAAGGCACAGCAAGGAAGGAATGACAAGATAAACAGAGAAGGGAGGAGGAAATGAGGCGGATGACAGGATCACTGCCAACATTAAATATGGGAGCAGAGGAAGTGGAATTAGAAAAAAGGAGTGGTTCATGGTGCATTGGTCCTGACGTGCCCACCCAGAGAGTCTGGCTTGCCTGCCTCAAAACACCAGCTCCCCCTGTTGGCGAAAGGACAAAATCTCAATTATATGCATGGGAGCCATGGATTTGGAAGGATTAGCTCAAGACATATGCAGCATTCTAGCAGGAGCCAGCCAGTGGATAACATCATCTGAAGATTGGACAGTAGGTGTACTACTGGCCATTGAAAGTGCTCCTGTGAAAAAAGCTGGAAATGGAAGAAATTTTACATGATTCCGGTTTGGGGAGCTATGTGGGCTCCCATGCAAATGACAGTGACATGTACAACCATCACCGTAATCACCTATAGGCAGGACTAAAAGCCAAGTACCCAAACAGTATCAATCCTGATGCCATTACCACCACCCCAATAAAAGACACTGAAAGCCCACACGCCAATGTCCATATCAGCAGGAGAGAGTGCAGAATTGCAGAATTAATCCACGGGAAAATGATGCACCTGGACAATATCAGCACCAACAACACCAAGGACAAGGACAATCAAGCCAATATTGGAACCAAAAACAGCAAAGACAAGGACTATCAAGCGTCCCGCAAACAGGCCCCACCAACCCCTGGCGGGGGCCGCAAGATGGATACTAGGGTGCCTTGAGGGTCCAAAAGGCGGTCATCAGTTTGCTATCACAACAATGAGCCCTGATGAAGAAATAATGCTGCAGGTTTGGTTGGCCATACAGGCTATGGCAGACACAGGAGTTGCATACACCTGTATGGGACCTAATGATGCCACGCACCTCCCCAGATCACGACAATTTGTCAAGACTAGAATTCTCAGGGATGACGCAGCTGATACCGACCTTCAGACCAGTTCCTTTAAGATACAAAGATAAGACTATCACCTTGCCTGTACTGATATCCGACCAAACACCTTTGAACCTCCTCGGAAGAGATGGTCTATGTAAACTGGGCTTTACCATTCTATGTACCCTTCAATAAATTCTGGTAGATACGCAGCATCCTATGAGAGGCATAATGGCTATTAGAAAACATAAAGAGGACATTGTGTATTGGTTGTGGAACATACATCAACAAATTGCTGAGGAAATACACAAATGGGACAGGTTTATACAAGCAAATCTCCCTCAAGCAGTACCACCCAGAAATCCTCTTCACTTCACCTTACAGTATATGTGACCCACCACAGCAAAAGCCACCGTCTCGCACATTTCTAAAATCCCCAGGAGCCGCCAAATAAGTTGTAAAAACCTTTCTTGAAGGAAAACGAGTTTTCCAGATTCGTGTTCCTTTGTGTTTTTATTTTTGTTAATCACTCAGCGTATTTTCAAAATTGAGTTTGATTTATAAATAATACAAAAATGTTTAACCCTGGGGTAAAATATTCCCGTTAGATTACATGGGGAAACGCAGTTCTCTTACAGAGACGCTGAATAACGCAGAATAATGCCGATCAATGGTTTCCTTTACAGCAACCGTCCAGGTGGCGAAAAAAAACAACAACTCAAAGGCAAATTTGTTCTTACTGTTCAATGGCAAAATGCCTACAACCATTTACTACAATACCCAGACGTCACAATATCCATCTGTAGGATTAAGAACCCAGTGGATAGCGTTCCGCTTCCAACGGATGGACAAGAACATGAATGTGTAGCGGAAGCAGAAGAATACGCGAAACTTAGGTCTGATTTACAAACTTACCCTTTAAATGATGCAAATAAGACTATATATGTGGACGGCTCCTGCTATAGAGAAGGAGACCATCTGTCAGCAGGATATGCTATTTTAAAAAGTAAAAATGACACTACAACAGTCTGGACAATGCCCAATCCCAATCAGGACAATGCCCACAGCCCTGCTCAGCGCAACTGGCAGAGCTTATTTCTCTGACCAAAGTGTGCGAGTTGTCAGAGGGACAAATTGTAAATATATACACAGATTCTGCATATGTACATGGGGTCTGCCACCTTTTTGGCACCACATGGAAAGCTTGGGGGTTCAAGAGGGCTGATGGTTCACCCATACAACACCATGACAAGTCAGGTAAATCCTTTATAACTAAAGGCAACAATGCAGCAGATTTTGCAGCTAAAAATGCAGTCACAAGCAATCCAAAGGCAATACTGGCCATACACTCGGCAGACCTGAAGGATCAGGTCATGGAAAAAGACTTCATCCTCCTACAAGAAGAAGCCTCAATAGCTGAAAAACATCTTTGGGAGCAATAAGGAGCAACACAGGATGACAAGGCCATATGGAGAATACCATATCGTGGTTTTGTTGTAGCCCTCGACGGTGTGCTTCCCTTGTTAATATATGATGCACATGGGCTAGCCCATTGTGCAAGGTGGGGGAGATATTAAGAAAAATAACGGAATGGAATTTTTGGGCTCCAAAATCACAAGAAGATGCAGTAATAACCAGATGCGAAACATGCCTAAAAAAGTAATACAGTGGTACCTCGACTTACGACTGCATCTACTTACGACTACTCCAAGATACGAGTTGCGATAGTCGCGAAAATCTTTATCGACTTGCGACCAACTGATCCAAGATACGACCGCGGAAATTTGCAGTTAGTGCATCGGCGGCCAGTCAGCAGTCAGTCAGCAGTCAGTCAGCAGTCAGTCAGCAGTCAGTCAGCGGGCGAACTACATTGTGTGTGCACGTAGTTTGTGGCTTATTGATATTTTTTTTCATAACTACTGTGTTTGTGCTGTGTATTTTTTTTATTTTCACCCTTCATGATTTCATAATTTATATGGGAAAAATTGCTTCGACATATGACTGTTTTAACATACGACCGTTCTTATAGAACAAATTACAGTCGTAAGTTGAGGTACCACTGTAACAGGAAAGGAGTAACTACTCTAATAGGACGCCTCCAATTGGTCACCTCCTCCATCACCATCTGGTATGCTGCTGCAACCACCAAGGACAAGGGCAGACTGCAGCTCTAATGTGGAAGTGATTGGCTACTATCTACCATCTCTCCAGGACCTGTACACCTCCAGGACCCTGAGGCATGCAGGTAAGATTGTGGCTGACCCCTCCTACCCCGGACACAAACTGTTTGAAACACTTCCCTCTGGCAGGATGCTGTGGTCCAACAAGGCCAACCTCTTGCCACAAGAACAGTTTCTTCTCATCTGCAACTGGCCTCATCAGCAAGGCCCGGGAACCCCCAATGAACCCCCATAGATACTGCAAGGTCCTGTACGCCTTAAATTCAATAGGTATGTCAGTGCATTACATTAACAAACATTCCTCATTCTTCTGGACTATTATCAGTGAACATTGCACATACTGTTAACACTTTAGACTGAACATTTGCACATTACTGCACAAACTGTACAGCTTTATTGAAAAAAAACCCTTTTATATTTTACATATTGTTTTACATTTATGTTTCATGTATGCACCAAACACCAAGACAAATTCCTTGTACGTGTAAACTAACTTGGCAATAAAGACTATTCTGATATCTCAGTCCCTGAAGGTCTGTTCAAACATATAACAAAGGATTTTGTAGATATGATCAAACCCATACAAAGGGAAAAGATACATGTTGGTAGTAGTGAACAGATTTAGCAGATGGGCAGAGGCAGTACCAGCCAAACATAAAAATGCAGATACAGTGGCTAAATTACTGTGCACAGAAGTTATACCAAGATTCGGTGCAAAAAGTGAAATACATTTTACAAAAATGAGGAATTAAGCAAAGCCTAGGCTGCGTTTATCACCCCCAGAGCCAGGGAATGGGGGGAACAAATTGCTAAAAATATGCACGCACACAGTAATGAACTTGGTAGATGCACTACCAATTGCTTTGATGTACAAGAAAAAACACCACATGAAATGAGGTGTAGGCTCTACAGTGGGGAAATGTAGATTTCCTCACTGTAGATTGGGGGGGCAGCGTTCGGTGTTCTACCGCCGTAGTCTTCCTCAATCATCTGTTCAAGACTAGTAAATCAGTCTTATCCAATCGCTGTATCCTTAGGAGTATTACTTCAGGTACGGTTTACTGCTCTATAATGAACGGTCACCACCTCCACTTGACCGGTGACTTGGCAAAACCATGAAATTCTCATCCGAGTCAGGTTGTTCATAGTCAAAACCTGACTATGAACTATGAACTAGGAGACACTTAAGGATTTACCTTCCATCAGGAATATCTGTTGTGGGATGAACGGAATCCATCAGGTGAGTTTTGTAACCATGAGTTGGAATGTTTTTGCATAAAATGTAACGCAGGTAAGCAAAGACGCCCTGAAGACTCCCTTCAGGCGTACTACCCACACATAGAGAACTGGAGAAACAGCAGCTTTGGATTCCCAAGTTCCAAGTCCGTGGGATTCTCAAGAACTGCATTGTATGGTATCACTACAACAGCAGGTCAGTGAGGACAGGGTGGACGGTCAGACGAGCACTATCCCCCGGGGGTCAGTTTTTATGGATGTGGCAAGGCCCTTGGGGGTCAATGGTAAGATAGGTGAAAAGTAATTATTGATGCTCGTAGACTCTATGAAACTCTCTCTAGACTCTCTCTAGAAATTACAATTTTGAAAATAAAATTCTAAATAAATGTGGCGGACAAAGGGGCGTAGTCAAGCACCGGCTGCGGACGACAGAAAGACTCCGGGGCGCCTTTTACTCAGCGCCCTGCCCCTCCCGGGTCTCTGCTCAGGCGCCACTTGTGGGAGTCTCTGCCCACAGGTGAGGGTTTAGGGAGGGAGACGGAGTCTTTCTGGCCCTGGTGCGCTGACATGGCAAGAGTTTTATTGTTCGTTTCAATATGCGGCACGCAGGCCACAATTATATATATCACTGAGGATTATTATAATAATTATGGATAATAATGATCCTCTTGGGCGCAGGAGGAACGGCGGTCCACTGCTGGGCTGCTTACGAGCATGTGCGCCGATCCCCTCTGTAAGACAGACAAACAGTAAGAAAACTCCCTGCCTCCAGTCGGACCAATCAGCTGAACACAAGTGGACAGAGATGGAAAAAACTTCAATATGTATGTGACAAATAATCTCTTGAACTTGAACTTGAACTTGAACCTGAAGACCAACTGATTCTTAAAACTTGGAACGAGCTTCCCGTCACAAACCACACAATGCAGCGTGTGAGTACTGCCGTATTGACCATGTTTGGCTCTACAGACGCATGTGAGCAGTCTTTCTCGCATCTGAGAAACATTAAGAGCAACCTATGCTCACGTTTAACTGATGGAAGCCTCAACACCTGCATGAAGCTTAACCTCACTACGTATGAACCAGACTACAAGGCCATCAGCAAAACCATGCAGCACCACAAGTCGCATTAATGGTAAAAAGTATTTCATTTATTATTGGTTAGCTACAGTATAACAACAATATTTTTAAGAAGAATAAAGAGAATTTATTATATATAGCGCTTTTTTAAGTACTCAGAGATGTGTTATACGTTAAAAATGTATGCCTTACTTAAAAAATGCATGCATTAAGTTGCATTCAATTTTATTAAATATTATATGGCTCACAAGGAAATACATTTAGAAATATTTGGCTTTTATGGCTCTCCCAGCCAAAAAGGTTCCGGACCCCTGTTGTAGACTCAGTGGCAGTGGCAAGTTTTGCGAGTGTTTTTGCCGAGAAATCTGTCCAAGGAGTGGAGCAGTTGAAACCAGTTTTTAGCTAGGGGAAACTAGGAACCCGAAATGGCCACAAGAGCGCAATACCTACCACCTTTGGTCAGAGTGGCCACTGTTACAGGGGCGGTAATTTAAGAGAGAGGAGCGAATGAGGTCTGGGCAGGCAGAGCTCGGGAAAAGTTTGAATAAACAAAAAAGGGCTTTCTCACAGATGGGGAAAGAAACGCTGGGGGGGAATCTTGTAGTTGTAAGATGTATATATTACAACTATACAGTACATGGATTTAGAGAGAGCGATAGAGATATTTTACCTATTTTGCCATATTATGGCAATAATAGGTAAAATAAGCTCTCCTTAAATGCAGTATTATTTAGCCGTAGAAGTATTGTCTGCATTTCGTTGTTTTGGAAAATTACGTGCCATTATGTTATTCTGAGTAGCCTAGTGTTTTAACATTATTATTTTTATGATATATATATTTTTTTTGGTTGTTTTTTTTTTTTCTGGTGGAAGAAAAATAAAAACAACACCAACCAACTGCCTCCATGACTCCTTCTCCCACAACTTGGCCCAATCATTACACGTGGTGTCGGAAGCAAAGATAAACCAGAGGATTCCTCCAAAGATGAGAAAACAGTAGTCAACAGAGCCTGGAGTGGAAGATGCCACAGGAGGGGCTGAGGAGTATGGTTTCGGGTGAGAAATAAAACCTTATAATAAAATAATGAAACAGACTATCCTGGATATACAATCCAGAAGTACTGTATGCTGGACAACCTCATCTTTCCTGGGATCCCAGAGAACCACACAGAGTCTCCAGAAAACATGGTGAAAGGCTTCCTCCACACCGCCCTGAAACTCCCCACAGACACCGTGAAGCTCCTCTGGGGGAGAGCTGCATGAGTCCTGCTGGAAGCAACAAGTGCTAGGACCCAACAGCCCAGGGCTTAGCTTTGGTTTGATATTTTCTTTGTCTTGGAAAATTAAGTGCCATTATGTTATTCTGAGTTTCCTAGTGTTATTATTATCATCATCATCATCATCATCATCATCATTATTATTATAATTATTATTATTATTATATTTTTCTTTGGTTGTTTTTGTTTCTGGTGGAAGAAAAATAAATTGACAACTGCCTCCGTGACGTCTTCTCCCACCACTTGGCCTAATCCTTACATGGTGTATTGGAAGCCTACTGTAGATGTCTATACGTCTGTGCTATGCCGGCTCAAGCACCTCGTCAGTGAGACCCAATGGGCAATCAAGGGGGCGAGAATCAAGCGAGACCAATGCTGGTGCCAATGGGATTGAGAGAAACAAGTCTCATTTTACCATTTCCAACTAGGCATCAGTGCGGCTTTATCTGGTAGAGGTAGCCCAGGAAGAGGGGAGACAAAAAAATTAATCTTCTGTATAGCGTGACTACTCTTGATGCCTGGGGGCACCAAGGAGAGTCATGGAGGAGAAAAGAGTGACCAGGACCATCACGGCAGAAGACTGGCAGCGAGAGTCAGCCGGCAGATCCTGGGGTCACATGTATCTAAAGCACAGACCCCTATTCGCCCAGAAGAAACGCAAATTTAAGATATCTAACACTCGTACCAAAAGGTTCAACCAAACCTGTTGTTTAGTTCAGAGAAAGAGAGTTACCCTCCACGGCTGCCAGAATATGGCACCGTACCTGCGCTGGCGGAATTGATACAGCGGTGGAATGGGCCTGAAAAAATAGGCTCCCACATAGTGAGCTGGGGGTATAATCTCACCTCCCTCAAAGTGTTGAATAACGAGACCCTGAACACCTGGATAAAGATGCTGTTCGAAGTATCAGAGCATGATGTCCTGGAGGGAGTTCAGCCCCAAGGGAATTAACTGATAGTATTCTTTCTCAATTTCATCTACGTAGAGAGGAGGTCTCATGAAGACAAACTCATTTTACCTTTTTAGCTTCCGCGCAACCTACACAGAAATCAAGTTCCTCCTTTTAAATCAAGTTTTCTGTTTTTATATCTAATCTGCATCTCCAAGAGGGGCGAGCGTTGGTTATGGAGAACTTATCTGGTCTAGAAGGCCTGTTGAGAGAATCACAGGGGCAGGGGCACCAGGGAGGTGTATTCCAGTAGTGATGTTATATCAACAATCTTTCTATAATTTTCCACGATTTCAAATGCAATGATTAGATAACAAGTGATTCATGGTAGTGATTAACACATATAGGAATGAATGATTAAAGATAGTGACTTAATGATTACAAGTATAAATATAGCTGCAGGCAGCATGGTAGTTGGCCATTCATTAAAGTTCAATGGAGCAGTACGCTTTGGCACTCAGATATTGTGTGTTTTGTGACTGCGGAAGTTGTTCCGGCCTGGTTTTCTTCACTGCAACTAACGACGGTTATCATTTTGAAGTAGGGCTGCATTTGTATGGCTGAAATTATAATCACATTTTATTTTTTCAAACCGATTTTAACAGAGAATGATAAAAATAAAGTCTTCCTTGCAATCCAAACTTGGTAGTGACTTTATGAAAAAAAAAAAAAGCTAGAGGACATTTATCAGGTCAAGATCTAAGTGGATTGAAGGAGAGAAAAACTCTGTATACTTCTATAGAATGGAAAAAGATGAATTCTATCAACTCTTATGGTTAATGAGGATGGATGCAACATTTCCACATTCTTATTTATTTTGGCAGCAGAAAAGTTGGCAATTCTGATAAAAGTTCTTATATTGTCAAACCAAATGTTTTTTGATGAACAAATAGTTATAAGCCACTGCATTGAATGAATAGAATGAAACATAAAAGGCACCATGTGTAACAGGGAGACACTGTTCTCCACTCTCATACCCCTCCCCCATTTGAAAAAAAAAATCAGGCCCATTACGAAATAGGAAATAACTGTGAGTGAAAATTATTACCCAGAAAATTGTAATTGCTCACAGAAAGACGTCAACGCTTTTCAGATTTCATGCAATCATAACCCATCGGAACATTGGATACACAGAAAGGTGTCACCACTAAAATTAAGAAACTTCGCTTAGCTTCCTAAGCTTCCATAACTATGGAATTATGGCCCCACACGAGACAAACCCTCAACTTTCCATCACTGTGGTTGAAGCTCTATTTCCACAGACAACACGGTGAGTTATAACAATAAGGTTTGTTTTAGAGCCAAAACTAGACGGTTGTTTTAAAGTAATTTCATGTACATGCAGCCAGTTAAACGTAAAGTCTTTCCATAATAAGTCAGATTCAATAACAAATAATGTAATAATAATAATAAGGATAATAAGTTAATGTCCAATAAATTATTTCTGTATTACATTACAGGCAATTCATGTATTAAACTGAGTTCTTATTGTTGATTATTAGCGCAATAAGTGCAATAAAGTATAAATTGAAAGTAACATGTATTTATTGTGTTTGTTATATAAAATAATTACCAAGTTTGTTTATTCTTGTTCCAGATGCCAAAAAGTAGCCAAAAGTCTTTGGCAATAAAGAAACAATTGTCCAAACACCTGCCTTAGAGGTCAGTCACACTGTTCTAAAAAAAAATACAACAGAAAAAGACTGAAAAACATTTTTTTTTTGGAATTACTTTAGATTGCTGTAATATTTTCTCCCAATTTCCCAATGCACTCTACTTTATAAATACTATAGGTTTTGACCAAAATTTACAATTGAAGTTTTAAACATTTTGTAATTAGTGTCAATATAAAAAGATGTGTTTTACAGAATCTCGAGAAAACGTAATAGCTATAATGTACAAATGGCTTTTGTCGCAGAATTCACCGATTACGTCAGACTACACAGGATAAAGATGACATTTATGGCTGGACAATTAAAATATTGTCCTACACGACAAATTTGGGTCCGGATCAGGCTGAATTTGTGTAGTTTGATGCTGGATGAAAATGTGCTAAATGCAATACGTATGTACGTAACACCACTAAAATGGACCCTGTGTATTGCTGCCTGCAGCTATAGTATTATTGGCCTTTTATGCTCCAATGCAACAAGTGTGTAAATGTTTTTGATGTTTAGGTGTGGTTCATTTGATAAAGGCGTGTGTGTCTCAGTGATCGTGACCCGTTTGATTGGCGTATATATTAGGGGAAATACAGATTGTATTTAGGGTATAGTAACTCTTTATATTTAGGGTAAAGGATGCGTGTGGTAATACTTGTTTCAATCCATCCTTATTCATTACCTGCTTTTCCTCTGCATGTTTGCGTGTGTGTGTGTGTTTGTGTGTGTGTGTGTGTGTGGGAGTAAGGGAGTCTCTGCCAGAAGGCAGTTAGTGATGAAAAGTTAAGTTCCTTTCAGATTTGTTTCTTGATGAGTGAGTCGATAAACAGAGTCGTCATTTAATTCTGTCACAATTTTTTTTTTTGGTGGAATGCAAAGTGTAAATCAGTCACATTCAGTATGAATTATACCAAATGCCTCTTAATGTTTTCACACATTAATTTAATCCCGCGTGCTCTCTCGCTCGCCCACTCACTGAATCAAAACTTAAGGAACTTAATGGGCACGTAGCCAGGCTGTGTGAGGCACATGCGTGACTTGTGAAATCAAGAGTCGAGACTCGTGAATGCCTGTGTGCTTGGCTGCAGTCACCAAGTCGCGAACCAAACAAACAAGGTAGGTATATGTTTAGGTATATGAGACAGAAGAGGGGGCATGGTCAAGCATTGTGCTGGAGCCAGCGCTGGTTCCTTCCCCCGGTGGCGGGCCTACATGGGATCCGGCTAATCTGTGCCATGGCCGCTGATCAGTCCGACCTGGCGGGGGCAAGGTTTTATCTGTGTGGTGTTTCAGTGAGGATTGCATGGGGCAGGGGCAGGAGCCTGTGAGTCACATCACCACTTGACCGACTGATTACCTTGTCGACCATGTTTACAATGGCCAGCGAGCCCTTTTGTTTCCTTATAAACAAAACCCATACCTGCACACCTGCTCGTTCATGCAAATATGTAATCAGCCAATCATCTGTAAGCAACTCAATACATAAAGTACATGCACGCAGGCGGTCAAGAGGTTCAGTTGTTGTTAAGACCAAACATCAAAATGAGGGGGAAATGTGAATATATGCTATACATATGTGGGTTGCTGAAATTCAACAGGTTATGCTGGAAATGCTATTCTAAAATTGTGTTACCTTCAGGGAAGCTCTTCCTGATGAGGCCCAACTTCTGAAAAGCTGGTGTCAAAGCTGAAGAGCCCATTTTCAGACAGGCAGTGGAGGGAATGGGATTGGAGGTAGAGACGAGACGGCGGGTTTGTGACAGCATAGTCTGGGGAGCGCGTTACTCCAGCTGATGAAGTGATGAGCAGCCGGAGTTAATTAGCACCTGAGAAGCCGAAGTGTGTTTCGACTCCGTTGAGTCGTACCCTTGGGTCCGTACTCCCAACGCCATTCATCTTTGTGACTTCTTTGTGCCAGAAACTTGACCATTCGAATAAAAAGAAAGATTTTTATTTGAAGTACCAAAAAATAAAATGTCCTACCATCATGTACGGCATACAAGTAAGACAAACGCTTGTGCAACGCAGAAAACAGAAAACCTAAATGGATGTTAGTGTGCAGTACCTTTTCCCCACATGGCTCCAACGCATAATTTCCATGGCAATGACAATGTGGTTGTCACATCAGTGTTTTTCTCTCTCTCACACACACACACACACACACACACACACACACACACACACACACACACACACACACACACACACACACACACACACACACACACACACACACACACACACACACACACACACACACACACATTCCTATCCCATATTCACAAAGATTTCAGGATAGTAAAAACTGTTGCGTATAAAACATCTTGCCATATTTAAACAAAACAACAGGGTAAATAAATCTTTAGTTCTTCTTCCTTCAGATACAAGTGTGGCAGGATAGTACTGTAAACATAGTCTTATTATGTTATGTAATATGTTATTATTATGTGGCCACTTCTCAGACTATTTAGACAAACAAACCAAGAATAAAAGTATCTGTACAATGAGCGGCATGGACAACAAAGGAGGTCAAACAGTACCCTTATACCTTACCACTCAAACTCAATGAGTTCTGTTGATGCAATTTGTTTGGACAGCTCCCAAATAAACCCAATGAAGAACAAAGAAGACTTAGAAGCTTAAAGGTACATTGAGGGACATTACAAACCTTTACCTAACATCTCTCTGCCCCCACCCTGGACTCATTGCTGGACCTATTGGACTTATGGTCGGACTTCCGGACTTATTGTTGCATTTATTGGACTTATTGTTGTACATTTTGGACTTCTTGTTGGACTTATCGCTTGACTTATTGTTTTTACAGAACAGCAATGTGTATAATGGTGATCATGTGTCACTGAACATGGGCATTGCTTTCAATCTAATTCCCAACTTACCGAGTGTAGCTTCAATATGACTTTGTTACGAATTTAAGTGATTAATGACAAAATTGATAAATTGGATTTATCATCTATCAACCACTTTTGTCAATCATTGCTTTTCCATCTCCCATCAATCAACTGGGATGTTGACCGAAAATTGTCCTTGATAATGAGACATGCTGGTGTGATTGCATCAAAAATGTCAATCAGGACTTTAGTTTTGAGCACAGCCAGTCGCCCACTCCCTAAAGATGGGTCAGGATTAGGCACTTTGTTATTGTAACACCACTGATTAGAACTCAGGTCGCTTCGATCTTGAAATGCCGATGGTACTAGATCAGATATTTGTGTCGTACTTTGGTCGGCTTTGGTTATTTGAACCAAGCCTAGCCTATGGGATTATCGTCACAGGGGCTTTTTGTCTGAATGGCAGGTGTTCGCCATTTGTTCATCCACTCCAAACCCACCCACCCTCCAACCATCATCCAAACCAATACCATAACAAAATAACGAGTGCTTCAATATAGGCCAAGTCTATTTTAAGTTTCAGCCCAGTAATTATACAGAACACAAAAAGCCCATTTCAAAGTGGAGACACTATTCATCCCACCTGATCCACTAAAGAGGAACCCAGCAATCCCCCCCGTCTCTGTTTGGTGAGCCGAGTTGGAGGTGTGCTTGGAATTTGACCAGCAATCATCAACAGATTTTGACCTTGGAGTGAGTGTAATGCAACCAATGCAAATCCAAAATTCAGACTGCGGCCCGGAAATATTTTTGTTGTTTTTTAATTTGTCGACCTAATTTATGCAGGTGCTTTGGAGCTAAAATCACCACTTATCATCAAAAAATATTGCTGTGAACACATTTGTAGCTGACACTGCAAACACAGGAAATTAAAATATGATTTGTAGCCCCATGTTTTTTTTTTCCTGTAGAATTTGTTCAACCGTCTAAGGCTGAAGGAAACCCGATCTGAAATCTGTCGACTATGTGATAGCGTTAAAAACATTTTCTTTTTAACTTTTTCTTGTCGAGGTCTTTTACAGGTTGGTGCTCGAAAAACAAAAAGTTAGCTGGTGTCATCGCATAGGGCTCAAATTTTACGCGGTCAGAAAAGACTATATTCTATCATTGGATTTCCTGCTTTTTAAAATCGCATAAAAATCAAAGTCACTATCAGTACCTTGAAAGAAAGTTATGGCTTGTTTTTTGGCTAACCTTGACTTTAGAAGTGAATGGTCTACATCAAGGTGCTGTATTTTCAACCTGTCCTACACTCTCTGCCTCTGGAGAAGGAACGTTCTCCACCCGTTCCCTGTTCACTTGCTTCCTCCGGCTCCACTCTCCAGTGCAGCTGGTGCGGGCAAGCGGAGCACTTGCGCCCGATGGCACCGCATCCGAAGCACTTAGTTCTTCCTGAACTGACATACATACACCATGTAGTGCCCCTCTCCATCACAAACTTTAAAAGAGACGTCTAGGGTCTGAGTTGTGTCGTTAAGGAAGATAAAGACCTGTCTAACTAGAGACCGGACGTATCAGTTTTTGTCTTTGCAGCCAAGTGGCAGGGTTCAGATCGGTCTCGCCATTTTTCTGAATGTTTCTGTCCTCCTGAGAACAAATATTTAAAAAAATATTTGTACAAAATAAATATTCGTAAAACCCACTATTTGTACTTTATTTGAATTCGGCTACACCCCTACTTTATGGAAATCTGATGCTTTCATTCACAAACACTTCCAGTCACAGCTGTACTAGCATTTTACCCGTAAATGATACTAAGTCGAGAGTGGGGAAATTTACGGAACGACTTTTACGAAACATCGACAACGGCTCCTTTTCCCATACGATGCCAAAACCGATCATTGCCAGGAGATTTACTGCTTTCAGTACAAGTGGGAAAGAGGCTTACCTGTGATTGTGATGAAATCAATGGAATAAGCAACTCTAATAGCATCCAGTTCAGACTAGTCTCAGTCATACTGTACAGTAAAGCTTTGACTCTCGGGGGGTTTGAGCTTAAAATGACCAATTCAAAACACATAAATTTCCTATTTTAAGCACGACTAAAAACAAAAAACAAAGGATGGACCAGAACCAGCCTCAACACAACACAGCTATTGTGATGCGGTTGCAAGATGACATGTTCTGCCAATTAGATATCGCCGTTGTTAAGTTTACAATTCAGACACCTCTCTTATATGGTAACCATCTCTGGAGCTTAAATCCCAAAGCATTTTTCTCCAAAGACGCACCATAGCAACAAAAAATCAAAAACTCACACTGCCGTAAAACTGTCAGTACGATAAGGCGTTCGAGAAATTTTTCTTTCGGACCCTTTAGGGTGAGCAACTTCCATCCTCAAAATAAATTAGCGGTCGTTTCAGGTCAGTATGGAAAAAATAAACAAACATGGTTTGGCCTTTCTAACCCTCGACGTGGAGGTTTCACATTCATTTAACGACTAAGAAAAGTCCATTTGTTTCCAGTTGAATGCCAGCCTTCCCCCCTGTTGCTTCTTTCCAAATGTTGATTTCTAACGCTGTAACTCATCTGAACTCAGCAGCCAATGAGGAAAACATTATCATTAGAGAGAGCTTGAGTAAAGTATTGGCTCTTCACTATGTCGTCGGCAACTTGCACTCACGACACGTTCAGGACTTTTAACAAGGTGTCAGCCACTGTCTATCAGCATGCAATTATGTGGCTTACACTTTTTGCCTCCATATGTGAGCTACGAAAGGGCTGAATAGATAAAAGGTAGAAGCCATTATGTGCATACCAACTAGTTTTCCTTGTATAGTGGACAAACTATACCAAGCCAGTATAAATGCTTTAAGAAGTCTCGTAACTACCAGTGCTATATTATCAGTGTATATTCTACATCAACTCTTTCCTATTTCTATGATGTACGTACTGTATATCACACATAGTAGCTTTCACTTATTAAGGGATTTCATTTCACAGTAGTGTACCAAACAATACATAACAGAGGGAGCGATAAATCATTTTCCCATCCATAACACACATACATCCATAAATCACGTTTATTAATCAATCAATTATATAGTCCCATCTTCTACGCAGTAGACTACATAAAGGAAACTATCTATGTGCACAAGCAGAGAGGCCACAGTCAACGCTACCGAAACCACTAGAAAATCCTATTATTGATTGAGCATGATTCATAACTCTTCATAATTCATAATGCTAAAGTTGGCAGATAGTGATGGAGAACAGCATGGTGGGCGGGGGGGATGTTTATCCAGCCCACAGAGATTGATCCGATTCCCGAAAGAGACCGATCCAATATCGGTATCAGGTGCCCATACTGATGTCATTCCCTAATCGGATATCGGACTGATGCCGCCGATCCACGTGCCCATCAAAATTCCATTTTGTACCTTGCGGCTGAACATTAACACGCTGTTTTATTATTTACTAAATAAATACATGTAGAGTTTTTATTTGCTTTGTTTGGAGAAAAGATCGCTCTGATCGGAGCTGTGGAACTGTGCGTAGTGCCCCGCCCCCCCGGTACTAAATTTGTGCATTAGAGCATTTGACTATATTCGAATATTAAAAATAATAAAGCATTATACAGATTAAAGAGGAAGATCTGCAACCCTAAACAACAATAATAATAAGAAAAATGAGCTCTGGTATCGGAACCACTATCGGCAACAGCACATATGTATCGGAATCGGATCGGGATAGAAAAACAGTGGATTGGTGTATCTGGAACAGAAATGGGAAAAGTTGTCAGGTAGTTTATAGGCAGACGTAGGTGACCTCTCGGGTTTAGCTCCTCTCAGAGGAGTGAGAGCAGAATCTTAAGTGGGGGCCGCGGTGTTGCCAAAAGTTCCACCCAGGGGCCGTGTGTAAAGGCCAGGGAAGGTGAATAGCTCTCTTGTAGACACCCATGAAGAAAAAAAGGCACTTAACCACAGCCCCACTGACTCCGGGGGGAGCCGCTATCGAATAAAACTCAGTATAATACCTCGGAGATGTCCAGGAAACGTCACGGGAAGCTTCTATGTGGGAATACACATCAATTTAAAGGCAAAGAGACAAAAACTGCGTGCATTGTTATCACAATGTGAATGATAAAATTGATCTTAAGGCACACGGAGCCAGACATCACCAAATGGATCTCACGTAATCCTCAGCGCTAGGACAAGATGAGCAATGCACCAAGTCTTTGTACTGTTCGGTGACCCACATGCAGGTTGGTGTGTCGGGATGTGACCTGCAGGTCTGAATAGGTTTGAGAAATTCTCTTCCGGGGGCAAACGAGTGACAGTGATGGCTTGCAGATTAGGTTGGCAATACAATACAATGCAATACAATACAATGCAATACAATGGAATGTACTGTACAGTCCTATAAGAAAGAACATGACTACACAGAACCACCAGTGAACATTTCCTCCCCAAAAAGCCATCGTCAGTATACTCAATAAGGAATGTATTCTTCAATACAGTGAGGAGATTAACAGAAAGAGGAGTTTGGTGAACCTTTGGAGCCAAAACACCTGTTTTTTTTTGGCCGCTAGCTGTTCTAAAGGAGACTTCTGTCTCCTAGTGGGTATAGTGGCACCCTTTCAACCCCCATGTGACCTGTGTCTGATTTTTCGAGAGCAGAGTAGACAAAATAGTTCAACCACAAAAGAACCCCCCCCCACACATTGAATCTAGTCTTTTTCAGTTTCAAATTGTGTTTTATGGATGTTTGTTCGTTCTGGATGCTGGAATGCCCTCGCTCTGGTTGACTGAAACAGGAATGAATATACCAGGGTGTCAGTTGAAGGTATCCATTTAATACTTCTGAAGACCTTTGAAGGAGAAATTAAAACGAAATTGAATAATGATTTTTACTGCATGTGAGTATTCGCAAGTAACGATGATGCATTTTGTACAGGGCAGAGGTAAGTGTTGGGTATCAACAGGGCAGGTAATGAACTCGACGATAAGATGTACTGTTATTAGAACGGTCTCTCTCAGCTCAGAAAGCAAGGTACGTGAATCGGAACCATTCATTTTTTTCCACAGAACTCCAGGCGACGAAGTGCGAGGACTTTCTTGGATTGCTCTTGACAGATGAGTATAAAGGGAGTTGGGTTTAAGTACTTGCGGGTTCGAGTACTTGTGGCAACAGGTACTTTTAGGAAACTTTTAAGGCTTAATATTTGTCACACTGGCTCCTAAAGTTCTTTATTTTGAAACATATGTATTTACTTATTTAGGCTCTACTAGTGGTAGATTCCATAATCTTACAATCATACATTTAAAATCCTCACCAGTACATTTCGGATGAGTGAGGGTGTGGCGGATGAAGGGACATGGTTAAGCTGCGGCTGGAGACGGCAGCACGGCTTCCTTCCCGTGGTTGCACAGCTTTCCCGAATCAGCCGAATTAGCACCGAGTGGCGCTGATTGGTCCGATCCAGGACAGGAAGGTTTCTTAATGTTTGTCTGTCGTGCAGCGGGGAATCGGCGCACGGGACCTGTAAACCGTCCAGTGGCTAGAGAAGCGTTACTCCTCAGGTACCGACCGACTGATTGTTGTTGTTATTATTATTGTTTATTGTTGTGGCCAGCGAGCCTTTCTGTTCTATATCTGTAATAAAAATTCTCTCCATGTCAGCTCCCCAGTGCCACAAAGACTACGTCTTCCTCCCTAAACCCCTACCAGTGGGTGGAGACTCCCACAGAGGGTGAGATAAACGTGGTCCTAGCGTTTACCGGTTTAAATCTGGGTAATCAGAGGTCTCTGTTCTACTTTTCAAGGCCGCCGAGACAGAAACCACCCTAATTTTAAATTTACGTTAAGTCTAAGGTGCTCTCAACGTTGAGGGTCAAATGTGGAGGGCTCAGCTCTCATGGGTCACATGGGGCTACAAATCATATTTTAATTTCCTGTGTTTGCAGTGTCGGCTACAAATGTGTTCACAGCAATATTTTTTGATAAGTGGTGATTTTAGCTCCAAAGCACCTGCATAAATTAGGTCGACAAATTAAATTGCTATAATTAAATCACTATCAGTGCATTTTGATTGTGTGTAATAAAGAAAATGGAAAGATGAAATCTTATTTCATCATAAGATAAAAAAAAACTTGTGTGTGTATTAGTCTTCCATTAATAGCTAAAAGAAACATGTGCATGTCCTTCCAGCGTTAGACAAATACAAAAAAAAACTCATTGGTCTAGACTGCATATTGGTTGTTGAGGCACTTGTTTTAAAATCATTTGACAAAACGCACAAAACGCACAAAAAAAAAGTCTCCTTTTCGTCAAACTGCAAATGCCACGTATCTCTCCTGTAGCAGCTTAAATCCCAAAATTAGAATATCTCCTGTCTGTTTCACTCTGGGTGCCTGGGCTACGGGGCCACGTCAACTTGAGACGGCTTCATTTCCAAGTGTACAAAGGGGCGCGTGGCTGTGAAATGAAGCTCTATTGCTTTGAACTCAGACTGAGTGTCTTTAGGTCTGCAGGTGTTATCCTTTAATGTGTTTTTTTTTTCTTTCAGAAGCTGGACTCCGGGACAGCCCTCCTGTGCCCTGGGGAGATGGTGCTGTAGCGTGTCCTGGACGACACCCCGTTGCGGTGCAGGGAGGCCGTCCTGCGCACCGTCGGCTCCGCCTTTGTGGGGATGTTGGAGGAGCTCTGGGAGCGCTTGATGTCGGTCTTCCCGTTGGCCAGTTCGTTGGTGTATCTGGCTCCTTCCACAGCAGTGCCCCCTCCCGCCGCTCCGTTGGACAGCGACAGCCTTGAGGAGTTCCTTCTTCCTTCACTTCCTTCGACACCGCCTTCCCTCCCTGCATTGTCCTCCCTTGTCCTCTTAGAGTCTCTGTCCTTCTTGAGGAAGCTGCCCCTGAAGAAAGAGAGCACCCCGTCGTGGCTTCTGGCCTCCTCTGCTTTCCTTGCTCCCTGTTGGGGATCGGTCCTATCGGCCTTCTCAGCCTTCTCCACCTTGTCCTTCGTTCTTCTCAGAGTGCCGAGGCTGGGCGTGCTGGCGCTGTGCTGGACTCCCACTGCACTGGAGCTCCTCCTCATCTCCACCTCCTGGGAGCCCTTGGAGGAGCCCTGCTTGCCGGCCTCCTTGCGCCTAGTCAGGGTGTTGCTGCTCAAGCTGCCGCTCAAGGTGGTGGTCGCCACCCCGTCCTTTGTCTGGCTGCCCTTCGCGCCCCGTCTCAGGCTGCCAGTTTTGTCTGACGGCCGCCTCTGGCCCTCTGGGACCTGCGGGGATTCGGGCTGCTGGTGTTCTCTTGCCCTGGCGACGTGAGTCAGGCTACCGACGCTGGGAGATCGAACTCGGACGGCCGCTTCTGTGGAGTTCTTTGCGACCTTTTGTGAGCTCATCAAAGTAACGATAGGTTCCTTGGTGCAACGCGGCCGGCGGCCAGATTCCAAATACTCCACTAACTCCACGGGGGCAGGTGCCGGGGTCGGCGGTGGAGCCGAGTCTGGTTTTCGCCTGTCCTTGGATCCGAAGGACCAACGCAGGGGAAAGACCTTGCTGAGAGCGTCCCTGGTCTTGCTGGGAGTTCTCATGCTCGCACTACGTCCCTGGAGCCCTCGGACAAATGGCCTGCTCTCAAAACCACCTGATCAGCACACAGAGAGGAAAAGCTCGTTGAACCCCCAATATTTCAATCACACACAAAGTTAAATCACACAAAAGTGAAAGCGTTTCCAATTGACTTTCAGTCCACTTCTCACCTTTCTCCTCTTTGGAGGAGCTCTCGTGGAAGACCGGAGACTCTGGAGAGTTTGGGATGGAGGAAGGGCAGGTGGTGGAGGCACGAGACACCAAGCTGCCTCGCTTACTGTCGCCAGTCAGCCGCATCAGCCAGTGGTCGGACATGGACGAACTTGTGGAGCCTTGACGACATAACAGGAGAAGAGAAGGCGTTAGGAACATCAATAAACTAAATTTAACCCGAAGTGGCCCAACATTTCATGATGGACAGCAGGCTCTAAATCGAAGGTAGGGAAAGGGAGGTAAATGCCAAGCAGGGCAGGAGCGGGCAGAGTACACATCTCCTTTAATTATCTAACAATGAAGTCAGACCGCTCCCCTGTTTAAATATTCAGTGAGCTAACAAACGATATATGATTTTAATACTGACTTAAAATAAAGCCCAATCATGTATTAGGTATACATGATTGGGGTCTAATACATATACATATGTATTAGGGATGTTAATAATTAACCCTTAAACAGTTAACTGACAAAATATTTTGACCGATAAATACTATCGGTTAAACAGTTAAAAATGTATTCTAAAGAAAAAAAAAATACATCAATAAATAAATAAATTAAAAAACTTTGTTGCATGGTAAAAATAAAATATATATATATATATATATTTATTTGTATTTCATTTTTTTTTCGGGTAAAAGTTTAAGGAGTGATATGAAATATAAACACATTAATCATTGTTTAGTTATAATCATTGACTGTCTTCCATCCTATGTTCAAGGGCATAATTTCCAGAGAAGGCAATTTCATGCGAGGCATTTTCAATTGCTGCAAGGAGATTAATGAGGAGCTTCATCAGCATCTGTGGAAAAAAAATCATCTGCATAATAGCCAAAATCCAGCCGCCATGAAGAGATTTGCCTTGAAGAAAAGCCACAAGATATAGAGCCAATTTATTTAGCTCCAGGCCAAATAAAAAGGGGAAAAAAATAAGAAAATTATGAGCATTTAATGAGTTTTGAGTATCACAGTATCAGCCTATCAAATAATATATTATACACTTTTGTACAATATATTGTAATAATACTGTAATAACAGCCTAATAATTTAGTAATAACATCGAAATAATTTATACCTACTCAGTGTTATCAATGGCCATGTTATTGTACTAAGGTTTTTCCATAGAATTTTATTCAGGCCTGGTGATACACACCGAAAAAGCCATAATCAGACAAGGCGTTTATATTTGCGTTCAAATTTTTGTTTCCTCAGTATATTCAAGACTTAAAACAAAGTGATCGCCAGGAGGGATGACTTAATAAGCTGCATTTATCACATAAAAATAAGCTGTGTAACCAACGACTTTTGCACAACTACAGTAAAACTAGGTGTGAAATATTTGTTTTGTTAAAACTAGACAGAAAAAAACCCCCAAAACTAACAAACAATATTGTGTATTTAAAAAAATGAACTAAAATAAAAACAGGAAATGTTTTTAGTTTAAGTCTTTTTTGTAGTCGGTATGGTCAAATTTGTCAACATATAGCTGTAACAATACAATAATCAGTTCTCATCTAGTAGACAGACAGCATTAATAATGAGCATGGCTCAGACCTCATCTGGTGGAGAGCTACTTTTAAATGGAAAGATGCAAATTAGACTTTACTATTATTAACAATGAGGGGACAAACAACTGTTGACATTCTTACTGTCTGTGTGGTGAGCGTACAGTATACTGTACATGTGGATGAAAGAGAGAAACAGAGACACAGGCTAAGTGTGATCAGGCCAAGTGTGACCAGAGGAGTTAGTGTTATCTCAGCTCTTGTCTGTCTTGACTTGTTTCTTCCTCACTGAAGATTAAAATTCTGTAAAGTATCTGATAAAACACAAACTACAAATTATGTTGTTTGGTTACTGTAATAAAGCTTTTAAACATTCTTTTATGTCAAATTTCTGTTATCAAGCTGATGTATAACTGCATTGTATCTTGATTACTCAAAACATAAGGTGACTAAAAATGGCAACCATATTTTCAATTTCGACAACAAAAGCCTATGCCTGTTGACATGTGACCAAGTCCTTCTTGTCCAAATCACGAGTCTCAAGTCATTTTTTCGAGGGAATATCAAAAAGGTATTCCCTCCCCATCACTTTTAAACATTGATATACTGACAGCCAGACTACAAATCAAACTTTGTTACACTCCACCCCTGTCTGTCTACCTGTTTGCATAATAACTCAAAAAGGTATGAACAGATTTGCACAAATTGATTTGATGGAATGAAAATTGACTGAATTAAAATTTTTGAATCCAAAAGTGATGACTCTTGGTACAGTCGTGGCTGCCACGATGATCTGATCTGATCATAATGTGTGTGTGTCACCAGGGGGAGGGTAGCGAGTGCTTCTCTGTTACGGCTGCCGCCAACTCCTGCTTTGGGTGGGATATGTTTGTAACCCTTGTTAGTATTTTCCCCTTTGTTGCCTGTACAAACTCTGAGGTCCAAATGCTCGGCAGCTCCTCCTACTTCCCGGTTGGCTCTTTCTGTGATCCTGATTGGAGAGGCACCCTGTTGCATTGACATTTCACTGCATATATGTATGAAAGTATGTACAGTATATGTATGTGACGAATAAACCTCTTGAATCTTGAATCTCGACAGTGTTGAGACTGTATAGGCTCGATTATAATATTCACTGAGGCCCTAGTTTAACTGCCTGCGGACTGGGTCAGGAATAGGTTCCAGTTCAGCACTGACAGCACAGATGTAGTAGGCTCTCTTTGTTAGACGCACGAGGTGCAGTGGTGCTGTTTTGACTATTTTGGGTTTTGGCCAAGTTAGAGTTAGAATTTTCCTTTTTGTTTCTTTAAGACCGAGATAGGTGTCGCTCTTGTTTTAAGGAGTCCTCTTTTTGTTATATTTGGTTTATTTAAACAGCACTCGCAGGCTCTTTTTTCCCTTGTAGTTTGCCTCTTGGATTTTTTTATAAAACCATCTTAATTTCCTTGTTAATAACTTTATTTTTACCCACTAAACAGAGTTTATGTTGCTTCCCTTTCTCCTTCCCATTTTCTAATTGGAAAGTGGGGACTCTTGGCACAGTTGCAGCCACCATGATGATCTGATCTAATCATGTGTGTGTAACCAGCGGGAGGGTAACGAGTGTTTCTCGTTGAAAAAACGTCAGGTAGCGAGGAGCTTGACTGACAGGGCAGTCATCCAATCATGACAATGACCAGTGTGCGCTCGCATACCACGTAATGTCACACTGACACGTTGAACATTTAAATATTTAATATTAGAGCTGTGCGATATGACGATATATATATTATGAGACGATAGAAAAATTGTATGTCTATATTTTTGCCCGATCGATGCCACAGTTTTAGGTCCGATGCCGATTTTGGGGAGTCCCATGAGTCCCCCACCGGTGAGACTCTCCAAAATCGAAGTGCATAATTTTGTTATCAACTTGAAAAACTTATATTTTATTAAAATTTCTATATTTGAGAACATTTAACTGAGAACAAAATAAATAAAAATAAACAGACAAAGAAATCTTTGACAGATAGAAATAAATTTAAGAGTTGATATTGAAAAAAATATTTATTAAATTTTTTCTGGGTTCCAGCGAACGCATCACTTTCGAAATGAATCAGTTTTCCATGAACGCAGCATCCCTTACTGTTTAGAGCCGTGTCTAAAAACGAGTGTAAACAAACATCGATGGACTCGTCATGCCTAGTTGGACTTCTGCACTTATTTTGGTGAGTGACTTAAAACTGGTGTAAAAGTGTAAAGCTAGTATAAAATAGATAAGTGCAGTATAAATAATCTGTTTTTTTGTTTATTAGACTTGAAAAACTTAAAAGAATCGGCACACATCGGCTGCATAACTGCCAATCCTGATGTGGTCAAAAAAGTCAAATAACTGATTTTGGCCGGGCTTTTATACTGTTTCTATCACTATGTCGCAAATCATCTGCAGAACTGCCTTACGGCAATATGTGACATAATTTGGAGTCACCTTGCTTTACGTTATCTGCACGTGGGAGTGAATGTAAACAAACATGGAGTGTGGCGCTTCACTCCTCACAGAGTTTACACGGAAGAGAAAAAAAACCCCACTGTACCTTGTTTATAATCTACAATCTACTGTGTTTGATAAGGAAATCTCACACAATGGATTACTACAACATTTGTCCATGTGATACTGAGCCGCGACATAAGGTGAGGGGACTGCTAGCCGAAACAAAATACCTTTTTGTTTGCCAATCACATAGATCGCATTGTTCAAGGTTTCGGTGAATGAAAGTGAACACAAACAAGTCATTGGAGTCATGTCTCAAATCAAGTCACGAGTCTTAAACTTCAACTTTCGATTCTCAAGTCATTTATTTTCTATCACGTCAAGTTGCAAGTCATCAAAACAGTGACTCGAGTCCAAGTCACAATGACTCAAGTCCAAATCTCTGCTGGTTGCCAGCCTGGCAACCACTTTTACATAAAAGTTAGTACTGAGTCCTCACAGATCACCTCACTGATCACACACTCGCTCCCTCTCTCATTTGGAAAACAGTACCATTCGTTTTTTTTATTTTTTAATGTTTTTTAAGAGGCTATCACAAAAAAATATATATTTTTGGATAAAAAAAACAAACAAAAATTTGGCCTCATGGGGGTTCTGTAAAGTTAAAGGGGAAACATTGATATTTATTCATCCTGTACAGTATATCTATCCATATCTATACCCACAGCCATAATCGCAACCTCACTACCGCTTAATAGCTCTTAGCTATTGCCTTAACTTAATCCTGTGCATAGAATCGCAACTTGTATATTGTGCATATTTTGCTATATTTGGAAAATTTTTGTTACTCAAACTATTTTTTTTATGCAAACTGTCTGCACAGAAATGCACCAGTCTTTACAATGATGAGTCCCTTGTATATAAAAATGTTTGTGACAGAATAAACAAATTCTGATAACATAACAAATAATCTAGTTATTTTGGTTACAATCCAATCATATCAATTGAAGTACAGGTCTCAGAACGTACCTCTGACAGAGCTACTGGCTGACCAGGGGGGGATGGTGTTCCGTCGCTGGTAGAAAAGGATGTAGGCGCCTTTGGTGCAGACTTCCTCCTCAGGCACCAGGTCCACGCTACTGTCATCATAGCTGTACCACTGTCCATCCACAGAGTTTCTACAGTAAGCTGAAAGAAAGATATCATACATGTCAGGACTATAGCAGCTATAGGACTAAAGAACCTTTAGCAGACTACATTCAATACATCTCTTCAGCTGATGTTTCCGTCATGTCTAATCAATATCTACAAATATTATTATTATTATTATTATTATTAAGTGCTTATAATAAGAGTTAATTCATAGTTCATAAGGTCCTTATAAGATGCTTATTAACATTATTATAAGGTTAAAAAGGCTATATAATAGTTATATTTATCAATAGTAGCATTTATTATCCATTAACTAATTAGGCTTTGTTATGTGTTAGACTCACAAGTGTTAATTACAGCATTTAGCAGCAGTTAACTATGCTTTTATTATTTGTCAACAAGACTATACAAGTGTTAATTATAGCATTTATTAGCAGTTAACTATGCTTTTATGTGTTAATAAGACTATATAACTGTTAATTACAGCATTGATTAACAGTTAATTATGGTTTTATTATGTGTTAACAAGACTATGTAAGTGTTAATTACAGCATTAATTAGCGTTAACTATGCTTTTATGATGTGTTAACAAGACTATGTAAGTGTTAATTACAGCATTTATTATCAGTTAACTCTGCTTTCATTATGTGTTAAGACTATATACAACATTTATTAGAAAAGGCATAGTTAATTAACTATGCCTTTTGCAGCTAGCAGATCCAAAGTGAGAACAGTTCCTTATTAAGGTTAATAAATCCTTTAGTTTTCGCATGGGGTCAAGGTTGACCAAACGTGAATAAAAAATATATATGACTAGCATATGACATATATGAAGCATATATGACTTTCATTTATTTTATTTATATTGCATTTTCAATGATAAATAAATAAATATTATTTGACTAAAATTGAAAATGTCTATTACAGTCAACACATAATATTTATTAGCATCATTATTAGCATCGTACATGTATTAGAACATACTCGGATGAAACATCTTTTCGTTACGGATATTGTGTTTTATCCGATTAGAATTGGCGTTCGACCATTTTGAGTTTATATCTGGATCGGAGAAAGCAAATAAAAATTTTGTCAATAGGTACATCTGCTGTCTGTCAATGACAAATACGTTGCGTGATCTAAACAAGCTCACGTGATGGGACAGATGCACATACGGTCCCTCCCACAGTCCCTCTCCTACGTTTCGTGGGCGAGAGGTTTATTTCAAGAGGTTTATTTGTCACATACATATACATACTTTCATACATACTGTATATGCAGTGAAATGTCTTTGCAACGCATCTGGAGATTATGCACTATCATCCAATAATAGTTACTTAACCGAACATAATAGCTAACCTAATTCCTACCTAGCTAACTAACTGAAACTAACTGATTCCTAAAACGTAATGCAATTAGTGAATATAATAATATAAATAAAATTAATAAAAAATAAAACAAGACTCAAAAAGATAATACAGTGGAGGTACAAAATAGAAGGGAATAAAGTTATGTATATGGGATAGGCTATTTGTATATACAGATATGTGCAGTAAAGTGCATGTGAATAAAGTGAGTATGGAGATATACAGTATACAACAGTACAACACAGCAATACAGTAACACTGAACAGAACAGCAATACAGCACAGTTAGCAGTAACCAGAACAGTGATACAGTATGCAGTACAGTATGCTACATACAGTACAGAAGGCAGTGGGGCCTGTGTGAGTGTCTCCGTCTCGGTCTCTCTGTCCTCCCTGTGTGACTGCGGAGGCGCTTGCCCGACCGCAGCAACTGGAACAGTCCGTTGTTGGGGTGATGAGGATCTTCATGATCCTGCGGGCTTTGCTACAACAGCTCCTGGCTGCAGGGCCCGCCTGTCCTGAGCAGTACAGCTCCCAAACCAGGCAGTGATGTTGCCTGTCAGGATGCTCTCCACCGCACCAGAGTAAAAGGACTTGAGGATCCTCACCGAGACCCTGAATTTCTTTAGCTGCCTGAGATGGTAAAGACGCTACCTCGCCTTTCTCACCAGAGTCTCTGTATGTAAAGTCCATGTTAATCTTCCGTGATTTCGACTCCTAGGAACTTGAAGCTGCACACCTTGTTGACAGATGTCCCATTTATCACCAATGGCGCGTGTGTCCTCGGTTGTAATCCTAAAGTCCACAATCAGCTCCTTAGTTTTGCTGATGTTCAGGAGTAGGCTGTTGTCCTGGCACCAGAGTGACAGGTCAGCCACCTCCTCATGGTAGGCCTTCTCATCGTTGCTGGTGATCGGGCCCACCACAACAATGTCATCAGTAAACTTGATGATGGGGAGGAAGTCCAGGATCTAGGCACACAGCGGAGTGCTCAGTCTTAGCTTCCGCAGTTTGACAGCCAGTCTGGTGGGGACTATGGTATTGAAAGCTGAACTATAGTCGATAAACAGCAATCTCACATAGACCCCCTTCCAGTGCGATGCGTGAGCGTGGTGTGCAGTACCTGGGAGACCGCATCGTCCGTGGATCTGTTCGGCTGGTACGCAAACTGCAGCAGGTCTAAGGTGCGGGGGAGGGAGGCGCAAATGTAATCCTTAATCAGCCTCTCGAAGCACTTCATGACCACCGAGGTGAGGGCCACCGGATGGTAGTCATTGAGGCAGGCGGAGAGGTGATCTTGGGGGACAGGAGTGACGGTGGACCTCGTGAAGCAGGACGGAACAGCGACTTAGCCAGGGAGGCATTGAATATCATAGTGAACACCGGGGCTAGCTGGTTAGCACAGGTCTTCAGTACTTGTCCAGATATGCCATCTGGACCCGCAGCTTTCCTGGTGGTCACACGAATCAAAACCCTCCTGATGTCATGCTCGGACACTGAAAGTGCGCACTCATCCCTAGTGGTGTAACTCCAATTGGCTGGCAAGCTAGCGGTGTTGTTGCCAGACTCAACTCAAAAAAGGAGTTCAGTTCGTTGGCTAGGGAGGCGTCCACACTCATGGCTGATGAGGAGCTGCTGTTGTAGTTCGTAATAGTCCGCAGCCCCTACCACAAATGTCTGGTGTCCCGTTGCTCCAACTGTCGCCCCATTCTGTCCCTGTCTCTGTTTAGTGACTTCACTGCCCTCTGCAGATTGTGCGACGCCGCTTTGTAACTGTCCATATTTAAGGATACAAGACGGCCGCCTGTGCAACGCAAGGCTCAGCGTCTCTCCAGATTCTGCGAATTTGTAGTTATCTGCCTATTTGTTTCAAGTCTGTTCACTCAAAACAGTCTTGCGTACACAAGGTATAGGAACTTTTGAACATTGGATTTTACAATATTGACAACTTGTTTGGCAATCTCAAGCTCATTAGAGAGATTGCCAAGACAATGGAGGCTGCCAACCTGTCTACGTTGACCAGAAGTGCTTTCAGGTGGCATCGAGACCGTTAACGAAGGCGGGGAAAGAGATAAGAGCTAAGGGCTAGCCTAAAGCTAACTCCTCACCGGCTATCTACCCAGCATTTTCCCCACCAATGTTCGGTCTCTGATGAACAAAAGTTTTGTTCATCAGACGCGTCGCTTTAAAGGAGACCATCGGTCGGCATTATTCAGCGTCATTCAGTGTCTCGGTAAGTGAACTGCATTTCCCCATGTAATATAACTGGAATATTTAACTCCACGGTTTAACATTTTTCTGCTATATATAAATCAAACTCAATTTTGAAAATATGTTGAGAGATAAAAAAAAACAAGGAGCACAAATCTGGAAAAATCGAATTTTCCTTTAAGAAAGGTTTTTTCAACCTATTTGGCTGCTCCTGGCCATTTTAGAATTGGTCAAGATGGCGGCTCTTGCTGTGGTGGGTCACATATGTCCATCACTGGTCAGGAAATGATGTGTGCATGTTTTTGGTGGGGGTCCTTACTGATGTTAGATGGAGGAAACCCCATGTGAGCACAGGGAGAACATGCAAACTCCACACAGAAAGGCCCCTTATTGGGAGATAACCCGCCGGAGCAGGGTGCCAACAGTGCCCCAGGCGGGAATCAAACCTTCTTGCTGTGAGGCAGCATGTGCCACTAGTTAGTGGGACGTTATAGCGATACTAGGGGGACGTTTGATGGACACATTTAACACTATAACACTTTTAATCAAAGCTTTTTGCTATGCAATAATGTTTTCCCTTTTGAAGGAGATGGTCTGAAGTGGACTCAAGTGGACAGACTTAAGGGCAACATGCTATTGGTCATACACAAGTAATGTTTTTCTCCCTGCTCAATTCCCAGGTTTCAACTATGGGACAAATGCCATAGATAGATTGGTAGTTTTTTTGCACTTCATCAGCATCTTGAATGGGTCCTTACATTCCAGGAAAATAGATCTATAAGAGGCTATCAACAGAATAAGGATATAAAGGCTACGTTCACAGTGCAGGCCTGAGTGGCCCAAATTCAATTTCTACTCATACAGGGTGTGACTCAGATCCTTTTTTTTCATGACAGTGTGAACAGCACAGATCACATGGAATCGGATCTTTTCTATTCAGAATTGGGCCACTTTCATATGTGGTCCTAAATTGGATACAGGTAACATTTTTTGCAATGTGACCTCAGTCTGAACAGTCAAATCGGAATTCATGTGACTTTTAGGTCACTCTAGAACAGGGCCACCTTTTTATTATCATCGATTACCATGTTTACTTCCATAAGACAGTGTGCTGTCTTTGTTACTTGTGCGCACGTGGGTCAGTTCAGGACTGTGACCCGTTCACGCTGGAATCTGATACTGGCCACATTTAAGAAATAATGTGATCTGCCAAACAAAAAAAATTGAATTTGAGCAATAAATCCTAATTGAGCACTAAAGGATTGCAGTGTGAACAGAGCCCTAGTGACTGTCTGGTGGTCATTATGTGTCATTCAGTGCCGCAGCTCAGTGGGACCTTTCTACAGTATGAATACATTATTTCATAGAACATATTTTCTTTTGCACAAAGTGGAATAGCATTCTTGCACATCATTTCTGAAACTCCGTCAGCACACAGACGCAGATTCCGGGACATTGTGAAAAGAGTGCGGTTGCCTGTTTTAATATCCATGACATCTTGCCCTTCGGCACATATTTCACATGGCATGTGTTCTAGTTAATTATTTTCTCCTGGATTTTAGATTTCATCATCATGGTGGTGGTGGGATACTTCTGGAACCAATAAACTTGTCCAAGTCTATGTACAGTAAACACAAAGGTAGGCTGCTTCTAATTGGTTAAATAAGTTGTCAAACCTTAAAATCATTAACTGGTAACCCTCTCCTTACAAAAAAGATACTCTCTCCCTGTACCCCGGCCATTTTAGATATCTTATCAATCATTTTCTTATCAATTTGTATCAATCTTATTAAATCAGCTTGCATCATAGGTCAGTGATGTTAAACCAAGTTTTAAATGTATGATAGGTCTTAACACCCCCAGCCCCCCAACTGTAAAGGGTAAAGATGACAGATTGCTTAATGCAGTACTCCAAAAACGCAATTCTGAAATGACCACCAAAGGAAAAGGTTACAGCCTTTTCAACAGTTACAGTAAATACAGAAATAGAATAGAAAAAGACCCAGCGTAAAACACTGCAGAGAAGTTCTAAAGCCACAGTAGCAATGCAAGTCCATACCTGTGTAGTGCCCCCCGTGCATGCCCCCATGGTGGTTACACACAGCGTAGAGGTCGTACAGGTAATCCAGAGGGAGGGCCATGGGGGAGTGGCCTGAAGGCTGCTTCCACACGGGGGGCCAAGCCCCCATATTTAAGTTCCTCATGCTCTGGCTCCTCTTCACCATGTGGGGCGCCATGTCCAGCCCGGCCATGGGGAAACGCACCAACGTGGACAGCTTGTTCCTGCGCTCGCCCACCTAAATAAATACGTTTACATGAGTCTGTGCATCAGTGAGTGGATTAGATATGCCTTTTTCTGATGAAAAAGTAGTGCTTTTTCATAAAGTAGTATAGTGCTTCAAAACAAGGGCAGGCACATGAGCGGAAAGCTTCTGTGCTTAAAACAAATCCAGCAGGTCTACCTGTCTGAAGCGCTTCAGGTGGAGGATGAGGATGTCTGGCAGAGTCCACAGGCTCATCTTCACCATGCCCTGCTGAAGTTGCTTACAGTGCGGGCACCTCCAGGCATCATCCGGGGCGAGCTGGAGTGGATCAATCCATTGATCAATCAATCAATCAATCAATCAATCAATCAATCAATCAATCAATCGATTAATAGATTGGTAAATCAATCAATCAATCAATCGGTCAATCTGTCAATTATCAATTGTTGAATCAATCGATTGAGAAACTCAGTCAATTAATCAATCAATAAATCGATCCATCGTCTATAACTCAATTGTCAATAGTAGAACAATCATTAATTTTTACTTTACATAGTAAAGTACAAGTACAAGTACTTTTTTCTCTCCGTTCAATTCCCGAGGTAAACTGTGGGACAAATGCCATAGATGGATAGATCCTTCTTTTGCGCTTCATCAGCATCTTGAGTGGGTCCTTACCTTCCAGGAAGATATATCTACAGCAGGAGCCACTTGAAGAGGGCTGTCCCACCCAAATGTCTCTCGGCTGACAGCCAAATGGCAACCAGCATCCAATAAGTGTCCAGCCAGTTTCCAGTCAATTACGAGGCTGCTCACAACTGGCTGGGAATTCCTCCCCTTCTAATGTGTCTTGACAGGGCGTGTTTAATTTAAACTGTAAACACGCCCACTCATTCAATTGCAGTGTGTAACAATGAGATGCCGCTAACTTCATAAAAACACATTCACAATTCACAGAGAGATTTCAGTGGACCTGCGGTATTGTCCTTTGAACCCTGACCAGAAGTAATCTTTCAATTCTAAATTTTCTTTTGTTGTATGAATCAGAACAGGTCTTTATTCTAATCTACATGTTAAACAGCTTTTTAATTTCAAAATAGAAGCTGTTTGTTATTTACATTTTTAAAATAACAAAGTTCAATAGCTTTCTCGTGAGAGCACTTAAACTAGGTCTATATAATTATAGTTGCAAGTTTATTGTCAAATACTTGATAACAATTAGATTAGATAAGAGTAGATTCAACTAATTGTCATTGCAAGGACAAGGACCCTACTAATTGTGGATCCTATTGGCCGATCTCACTTCTTAATGTAGATGCGAAAATCATCACAAAAGTGTTGTCTTTGAGAACATCATGCCTTTAATTATTTCTAAAGACCAAACTTGTTTTATAAAAGAATGTCACTAATTTTCCAACATTCGCAGGCCTCTCAATATAATTAACACTTCACAGGTCTCTGAGGCAGTCATCTCATTAGATGCAGAGGAGGCCTTTGAACAGATTGAATGAGAGTATTTATTTGCGGCCCCCCAGAAATTTGGCCTTGGTGATAAATTTAGCTCCTGGATTAGACTCTTCTACTCATCACAGCAAAGCATGTATTAGTACCAATTCACTACGTTCTCCATAGTTTTCATTAACAAGAGACACACTCCAAGGATGCCCCCTGTCACCCTTACTCTTTGCTATTGCAATAGAATCACTGTCCATTGCATTGAAAACATCTCCACTTTTACAGGGAATATGGCGAGTTGGGATAGGACATTGTGTGTCACTGTATGCAGATGACCTTTCCTATGATTGAATCGATTCTAATAGAATTTGGCACATTCTCAGGATACAAATTTAACTTTCAAAAGAGTGAACTGTACCCAATAAATGATTTGGCGTGTCAAATTCAACAGACTTCGGTACCCTTCTGTTTAGCCAGCTCAGGTTTCAGGTACCTTGGTGTCAATATGACCCATAGTCTTGCCTGTCCCCATACAGCCAACTTAACCCCCCTGGTTGAGAATATGAAAAAGGATCTCCTTCGATGGAACAGTCTTTCCCTATCGCTATCAGGCAGGGTACAGTCAAAATGTAATATAATAATATAATAATAATATAATCCCAAAATTCCTGTACATGTTCAGATGTTTACCAACATTTTTACCAAAATCTTTTTCCATTGTATTGATAAGGCTATCTTGAGCTTAATTTGGGCAGGTAAAATTTCCAGAGTTAGCAAAGTCTTTCTCCAACGTCCAATTATTATTATTTTTTTTTAATTTGTCTTATTAATGCTGAGTGTACGTGGGTTGGTCCCCACCAAGAGCGATGCAACTCGACCTGGGGGGACTCATTCTGAAGTACCATGGTCTTAGGTTTGGACCAATCACTGAGCACATACATAACTGAAGGTTCCTATTGTGCCAATTAGTCCTGCCCTGGAGTAGGAGTGAAAGAAGTTGCTCAAAACGGAGGGCTAAGAACAACGATTGTTCCTACAGTGGTTACTGCAGTGCGGACAAGAACTGTTCGGTGCAAAAACGCTGCGTGGTATTGTGGGGTCCCAGGTGATTCCCACCCCTATTTGAGGCAAATAGGAGCGGGAATAAATAAATATGTGTGTATAGACACACGCACGCACGCACACACACCTCTAATGGCCGCATTACACATTTTTTGAGTGACTACCGAAGCAGGGTACCGATAAAGCCTTGTGCTATCTCTTTAATTGCACTTAAAGGCCGATCATTTGGTCACCTGTCAGATCTGGACACCTAAACCATACATATGCACATATGCAATCAACCCCTTTTTTCACTGGGAGGTGACAATTCTCACCCGACCAATGGCCCCCTCTCTTTAGAGGGGGAATCAAATATTCCGTTTATTATCATACAGGACTTCTTAATATTTCTTAATAATTCTTAATCAATAGCTGGCTGTTCATTTAATAGTTGCCAACTAATCCATGAAGTAAACCATGAAGTTTAAACTGCATCAACAGTAAATCTTGAGTGTTCAGAAGGATCCATACAAAGTTCAGTCTCTTTAACGTTTGTACAAATTATTATTATATCTCTGGTGTTGATTTTATTCTATTGACTTTTACTTATTGATTTTTAACAGTTTATTGTGCCAGATTTTTGGGGGGAATTTGGAAAAGCAATCTATTAAATGGGAGGGGTGATTTGGGACCGTTTCTATGAGAGAGAGGCTCAAATGCATACATTTGCTCTGATATTTCAGAATTATTTTAAGTAAAAAAAAAAAAGTGATACTTAAAAGACCCTCAGTTTGGAATCAAAAGGCCAAAGACTACAACCTATAAATCCACACACTTGGCCACTTCAAAAAGAAGGAAAACTGCTGTTTACATCATCTACCACTAGTGACTTTAATCTATCAAGGAATGTATCTGACATCACATACATTTCTTACAACACTGTGTCTACCTTGCCATTCAATATGACACTGCATTGTTGTGGCCCACGACTATTTAAGATGCCCTCTATCAAGTTGACACACTGTCATTATTGTCTGCATTTTATTTTGTCTTTCTTTTAGGTACAAAACTTGTATATTACTTATACTACACTACTCCTTTGCATTTTCGATTTTTTTAAATACTGTTTTTAAATGTTGTTTAAATACTCTTTAAATTCTGTTTTTAAATAATGCTTTATTTTAATCCCTTCTATGCACATATTTTACTTATTATGTAAAGTTGAGCTGGCTCCGAGACTAAGAAACTCATTACTGGTAATGATGCTTGCATTGTTATCAAGTATTTGACAATAAGCTTGAAACTATAATTACAGTAAATAAACCTAGTTTGAGCTGGATAGATTCCAGCTGGTTGGGATCTGCCTGGTAGTTGGCTGGAAACTGTTTTTTGATCCGTTGCACCCCTAAAAGAAAGGGACTCTGCTGCTCTGCCTCAAGTGTCACAGTCTGTGGCCTTTGGGATTTGGGTTCGGTTTGGTTTGCACTAAATAATCCAGCTCTCACCTACTGCTGTCTGCTGTCTGTATGCAGATAGTAGCCAGATAATAGTCTAGTTTTGGCAAACTTGAAGGCAGCCTGGGCAGAATTTGCAGCACTTTCAATAAGATGAAATACGATAAGATATACTATTGTCCCCTTGGGGAAATTTGTCTTGTGGTCACGTGTTGTTGTGTGGGTTGGAGGTCTCATAAATCTTAATAAGCTACAATCAATCCCCTTACCAATCAGATGTGAACCTGGAATCTTAAGTAACCTGATACAACCATAGACATAGACTTTTAGCATAGGTATCCCCATCCCGTAGGGGTCACCAGAAGTTTACACCAGTATTCCAAGAACCGTGAAGAATATCCTGAAAAATAGGCGCATCCAAAGTATATGATTGGTTCCTTGGGATACATCCCACAAGACTGTGATTGGTTCATTGCACTACAAGAGGCAGGGCATGAACTAGGAGGAGGGAACATCTTGGGTATGTAAGAAGTACCAAAACAGTTCTTCAGTCGGTCTCTGGAGCCTACTCAGTATTTATTGCTGTACTTGACTCTCAGATACACAATAAACCCTTTTGCATCAGACTCTGCTCGGGTCCAGTGTTTATCTTGCAAGTTTCTGAGGCCAGAACAGATAGAAGTATCGTCCAGAGATCCAGACTTTTTACTGGCCCAGGTCTGGACCATCTTGGTCACGAGAGGTTCCCGGAAGAAAATCTTCATGAATGGTATAGATTTGTAATGGAAAAATATTGATTATGACTGGATCTTACAAAACACTTTGCCTGGATTTTGTCCAAACACCCAGGGTGCAAAGAACGTGACTGTGTACACGGGGCCAATTAAGAAGGGAGTAAAAATCGATGGTGTATTGATGTGCCCAGACGCCGCGCTCCCTCACCCGTATTTTTCAGTGATTAGGGACAGGTTATATCGAGTGAGCCATGACACCCAATCAGGAAAGGAAATAACCCAATTGTTGGTTCTTAAAAGCCGAAATGCCTTTCCAGGCAACTCACCATAACCCAATGGCCAGTCACCTCGGACAAAAAAAAACACTGCAGCGGATAATGACCCACTTCTATTAACCGGGTATTTGGGAAGATGTGCATAAACGGTGTGCGCGTGCCCTGAGTGCAAGTTAGGCAACCCTCTAGCTACGCCAAGAGTGCTGTTGAGGCCCCTCCCCCTAGTCAAGGCGCCATTCGTAAGACTCGGTATGGATTATCAGGCCCTGAGGCCGCAGTGCCCGCGGGTATCCTTTTGTGTTGGTCCTCGTGGACTATGCAACTCGGTACCCAAGTCAGTGCCATTACGCAGTATTACGGCCAAAAGTGTGGCGCAGGCACTGTTTCAGGTCATCTTCCAAGTCGGGATTCTGAAGGAAATCCTGACCTACCAGGGCACTTCCTTTTAGCACGCACACAGCAGGAACTTTTATCAATTCGGACCAGCGTGCACCACCCCCAGACTGACGGCCTGGTGAAGCAGTTCAATAAGAGGCTGAAGAACATGATTATAAGTTTGTGCACCACGATAGCCGTAATTGGGATAAATGGTTGGAACCTCTGTTGTTTGCTGTGTGGGAGGTTCCACAGGCCTCCACAGGATTTTCTCCCTTTGAACTCCTCTTCGACAGGAGATCCAGGGGGATGCGAGACCTTATTAAAGAAAACTAAACTGGGAGGAAGGGCCTAGCATAAGTAAGAATGAGGTTCAATATGTTATGGACCTGCGAGCACAACTAGACATGTTGGGGAGCATGTCACGGGAGACGGGATTTGCTCTGGGCTTAGGAGCGTCAGTGTCACTTTTACGACAGGGGGGCCCAACTCAGACAATTTGCACCGGGAGACAGCAAATCAGGAAATCCACTGACCAATTGCATTTGATTTAAGCCATCCCACGTGATGCTACTCAGCCAATCGAATCTGTGCATTCCCGGCGCAGGCTGCCTGGCTCACAGACAGTGAGACAGCGAACGATCATGTGAGAGATGACAGAGAGAAGTGCGAGAATTACAGAGAGAGAAGTCAGATAAGAGTGAGTAATACAGCGGGAGAAGGCAGATAAGACAGCAGGAGAAGGCAGATAAGACAGCGGGAGAAGAGTGAGAAAGACAGTGGGAGAAGAGTGAGAAAGACAGTGGGAGAAGAGTGAGAAAGACAGTGGGAGAAGAGTGAGAAAGACAGCGGGAGAAGAGTGAGAAGTACAGTGGGAGAAGAGTGAGAGACAGCGGGAGAAGAGTGAGCAAGACAGCGGGAGAAGAGTGAGTAATACAGCGGGAGAAGAGTCAGTAATACAGCGGGAGAAGAGTGAGAAATACAGCGGGAGAAGAGTGAGAAAGACAGCGGGAGAACAGTGAGTAATACAGCGAGAGAACAGTGAGAAAGACAGCGGGAGAACAGTGAGAAATACAGCGAGACAGAAAAGAGACAGACAGAGTGAGCCGGAGACAGAAAAATAACTACACATGGTGCTCTCTAAGAAGAGAAAAGTGGACAGCGATAACAGAGCTTTCAACCCAGAATGGACAGACTCATTCATGTTCATTCTTCCCACTGGAAACACAAAACCAGTCTGTCTCATATTCTCAGAGACAGTGGCACTCATAAAAAGTGCCAATGTGAAACGCCACTATGAGACAAAGCACAACGTTTTTCACCAAACATACCCACTCAAGTCTGAACTGCGGTCACAGAAAATAAGCAGTCTCAGAGCCCAATATGAACAATCCACCCGGATCCTGACCCATTCATTCACTGCCCAACAACGTGCTAATGAATGTTCCCTCAGAGTCACTTGGATTTTGGGTCAACACAAAAAGCCATTTACTGATGGAGGGGTTGTCAAGGAGTGCATGAGTGCAGTAGCTGAAACCTTACTTGAGGCGAAACAGAAAGAAGAGCTTTGTGACAAAATAAAGCAAATACCCATGTCACCATCATCAGCCACAAAGAAAAGTGAAATGTTAACCCAGGATGTGCTAGCCCAGCTGGATGAAGCCATTCATAAGGTACCATGTGTAGGCTTAGCTGTAGATAAGTCCACTGATGTGTCTGACAATGCTCAGCTGTTAATTTATGTAAGGTTCTTCAACCAAGAAAAGAAAGAGTTCTGTGAAGATGTGTTAGGTGTAACTTAAGACCTTAAGACCAGTACAAGAGGAGAGGACATCTACCTGGCCATTTAGGAGATGTTAACAAAGCGAGGAATAGAGCCAAAACAAGTGGTTTCAATGACCACAGATGGAGCCCCTGCCATGTTAGGGAGAGAGAAAGGAGCTGTCGCAAGAATGAAAGAGGACAATCCTGAGCTCATCTCTTACCACTGTATAATACATCAATCTGTCCTGTGCTCCACCCTGTCAGATGAGCATGCTGAAGTGATGAACACAAATATGAAGATGATCAATTTCCTATCAGCATCGCATGCTCTGGGAATTCCTCAGAGAAGTTGATGCAAACGCTGATGATCTGTTGCTGCACAACAACGTGAGATGGCTTAGCAAAGGCAGGGTGTTAAAGCGCTTTTGGTCCATCAGAAGGGAAGTAGCAGCTTTCTTGGAAGAGCTGAGAAGTCAGAAGGCAACAGAGTTTTCTCTCTTTTTAAAGGATGAGAAAAGGATGGATAATGTGGCCTTTTTGGTTGATATCACTTCACACCTTAATGAACTTAATTTGAAGCTACAGGGCAAAGACAATACAATTTGTGAACTGATGACAGCTGTCCGCTCCTTTCAGAGGAAACTTGAGGTGTTCAAGGAAGACCTGCAGGGAGACTGTGCACACTTCCCAGCAGTGCAGGAACAGGTTCAGGGATGTGTCTTCTTTTGGTGACTTTGTCGATAAGCTGATTGTAAACTTCTCCAAACGTTTTAACAAGTTTCCGCTTTGGACAGCAGCTCACCTTGTTCATTCAGAATCGATTTCTTATCACAGATGTCAGTGGGTTCTCAAAGTAAGTCACACAGCACTTCAAATGGGCAAATGCTGTGCCTCTCCAGATGCAACTGATTGATCTCCAAGCAGATGTGGCGAAGAAAGTGGCCACTTTCTGGCTCCAAATGGTCTCTGAGACAGCTTTCCCAGGTCTGAGGAAACACTTACAGATTTGCTTCTGCAGTCATGTGTTGCTTAAGTGTGCTTGAGGAAGTAACTTTTCCTCACAGCTCTTGTCTGTTTTGAAGTGGCCACTGACTGAGGACACATAAGTACCCTCAGTATCAGTGACCATATTTCAGTTAGTTCAACCCTAATCCTATCCTTCCCAAGTTTCAAGGGGAGAATTGTACGACTGAATGGCGAGAGTTTGGCTCAGTATTTTACACAATATAAAAGTGTGAAATCAGAGCTTCAAAACAAGGTATCACTTGTGGGAATCAAGCTAATAAATTGGGATCTATGACTACTTAAAGATTAAGGTTTTGAAAACAGAAGTTCTCAGAAATCAGGCTTTGAAGTTTTACAAGCATTTCCAGACTTTTGCAGCACAAAATAGGTACACAATTACTGCTTTAAATGGTTACATTCGGATAGTGCTGTACAGTACTCCTTCAATGAGTTAATGTTGAATGTGTTTTTCTGAAATTGAATCACTAAGTTATAAAAACTATTGGAAAATGCATAATTCAAGTTATTTCTTTTTCCATTCTAAGATCATGCACACTATAGTAGCATGACCCCTCTATTATTCTGTAACTTCCAAACATTCCCATTTCCTGCATCTATTGTTTTATTACACTGGGAGAGATGAGCAGTAGAGCCCAGATGCCAACCTCAAATGATGCAAAATAAATACAAATTATTTTAAAGTAAGAGTTGTCTTTCAGAAGCAATAAGATCAGACTAGTGAAAATAGATTTGAGAAAGGTTAAACCTTTTCAGCATGTTTCATAATGAAGGCTGTCGAGCTACACCCAGAAATTGTCAACATCTACAGTGAGACACTTGCAGTAATTCTCTGGTCTTTTTAATTCTTCTTTTATAATTAGGGGTATGCAAAGGGATTATTAAAGGTAGTCCATGCTCAAACAAGGTCGCTTTCAAAGGAGTCTATGTCTGGCACTCTTGGGCAGTCTTTTGTGGCAAATAACACTAACCATCAAGACTCTAAAGAGCACAAAAGGACTCTAAAGGACACAAAATGTCACTGAAAAATGACGCTATTCAATTTAATGTCAATCTACTACACATGTGCCATCCAGTGCTCCAAAAAAGCATTACAACTATTGTTAAAGCAGGGTGTTTGCAGGTATCAAATAGGTACTTTTAATACTTTTTAAGACCTTTTTGAAGACCAATTTAAACAGAATCAACTGACAGATTTTGAATAAATTGTCTCTCAAGTATTCGGTTTAGCTGCAGGCTTTAGGGTTTTGCTATCATTGGAAATGTTTACTCTGATGCAGAAAAACCTGACAAATCTTGACAGAAAGAAATACACATATAAAATGAGGCAAAATGTTTCATGAGACCTGATTCAAATTAAATTCAAATTGAAGACTATCAAATGCCCCATATTTGTACATATTTTTAGGGACCAGCGTGAGCCTGGGAGCATGATTGAGGAAGGAAATGATCAGAGTGCACAGAGATCGGGTTCTCTGGGCTTTCCTGCAGTCCTGGGGTGTCTATACGGCTGCGGGGGCTACGATAAAATACTGACCTCATACACCAGAACCAATTGGGACAAGTCCCATGCACTCACCGGTGGACACATCGCACGCACGCATGGAAACACGCCCGCTATGTTTGGGTTTTTCAATGCACATGTTGTTTGGTTTTAAGTTTATTTGTCTTACCCGTGGTGATTCTCCTCCCTTGGAGTAGTGATTAGTTGTTTAAAGACCAAAACATGGTAAGATAGTTGTGTGTAACAAAAAGCTGTGCTCAGGTCATCCCACAGGTTGTCCATGGGACAAAGTTCTCGCAAGCAGTTCTTGAGGATTAAATAATGCAGACTAATTCTGTCTAAGATGCAATAGCATACAAATACAGTAGTCTGTGTTATATGCCAAGCATGCTGATAGCACAGGTTTAAAAACAAAACAAAAAAACCCCCACAAAAACCATCAGAGCTTTACTTTTTTACTTACAATACAAGAATAGGCTCTCTGGTTAGAATACAGTATGTTCCAGTGAAGGCCTCACCTGCTCTTCTTTGGTGTACAGCTGGAAGCACTCGTCCAGAGTACAGTTGTGCTGCTGCAGGTGCAGCTGCTGCTGGCTCCTTACACTCTCTGCATCCTTCACCACCTCCTCCTGGATGCTCCCGAACAGACTGCCATGCACACGCACACGCACACGCACACACACACACACACACACACACACACACACACACACACACACACACACAAACATGACACATGACACCCTAAGGTACAAACATGTTCTTATTCTGTGGTTACGCATAGGTGTGAGTGAGTGCGTGCATGTGCATGCCTGTGGGTGTGTGTGAAAGTCTTCCAGTCTGTTTCCATTCTCATTCAAGTACCCCCTTGATTTGTTGAAAAGTATAAAAAAATGGAGCGACAAGTTTTAGTCACCATCTGCATGTGTGCGTATCTTTGTATTCGTGTGTGTGTGTGTGTGTGTGTGTGTGTGTGTTACAGTGATACTCACCATTCTTTAATCTTGTGCTCCCACTCAATGACTAGTTTGACATGCGCCGGCCCTCCAAGACCACAGAGCTTCAGAGCCCTATGACCAAACCAAAAACCCATTAAAATTCGCTGATATTTATATCAAGTCGGACATTACAGTGGCTCACGGTTCACAAGGTGGTGCATTCATGTTTGAGTGGGTGAATGAGGAACATTAATTCCAAAGCACTTTTCTGCAATTGTAATTTGAATTCTGTAATTTGATAATTAATTCGGTTCATGAGGCGACTGACAAATTCATTGGCGACTGTTAGGGGGGCAAATATTTATATTTTTAATTTTTATTTTATTTTATATTTTCCAGACGGTCCTGGATATACAATCCAGAAGTATGCGGTAAAACCTCATCTTTTCTGAGATCCCAGAGAACAACACAGAGTCCCCAGAAATAATGGTGAAAGACTTCCTCCACACCACCCTGAAATTCCCCATGGACACCTTTAAGCAGATCACCTTCCACCGGGTACGCTGACTGGGACACCGCGTGGGGAACCGTCCCCACTCCATCATTGCCAAGATTGAACACTTCAAGCACAAGGAGCTGGTTTCAAGCAAAGGACGGGAGCTGAAAGGAACCACACTGGGTATGAATGATCAATTCCCCGGGAGATCAACAACTGACGGAAGGTGCTGTACCCCATCGTGAAGGAGAACCGGCGGAAGGGTAAACGCGTATTGCTGGTTGTTGATAAACTATATATAGATGGTCTGTTATTCCCAGACTCCTCCACCACACCCTGGCTATTCTGATAATTAATGAAATTATTTTGGTAATTCTGGTTATTATAAACTGCAAGATGTAGAAATAAGCATGCTATTTGTGTCAGGATTAAAAATATTGCGTACTCTCATCATCTCTCCTCCCTATTTCTCTCATCATCTCACCTCCCTAATCCCTGCCTCCCTACTTCTCTCATCAATTTCACTCTATTCAGTCTCTCACTATATGTATGTCTAACTCTGCAATGTTCAATGTTTATCTTTGTCTATTTGTCATTTGTTTGTGTAGATAGATATCCCTACAAACTCCCTGCAATACTAGGACAGTAAAAACGAATGTGAAGGAGGAAAACTCAGACTTATCTAATGGAAAGCATGGGCATGGTAGTAAAGCTATTGTCTTAGATGCACTGTGCCATCAACCCCTAACTAACTTCGATGACACCTATTAAGTTTGTTAGTTGGAATGTAAGAGGCTTGGGCGCACCTGCTAAACATAGTTAAATCCTCAGTCTCCTCACCAGAATGAACCCCAGATTCTGTCCCCTGCAAAAAACTCACCTCACTGCATCCGAGCACCTCAAACTAAAAGCTACATGGGTTAATCAGATGTTTTCTGCATTATACAACAAAAAAAAGAGGTGTTTTTTATATTGATCAATAAAAGTATCCCATATCAAAATAAAACCACAATATCAGACCGAGAAGGGCGTTACATAATATTAATGGAATTTTAGGTAACCATAGCTAATATTTACGGCCCCAATGAGGACGACCCAAAGTTCCTTCACAATATATTTTCAAAAATCTTAGAACTCTCTGACTCAATTATTATATTGTTAGGAGACTTCAACACAGTACTTGATCCAAGTTTAGACCATTCTCAAACCAGAAATAATCACAAATCCTAGTGTCCATCAGACATTATAGAACAATATGAGTGATCTTGCTCTTGGCGATTGTTGGCGATCAAATAATCCAAATAATAGAGAACACACATATTTATTCACCACCCCACCAAAGCTTCTCTAGAATTGACCTGTTCTTGACAAGTAACTGTTATGTCCGAAACCACTAATCCTGAAATCCACCCTATTGTAATCTCTGATCACTGGCCAGTTAGTTTCAACCTCATAAATTAAACCAATCGGAACCCTCCCGGCAGGTGGTGGTTTAACGCCTCACTTTTCACAGATAAAGAATTAATCGTTTCTTTTCCAGAGAATGGACTTCCTTCATTGAACTGAATGACTGTCCAGAAATATCACCATCCTTACTCTGGGAAACGGCTAAGGCAGTTCTAAGAGGTATTATTATTTCATTTCACACACACACACACACACACACACACACACACACACACACACACACACACACACACACACACACACACACACACACACACACACACACACACACACACACACACACACACACACACACAACTTGCAACATTAGATACCTTGGTATTGATATCTCCACCAATCTGTCATTTGTTTTCCCTTAGCTTTACTCCATTGCTCAAACCCATTGAAGAAGACCTCACTCGATGGACCCTACCCATCTCACTGATTGGTAGGATGGCAGCAGAGAAAATGAATATAGTACGAAAAATAAACTATATATTTTCAATGACCCCAGTGCAACTAACAGTACATTGGCTGAATAGTCGAGATAAATTATATTGGAAATACAAGAAACCGAGAATTAAACTAGCAACACTACAGAAAAACAAAGACTGTGGAGGCCGAGCAGCCCCAAACTTCAGATACTACTATCTAGCGAACCATCTTTTTTTGCGATAGTGGCGCCGACCCTTGCAGTTGCCTGCGCTGGCGCTCCGGTCGACTTCGCACATTTTAGTATTTTTTTCCATTTTCTATCATAATGTCCGCCAAAAAAGCATCGGCAGTTATCTCTTACGGCTGCGATGCACGCGTGGATATAAAAACTTCCCGAAATGAACAACTTTGGGAGTTGAGTGGGAGGGCCGACTGAATTTTTTTACGCACCAACACTTTCAACAACAACAAAAATGGAGCCGCTATTCCACGAGCGGTGATGATGAGGGAAGTTAAGTGGTGGACGGACCAATCAGAGGCTGCGCTTCAGGACGCTCTGACTGACGTCAACTGGGACATGTTCCAATCAAGTTCAAGTGACGTCAGCGAGTTTACATACGTAGCGGTGAGCTTTGTGGCTACATTAGCGGACAGCATCGTTCCCACGGTGAAAGGTTGGATTATTTCCAAACCAGAAGCCGTGGGTCGATAAATCCATCCGCTGCGCTCTGAATGCTCGCAGAGCCGCTAACAACGACGGTCTTGTATCCGGAAATATGGACAATTACAAAGCGGCGTTGTACAATCTGCGGACGGCGGTGAAGGATGCTAAATGGACGTACAGAGAGACTGTGGAGCTACAGATGGAGCAACGGGACACGTTGTGGCAGGGGCTGCGGAATATAACAAACTACAAGAGCAGCTCCTCCCTAGCCACGAGTTTGGACGCCTCCCTCGCCAACGAGCTGAACTCCTTTTATGCGCGGTTTGAGTCTGGCAGCACCGCTAGCTCGCCGGCTAATTGGAGTTACACCGCTGGGGATGAGCGTGCACTCTCAGTGTCGGAGCATGACATCAGGAGGGCTCTGATGCGGGTGAACACCAGGAAAGCTGTTGGCCCAGATGGCATATCTGGACAAGTACTGAAGACCTGTGCTAACCAGCTAGCCCTGTGTTCACTACAATATTCAACATTTCCCGGGCTGAATCTGTGGTCCCGTCCTGCTTCAAGAGGTCCACCGCCGTTCCTGTCCCTCAGATCGCCTCTCCTGCCTGCCTGAATGACTACCTTCCGGTGGCCCTCACCTCAGTGGTCATGAAGTGAGAGGCTGATTAAGGATTACATCTGCGCCTCCCTCCCCCGCACCTTGGACCCGCTGAAGTTCGCGTACCAGCAGAACAGATCCACGAATGACGCGGTTTCCCAGGTACTATACACCATGCTCACGCACCTGGATGGCCGGAAGGGTGTGAGATTGATGTTCATCGATTATAGTGTAGCTTTCAATATCATAGTCCCCACCAGACTGGCTGTCAAGCTGAAAGAGCTCGGACTGAATAATCCGCTGTTTGCCTGGATCCTGGACTTCCTCTCAGCCCAGCCCCAGGTGGTTAGGGTGGGGAAGCACATGTCCAGCTCCCTCACTCTGAACACAGGATCCCCCCAGAACAGAAGAAGAAGAAGAATCTTTATTTGTCACATGACACACCGCACACATGCATATATATATATACATACACACACACACATGCTTTTTGGGTGGTGGCCAGTGAAATGTGTCCCATCCTGGCTAGTCCTTCCTTCGGGGGGGCAGCCAGTATCAGTGGGCAGCATTTGTCGACACGCCCAGGGACCTGGGACAAGGTGTCAATCGCTGGTCAGACGATGGTGATGTGTGCATGTTTTTGGTGGGGGTCCTTACTGATGATAGGTGGAGGAAACCCCATGTGAGCACGGGGAGAACATGCAAACTCCACACAGAAAGGCTCCTATTTGGGAGATAACCCGCCGGATTACGGTGCCAACTGCGCCCCAGGCAGGATGCCAGTGCCAGGGCTGCCTCCTCAGCCCCCTACTGTACTCCCTGTACACACATGACTGTGTGGCCAGGTCCAGCTCCAACACCATCATCACGTTTGCTGACGACACCATTGTCGTGGCCCTGATCACCGACGGCGATAAGAAGGCCTACCGCCAGGAGGTGACTGACCTGTCACTTGGGTGCCAGGATAACAGCCTCCACCTGAACGTCAGCAAAACTAAGGAGCTGATTGTGGACTTTAAGCGTGGATTACAACCGAGGACCCACACACCCTTGGTGATTAATGGGACTGAGCAGCTTCAAGTACCTGGGAGTCCACATCACAGAGGATTTAACATGGACTTCACAATCAGACACTCTGGTGAGAAAGGCAAGGCATCGTCTTTCCAACCTCAGGAAGCTGAGGAAATTGCGAGTCTCGGTGAGGATCCTCAAGTCCTTCTACTGTGGAGCAGTGGAGAGCATCCTGACAGGCAACATCACTGCCTGGTTTGGGAACGGTACCCGCCAGGACAGGCGGGCCCTGCAGAAGGTGGTGCATTCAGCTGAACGTACCACTGGAACTATACTCCCCTCCCTGCAGGACATATAACCCAGGAGGTGTAGTAGGAGAGCCCGCAGGATCATGAAGGATCCTCATCACCCCAACAATGGACTGTTACAGCTGCTATGGTCAGGTCTTGGACCCATGGTCGGTGTGCTGCTGTGGGCGGGGTGGCGGGATTGCCTGTTTTTCTGCGTCCCGTGACAAGGGGTGGCCGATTGCGCCAGGGCTGGTTAGGCGTTCTGTCTGGTCCTGTGAACCGAGGGCCTGAGTCTGGCCGGGTGTGCTCGGAGTGGGGCTCACCATGTGGCCTCCTTCGGTGGGAGGCGAACTCCTGTCGTCACATGATGTCCTCTGGCACTCTCGGTGCAATACAAATTGCAAATAAATGTCAATCCATCCATGCATCTGTGGCGTCCCAGATATCTTTTCACCCAGCAACTTCCTCCAGGGTTTTCTTGGAGATTTCATACCAGCTGAGGGATACAATCCCTCCAGTTGGTGCGGGCCGTCTGCCGCCCTCTGTTCTGTGGTGCGCATGCTTGGCGGCCGGGGGCTGACAAGGGGCCTGATGGGGGCGCAGAGCTGCCCGGCATGGCAGAGATGCATGGCCGGCTGCTCTGTGCCCGTGGCTGGTCGGTGTAGGTTTGGTGCTTCCAGGTACGGGAGGTGGGCGTGCTATCGTGCAGTCGGGTCCGGGCGGTGGTACGTGTGGCCACCCCCCGGCCCGCTGCACCACTGAGTGATCTGGTTGCACTTCACCTAACTCTCCCAGTGCCAAAGCTCATACTCAGTACATACACAACACAATAGGCCTAGGGCTTGCAAGATGGGTGGGGTGCGAGCTATGTAGGTGGGGATGTGGCGGGTGGCTGCAATCTTACCCATCATGCTCCTGCCCCGACGTGCTTCTCGTCTGTCTCAAAATTTCATTCCTACTCATATGAGCCTACAAGACATACATTCGTACACCAATCCTACTCTGAACAACACACCACCAAACCAGGGTCTGCGGGGCAGGAGGGGTGCGAGTTATTGGGGTTCGACTTGCTTGGAGGACTTGCACCCTCTCACCCCACACCCCACAATTTAACTGCAATTGCAAAACAGCACACATTGAGCACTGGGGTTTTCCGGGGTGGGGGATCGCTGGTAGGGGCCGGGTGGGCCCCCTGCCGGCTGGGTTGGAGTCCTGGTGGCTTGCACCTGGTAGCTTATGGTGTGCTGCGACCTGGCAGGGCGTTGGCCAGTGCCGCCAGGTGCCTTCCGGGGCCCCTGAGGGGCTGCTTGCTCTTGTGGGTGTGGATTGGGGTGCGGGAAGCAGCTGCCGGCCTTTGCTCCCGCAGCGTGGCTTCTCTGGGGTGGGTGCCCCGGGTTGTGGAGGGCCCATATATCTGGCAGCTTGCTAGCATTGGCGGGGGTGGGGGGGTGGGGCTAACATCCGGGGGCCCTGCGCTGAGCACACTCTGCTATGTGGATGGGCACTCTGGCCTTGCCCTTGCGGGGGCATGGGTGGGCATGGGGGTCCTGCAAGCTTTCCTGCAGGGCAGGCAGTTCAGGCGGGGTATCGGTTTGTCAGCGCGGGGCCAGGCTCTGGGCCTGTGGTCCATGCCTGGCGCCCGCGGCCTGGTTTTTCTGTGCCTATGGCTGCATCTTGTGCCTGCACTTCAGGGTGGGTTGTATGTGTGTGCCCCGGGGGTGGGGGGGTCTCCTCGTGCTCCCTGGGACTGGGTTATGCTCCTCAGGGCCAGGCCTGGGGGTTGCTCCGCGGGCTTATGGCTTCTCTTGTGGCCGGGGGTCTTCTGTGGCTTTGACCTGATTAACTCTGTTTTTCAATACATGTTGTCGTCCGATGTTTATGTTTTCCGTGTACATGTTGTTCGGTTTTATGTTTAATTGTCTCACACGAGGTGATTCTCCCCCTCTTGGAGTAGTGATTACACCGCGTTCCAAATTATTATGTAAATTGAATTTAACTCATTGATGGAATTGTGTCTCAGGGCTCTTTGGATCACTGAAATCAGTCTCAGACACCTGTGTTAATTAGGAAAACTACTTAACAAGGACGTTCCACATTATTAAGCAGGCCACAGGTTTCAAGCAATATGGGAAAGAAAAGGGATCTCTCTGCTGCCGAAAAGCGTCAAATAGTGCAATGCCTTGGACAAGGTATGAAAACATTAGAAATGTCACAAAAACGTAAACGTGATCATCGTACTGTGAAGAGATTTGTGGCTGATTCAGAGCACAGATGGGTTTGTGCAGATAAAGGCATCATGAAGAAGTTTTCTGCCAGACAAATTCATGGGATGAAGGGAGCAGCTGCTAAAATGCCATTACAAAGCGGCAAACAGGTATTTGAAGCTGCTGGTGCCTCTGTAGTTCCGCGAACCTCAAGGTGTAGGATCCTCCAGAGGCTTGTAGTTGTGCATAAACCTACTATTGGGCCACCCCTAACCAATGCTCACAAGCAGAAACAGTTGCAGTGGGCCCAGAAATACACGAAGACTAAATTTCAAACAGTCTTGTTTACTGATGAGTGCCGTGCAACCCTGGATGGTCCAGATGGATGGAGTAGTGAATGGTTGGTGGATGGCCACCATGTCCCAACAAGGCTGCGACATCAGCAAGGATGTGGCAGAGTCATGTTTTGTGCCGGAATCATGGGGAGAGAGCTGGTAGGCCCCTTTAGGGTCCCTGAAGGTGTGAAAATGACCTCGGCAAAGTATTTAGTGTTTCTGACTGACCACTTTATTCCATGGTACAAAAAGAAGAACTGTGCCTTCCGTAGCAAAATCATCTTCATGCAAGACAATGCACCATCTCATGCTGCAAAGAATACCTCTGTGTCATTGGCTGCTATGGGCATAAAAGGAGAGAAACTCATGGTGTGGCCCCCATCCTCCCCTGACCTCAACCCTATTGAGAACCTTTGGAGCATCCTCAAGCAAAAGATCTATAAGGGTGGGAGGCAGTTTGCATCAAAACAGCAGCTCTGGGAGGCTGTTCTGACATCCTGCAAAGAAATTCAAGTAGAAACTCTCCATAAACTCACAAGTTCAATGGATGCAAGAATTGTGAAGGTGATATCAAAGAAGGGGTCCTCTATGTTAACATGTAAATTGGCCTGTTAAGATGTTTTCGATTGAAATAGCTTTTGATTTCAGTAAATATGACCTCCTAATGATGCAAATTCAACAAATGACCATTTTCAGTTCTTTACAACCTATAAAATGTTTTGAAACTCTTTTGTGCATAATAATTTGGAACAGTGCATTTTGAGTTTTTTATTTTTGAAAAAAAATACTGTTATCATTGGGAGGGTTGTTCAATAACATTCAAATTATACCCTAAAGGTTGATGACTTAAAGATTAAACTGACTGTCATTTGCATCGACTATTTCGGAAAATCTGAGAAAAATATAATTTGCATAATAATTTAGAACGCGGTGTAGTTGTTAATAGACCAAAACATGGTAGAATAGTTCACCAAAGAGGCGGATTGGTGGCAGTTCTGTACAACAAAAAACTGTACACTTGTCATCCTACAGGTCGTCCACAGGACAGAGTTATTGCAGCAGTTCTTGGTGATTTAAGAATTAATAGAGTTGCATTGCAGGTTGGGAATTTGAACTCCACTTGCAGACTAACTCTGTCCTAGATGCAATTGCATACAATATTCTCTGATCTGTGTTGTATGCCTAGCATGCTGACAGCACAGGTAATAAAAAAAAAGAAAAAAAAAAAAAAAAAAAAGAAAAAAGGGAGGAAAACCGAGCGATCTTTGGAAACATTTAGCAAAAGGACATCACATACACACAGAGAAAATCACCTTTTTCGACTGCCACAATAATCCCAAAATGTTACATTAAATGTTATTTCATTAAATATCAAGTCCAATGAGAAAACAAACAATAGAAAGGGGGGAAGCTAACGCCGAGCGCAAATTTCGCCCCGGCCACCCCACCCCCTAAAGCCGTATTAATTCTGCTCTTAATTTGTTTAAATTTTTCTCTTCAAAAAATAAATAGAAGAAAAAAGAAAAAAAAATTAAGTTCCGGATCGATAAGCACACATTACCATCCCTACTCGTGCCCCATTCCCCTGTCTCATAGAGCCGTGTACACTTCCGTGTCCGGACGATTCACACATATAAAAATATATTAATGATTTATGATTCATAATTCCTTATTGAGGACTGCTTGACTTGAAGAAACTCAGTTACTGACGGGTTTCCGACTGATGATTCGACCTAGTGTGTACAATAATCTGGTAGCATAGTTATCTACAATCTTCTTCTGAGTGGAGTGGTGTACTACTTACAGGCCAACAGTGGAAGACCAGAGGGCAGTGATTCTGCAATGTAGGCTCCTACGCCATCCAGAGCTTTCTATACAAGTAAGAGGACTTTAAAATCAATTCTAAAGGGTCCAGTGCAACTGGAGAATTGCTTTCTTGTTTTGTTCTAGCTGCTGAATTGTGATGAGATGGTATTGATGAAGAAGTCTCTCAATGGATATTGGAAAGATATGAGCCAATCCAGTTTAACGACGGCATGGCCTCAAAGAAAATTGGCTATAACACGATGACAATTGGCTTGAATGTCATGAAACCAAGAGGTTAAGGGCTGTTAGATAAGCAATGTGTGCAACACAGTACACCCTGAACCCCAGGGGGCACCACCAAAGCTGTAATTCTATATTCATGGTTGGATGGAGCACTTGTCATTAAATAGTGACACATGCTAGTTCTGTATTCCAGGTATAGTTTACTTTTATTACTTTACATTACATATCAATATTTAAGAAATCTCAAATATGGTTTTACTCATCAAGCGACCATTGTGATTTCTTTAATTTTTTCCCATTTCCTATTTCTATGCTTTTCTTCTCCACGACATATCTGTCCAGCACAGCTGTAACACAGGCAAGTATATTCTTTTAAGTGTGTGCTATCATAAGGTTGCACAATCAGACCCAGATTTATGAACCAAGTACATTTGCATGTACAGTGACATTGGCTTCACAAGTTGTCACAGCTTGGGCTTTAATATTAATGAAACAAATTGACGTCAGTGATGTCCAAACCAATGTCCATGGTTAGGACATTGTACAGCTTGTGGGAGTGATGGACACTGTATTTAATATAGATACACACAAGAAAATGTGAAGGCTACCCTATCAACAGTTTTGACTCATATATTGTATGTATTGATACCATGGCCAGGGGGAATTATAGATTCTGATTGGCTGGAGGGAGTCCATTACATTAGGATTAATGGTCCTACAAAGTTGTTCCAAACTACTGAGACAAGCTACAGTGCCAAGACTTTTGTGTAAGTGTATTTACTGCTTTGTATCTGTTATCTAGTATTGTACTGTTGTAACTTAGGACTGCTGGTTTCACTCTGAACCCATCACTGTTAATTGCATCATCAAGTCACACCCATCAACAAAGGGTGTGACTGGACACTCCCCCAAATCGGTAAGTCCTTGTCTTTGTGTGGGCGTGCCTTCAGCCAGGTGCAATCAGTCCAAGCACGAGAACAGCCGTCTTCAATCAGAGGTCATGCTACATTCACGGGGCTGTTACTAAAGCGTCAGCCCCGCGTGGAGCCGTTCTCGTGTGAAGACGGTATTGTGTAAAGACTTGCAAGTCTACCTGTGCAAGTCTACCGAAGCAAGGACACCGAACAACGCAAACCTGTCTTGTTTTTGTCACCTCATACACAATATGCCACTAACACATTTCTGTAACTTCAACGTCACACAGAAAGCCTCGTTATAACAAATGCCGATGCAATCTGGGTCACCTCAGGTCTCTGCAGCAAACACCATCTGCAAAGACCTCCTTCTCTGTTGGCTTGTGGAACTGTCTATCTGCAGTTAAAAAGGCCGACTTTATTTCTGGTAATGCTAACCACCTCTTCTTGGAGCTCCTTGCTCTCACTGAGACGTGGATTAAACCTGAAAATAGTGCAACCCTGGCTGGGCTTTCCACAAACTACTCATTCTCCCACACCTCCCGACCATCTGGCCGTGGTGGTGGGACTGGCCTGCTAATTTCCAACACATGGAAATTTAATCCACTGCTGCCTTTAAACAACTTTGTCTCCTTTAAATATCATGCCATCTTAGTGACTGCTCCGGTAAAAGCCTATGTGGTCATCATCTACCGTCCACCAGCACAACTAGGTGACTTCCTACATGAGCTTGACACCCTGCTGTCATCAATTCCTGAGCATGAGTGTCCCATGCTCGTCAGCGGTGACATGAACATCCACTTGGACAGTGCGAGCTTGGTTGACTTCCTGTCTTTGGTTCGCTCATTCGACCTAAGACAGGTTCCGACTCCACCGACTCACGAGGCTGGCAAAGAGCTTGATCTCATTCTTTCTCAGAGCTGCACCACAGACAACCTAATGATCACCCCTCTCCATCTCTCAGACCACTTCTTGCGCTTCAATGTTCAGCTTCCAGAACAACCCTCTACCTCCCCACCCATGGTTTCTATCCGCCGCAATCTCCGCAACCTGTCTCCCACCCACTTCTCCTCTGTGCTCTCCTCTTCTCTTCCGCCTCACGGCACTTTCTCCTCTCTACTGGTTAATGATGCCACAGATTCTCTCTGCTCTACCTTGAGCTCATGTCTGGAGAACATGTGTCCACTATCCACCAGACCTGCTCGATCAACCCAGTCGCACCCGTGGCCTAGTGACATCCTCCGGACATCGCGCACTGACCTCAGAGCAGCCGTAAAGAGCAGAGTAAACAGCACAAATCCGAAGCGACTGAAGATCTTGCAAGCTACCAGACACTGCTGTCCTCCTTCTCTTCCAGCATCACTGCTGCTAAGAAGGCTTTCTTCAACGACAGGATCAACGGTGCCACGGACACACGTAAGTTATTCTCCACCTTCAAGTCTCTGCTCTACCCTCCACCACCTCCTCCAGTTACCATCTTCACTGCTGATAGCTTTGTCTCCTTTCTTACTGACAAAGTGGAAGCTATCAGCAGCCAATTCTCCAAACAAGTAACTCACAACCTGTCTACTCCGGCTCAAGGCTCATTGTTCCCTGGTTTTACCCCTCTCGCTGAGAGTGAGGTATCTGAACTACTAACATGTAACTATCCTACTACCTGTCCGCTAGATCCGATCCCATCTAACCTCCTTCAAGCCATATCACCGACTGTCACCCCGGCACACATCTCACAATCACACATTTGATTAATTCTTCCCTCACTTCTGGCACATTCTCCTCTGCTTTCAAAGTGGCTAGGGTAGCACCACTGCTCAAAAAACCTCACTCGATCCCACTCGAGTGGAAAACTATCGGCCGGTCTCACTCCTCCCATTCCTTTCCAAAACCAGAGAGAAGACAGGTTACAGAATACCTGTCAAAAAACAACCTTCTTGATCCACTTCAATCTGGCTTCAAAAGCGGTCACTCCACTGAAACAGCCCTGTTGTCTGTGACGGAGGCCCTCAAAACTGGTAGAGCTGCTGCCCAATCCTTGCTTCTCATTCTGCTGGACTTATCAGCTGCATTTGACACTGTCAATCACAGCATTCTCCTGTCCATACTCTCAAGTACGGGCATCTCTGGCAGTGCACTTTCCTGGTTCGAATCTTACCTCACTGGGCGTTCGTTCAGTGTGACATGGCAAGGCCAGTTGTCTGTGCCTCACCACCTCACCACAGGGGTGCCCCAAGGCTCTGTGCTGGGACCCCTCCTCTTTGCTATATACACCACATCGCTGGGCCCGATCATCCACTCGCATGGTTTTTCATATCACTGCTATGCGGATGACACTCAACTCTATCTGTCTTTCGTGCCTGACGACCCCACTGTCTCGACGCGGAGCTGGATTGCCTCGCTGATCACAACATTGATATCAAAATTGACTCTTGATCTCTTGCTCCTACCAAGGCTGCAAGGAATCTAGGTATCATTATTGATGACCAACTGACATTCCAGACCATGTTGCCGCCGTCTCTCGGTCGTGCCGCTTCGCACTATTCAACATCCGAAAAGTCAGGCCGTACCTGACCCAATATGCCACTCAACTGCTGGTACAAACCATAGTGATTTCCTGCCTTGATTACTGCAACGCTCTCTTAACAGGCTTGCTGGCTTGTGCGGACAGATGATACAGAATGCGACGGTGCGACTGGTGCTCAACCTGCCAAAGAGGGCACCCGTTATTCCGCTGCTTATCGAGCTCCACTGGCTACCTGTAGCCGCTCGCATCAAGTTCAAGTCTCTGACGCTTGCCTACAGTGTGATTATTGGGAATGCTCCCACTTACTTAAATGCTCTAGTAAGAGCACATGTTACCCCCCGGATGCTGCGTTTGTCAAATGAGCGTCGCCTGGCTCTGCCGGCTGCACAACCACGGCACTCCGAACTTACAATTACTTAGCACTACTTAGCAGTATTTATTTATTGTTACACTAATATTTCTGTTGCAATGTAGCTTGAATGTTATTCTCCCTTGTAAGTCGCTTTGGATAAAAGCGTCTGCTAAATGATTAAATGTAAATGTAAATTCCAATCTTTCTGTTTGCCATTCTGAATGAATAGCCTCTTACAGTACATCTGCTACCATGCGGTCAATAGAAGATAGAAAAAGAGAAAAAAAAATCTTTTTTTTTTTATGTAAAGAGATTTCTGTGCGAGTGTCATTGAGTATATATCATGTATGAATATGACTGAACCCGTATCAGAATTTAAAAATCTGCCCTGACAATATGTGTCCCACCACAGCAAAAGCCGCCATCTCGCGCATTTCTAAAAGGAAAAGGAGATTTTTCCAGATTCGCGTTCCATTCCATTGTGTTCTCAACGTATTTTCAAAACCGAGTTTCGAACCCTTTGCGTCACACACATACGTCACTTCTGTATACAGACAGTTAAAGCGCAGCACGGGGGTGTTTCAGTCTCACTTGTCTGTGAAAACTTCTCCGTATCGTTAATGGATTACGAAAAGCGGGTGGCGGAAGCTCTGAATCATATTTTGGACCTTATCTGACCAGTGTGATAGATCCATTAGGCAGTGTTAGCAGCGCGTACTGGACTTCATTTTCCGCAATGATAGTCAGTTCTCCGAGAACGACGTGGAGAACGACAGCGCTGCTGAATCTGATATTACTCCGGACTTGGAGAACATTTCAAACTTAATGTGACAATGAAACGGAATATTTTCAAGAACCACCGGAGGAGACGACGATACGCCCGTTACAACGGAAGAAGTTGATGATGTGATGAAGTCCGTTGAGGTTTGTGACAGATTTTCAGATTTCAGATTTTCTGAGACTCATTATATTGATAGACATTTTGTTGTGTTGTTCTTACTTTTAAACTCCAAAATAATTCCGCTTTTATAAAACATGTATATTCTTACTGTTAAATAAAAGCTTTTGAAAAAAAATAATTAGTTGTTTGTTGTCGAGCTGTTTGTGATTGGCCCATTCAGCGGTATGTTAATTAGCCATGAGGCTTTGTTTGTCCACCAACCCCATTTGTATTCTGGGAGCTGGCTGAATGAACCAGGTGTGGTTAGAACTTTGGAGGTGATTATCTCAGAAACACGGTTTGCCACACCCTTGTCATTAACAAATCATAGCTTTAAAATATTTGCTTGGTTTGCACAAGTGATACCTTTTTTGGAAGCTCCGATTCTCCACTTTCAAATGATGTAGGGAAATTTTTTTTTGAGAAGGCGCCAAATGACCACAAAGTATGCGGAGTGTGTCACATACTGTATGTTCACTAATGAAGTGATTCAAATCAAATTAAACAAAATCATGGTGTCTTCACGTTATTAGGACTTGGTTGGCAGTAATATCCTCACCTGTCGACTGCAGGGTGGTGGAGGGGTCGGCCGTCGTGCGGGGACAGGTAGCTGTAGGACAACGATCCACTGACCACTCTGATCTTAAACAGTGCGGCGTTGTTCTGTGTGGAGAGAGCAAAAGAAAAAATGACTGATCCCATCACATTAAAGATCAATTTAACTACCGCTACCACATCCCAAACTCCCCGCAGTGGCTTTACAAATGAGCGTTTTTAGCTGTGAAAAGAGACCCATCTATTACCTGATAGAATCTTAGGCAGAAAGAAGACGCTTTTGGCAAAATAGTAAAAAGCATTCATGATGAGAGCTTTCTGGTGCGGAGTGGGGTCAGCATAAACACAAAGAACAGAAGCCGTCTCTAATGTCTGGGTGTGAAGAGGCGTCGAAAAAGCTGGAATAATGGGGCCTCTGCTGTATGGTTATTAGACGGCAGAGAGCGAATCAGGGAGATTGTGTGCACGTTTAGAGGACGAGTGCTGTGGCGGAGCACTGAGGAAAATATAATGAAGTCGATAATAAAAAGGAGCCCTTTGAGAGCCATTGGATCATCTGGACGGAAAGGTGGAACATTTAGTGTTGAGGGGTAGTTTATAGATGTTTTCTAGGTCCCCAAAATGCATCACTGATTTAATGGATTATAATTCACGTTTAATCCCATCAGAAACATTTTGAGGCCAAGTAAGAATCTCTCTTACTGTAATTTCAAAACTGAGAGTGCTTTACTGGTCAGTGATTCAAAAGGTCAAAAATATTGCACCTTGCATATGAGGGAACTTGAATGAGCATCGCATCAGTTACATTTACGATATCATAGATTGCTGGAGGGAGCTCCAAATGGATTATATATTATAAATTATAATAATCAAATATATTTACCTACATTTGTTCTTAAAATCACATCAAATATCAATACATCAGTCTTAGAAATGTCCCGCGACCCTTGTCCCGTGACCCATGTGACCCGGTGTGGGGGTCGTGACCCCAGGGTTTAGAAACTCTGCCATAAACTGTGAGAAATATAACCACACCATGAAATGGCAAGCGGCCTCAACGCATGGGTGTTTTAAAAATAAAAACATATCCCAGAAAACAGATTCCTTGCTGCATGACATCATTACCTCTACTACAGGGATTCCCTCTCACTCTCACTCTGTCCATCCCCCGCCAAAATGAAGTGGTGTGACACGGTGGAAAAACCTCTAGGAGGAGCTACAGCATCATATTGACAACAACAGGGAGGACGAACCGACTTTCAGACCGAGTCCCACACACACACACACACACACACACACACACACACACACACACACACACACACACACACACACACACACACACACACACACACACACACACACACACACACACACACACACACACCCTCTAATTATCAAGCGAATAATTAGTATTTTGCTGCGTCATAAAGATCTGTCAAGTTAAATAAAATGGCAATAGTTAGCTTGAGTCTTTTCCTTGAAACTGACTGACGTGAGATCTGAACAGAGTTCTGGTGACTGGTGAGGAGGGAGCGAGAACACTTAGAGTGGGGCTCTGAACCGATTGGACAGTGTTTGAGGAGGAAACAAAGTGAGTGAGATAGTGATCTGTAAATAGATGTCTGGACAGTCTCTCCAACAGGATCTCCCTCTCCCTCTCTCTCCTCTAGTAAACCTGAGGGCTGTTTGCTCTGGATAAGGCCTCCACAAATATGGCCTGTCACCATGGTGTTGCCCATGGCAACATGGCAACCAGTGCCACGGGCATTATGTGTCCGTGTCTTTGTGCAGGTGTCATACACGTGGTTGGTGGTTGCATACACGTTTGTAAACGTGTGCGTGTGTCGATTACTTTGACAAGATTATTTGGAAGGAGACATACTTGTCAACAAACAAGGCGTGAGCTCAGGCTACATTTTGTTGAACGATCCACGCACAGATGTATCGTGACGACCCATAGAGGAAAGAGGAATAATTAAGAAACGCATTCTAATTCTGTCTTGGTGATGAATGGTATTGTAGTAGAGTAAGATATCTAAAAATAAGGTGCCGTTTTTTTATTTTCTGCTTTTTGATTAAAATCTCTCTCGTTTATCTGAGCTGATGCAAATATACAGATAGCCTCCTGCAGCGTTAAAACAGAGGGAGGCAAACAATTTTTCTCTGGGTTACTGGGGTTTATCGGGTTGTGCCGCTGTACATTTTAACGGGAAAGTGTGAACTAGCCAGTGCATCATGCTTGGGAGTGGGTCTTTTATCATCTAAAAAACGGTCTATGGACCTCAGCACAAATGTCCAGTATCTGCCAAGCATCAGTAGGCCGACCACTCAAATAATTTGGCCTGGTGGGAATGCAACACCAGAGCACAGAAAGAGGGGCAGGTCTGACCAGCAAAATCTGCTGCCACGGAAAAATGACAGCTATTAGATTTTCTTATTTCACCGTGGCTCTGCGGAATACTCCTGTATTAGTAGTGGAGTAGCCGTGTAATAATAAAGATAATCCACAATAACTATCCATCCAGCCGGTCATTACCACAAAATGACCCCCACAGAGTGATACAAGACCTGATCACCCTGTCGGGGGTTTATTTTGCGATAAAGCTCAACTGGCTGTACGTTATCTCTCACATATACACCTAAGACTATTCATGGAAAATCAGTTTTACGTTCTGTTTATGTTAAAATCAACTTATGTTTTTTTTACTATATTTATGTTTCTATATATTGTGTGAATGTGTCTACCTGGGCCTGGGTTCCATTCAGCATCAGGTAGTAGAGCTTGCTGAGGACGCTCTGCTGAAGCTGCTCCCATGAGATGCCCCTGTCCTCGCGCATCAGGAACGGGGGACCGAACCTGACGGGAAGAGGAAGAGGTGCAGAAGGGACTGATGAGCCAGAAGGAAGGAGAGGACGAATAGTTCAATTTTACACCGTTGCGGTGTGTTGTGGGCTGTGGGGTTTGGGTTGGCAATATACGGGAGGAAACGTAATTAGAAAGACGTACCGTTCAATTGCTGTACTCTTATTCAGGAAGACACATCACACACACACAGTCAATATCCATCTCACATGCACCCTTTAATACACTCCTGACTTTTTTTGGTTGAAAACATTGTATACTCTGAAGGGGGGAGTTTGGTGGTTGTGGCCCTAAATTTATATTTATATTTATATATATATATATGTATAAATATATATATATATATATATATATATATATACACACACATACATATACAGTATATAAACAGTAGGCCCATAGTCCAATTCTGACGCTCACATGCCCATTGTAGGCTCTTTCAGCAGTGGATAGGGGCCAGCATGGGCACTCTGACCGGTCTGCAGCTACGCAGCCCCATACACAGCAAGCTGTGATGCACTGCATCAGCATCAACTTTTTCAGCAACTTGTGGTACAGTAGCTCTTCTCTGGGATCGGACCAGACGGGCTAGACTTCGCTCCTCACGCGCATCAATGAGCCTTGGGCGCCCATGATCTGTCGCCAGTTGTCCTTCCTTGGACCACTTTTGGTAGCTACTAAGCACTGCATATACGTATAATGTGTATATGTGATTATAGTGTGGGGATGGTGTGGTTTGAGCAACCACACCTGATCTGGATCTGGGTAATTGGGATCAGGGTGGCTGTGTACCTGTTGCTCGTTGGTTGGTCTAACGAGCAGCAGGTAAAACCCCCATCCCCACACACACTCAGGATAGGACCCGGGTCATGACCGGTTCTATCTGCTCCTGGCTAATTTCAGCTGGCCCACTCTCTACAATAAACTGGTATTTACAACCGCCCGTCGTCTGTGTCTCTGTGCCAGAGGTCCCTGAAACACCACTTGGATGGCAGATGGTAGGCGAAACCTCCACAGTGGCACCTGTACAGGGACTCTCCAGCACAGGGAAGGGACACAGAGGGGCCATCCGAAGATGCCCTGGAGCCACCAGCAGGTCAACGGGTGGCCCCAGCACCAGCCCTCTCCGACTGGCAGCAGCAGCAGCAACCAGGGTGTCCGGCGGAGGACTGGGGGAGAAGCAGCCACAGCAACCACCATGGGTCTACAGCTAGCTTCTCCGCCCAGCAGCCACAGCCGGCCACGCCTTAACCAGCCAGCACAGCAGCCCCGTGGCCCCATGCTCCGGAAGGGAGGAGGGGGCAGTCTGTCGTCTCCCTGAGGGAAGGAGGCCGGTCGACCATGCTGCTCCAGAAAACCAGGTCCTCTGGAAGGGGACCAGTTAATTGTTTTTAGACATTCGTTTGTTTAAGGTATGGGAACCCTGTGTCAGAGTCCGGTGTTTGTATTATTTAAGGTTGTGGTGGACCAAGGGGGCAGGGCCAAGCCGCCGCCGCAGACAGGCGGTGCAGTCTCCCATCCCGGGGCCGCTCAGCTGCTGGGGATCAGCCTAATCAGCAGAGGGACTCGGCTGATTCGCCTGATCCCAAATACAGGAAGTTATAATTGTGTGTGTCCCAGCAGTAGAGCTCGGCGTGCCAGCCCGAGAGGCAAAGATCGGACACGGACAGCGGGGATCCACGAATCCACCGGGACTATTTATTAATATTGGCCTACGAGCCCTGAGTTTCTTTTTCGCCCAACGAGCCACCCTTATTTAAAAAGGACTTATCAATAAACATGCCAACTGGCGCTGTTTTGCCTCAGCCTGCCTCCTCTCCCTCATTCCCTGGCCCTGAGCCAGAACACACTTTCACAAAGGTATAGGAACCCTGCATCAGAGTCTGTTTTTCAATGGTAAATGGACTGCATCTCTGTTCTCTGCGTGGTGGTAATGGTGGGGTAGGCTTCAACCAGGAATTCTCCCTGGCCTCAGTTTTGTGTGGGTGGTATGTGGTCTGCGGGTGGTGTGTTTTGAGCAGCCACACGTGACCTGGATCCGAGTAATTGGGATCAGGGTGGCTACATACCTGTTGGTTCGTCTAACGAGCAGCAGGTAAAACCCCCGTCCCGCCAGAGTGATATATACAGAGTTTTTCATATATATATATATATATATATATATATACACACACACACACACACACAAACACACTCGTCCCATCCAATTGATAGGGTCCGATCCAATTCAGCATCTGTGGGTTGTTCTGGAACAACAAGCCTGATCCATGGGGGCCCCACCTCACAACTTTAAGGATCTGCTAACGTCTTGGTCTCAGATACCACAGACAAGTAGGTGGTAGCTCAGAGGTCTTGTGGAGTCCATGCCTCGACGGGTCAAAGCTGTTTTGGCAGCAGGAAGGGCAGCTGCACAATATTAGTGATTATTAGTGGTTGTTTTAATGTTGTGGCTGATTTGTGTGTGTATATATACAATTTTTTTTTTTTTTTTTAATATATATTTTTTAAAAGCTAATGATTAGTATTGCTCAAGCCAGCTAAAGAACGGTGTCATGTTAAGTGGTTTATAAGGAAAGGGAAGTTTATATAATCAGCACATCGGTAACTTATCTCAGTGGGGTTTGGCATCTTCGCGAGATCACGGCTCATGGGAGTCTTTGTTAATGGCTGGTGTCTAGTCCAGTCTAGTGCTAGTCTTGACTTTACCCTACATGTGAAGAATGCCACTTACAACTGTGGAAATACACTGGACATCAATTTTACAAAAGTTATAGATGTTTCATCTATTTAAAAAGTTCCTGTTTCTGATCACTCCTGTGACTTTTTCAATTTCCTTCTCTGCAAATGTTCAGAGCCTCATACTTATTTTTCCCTGTATTGGCAGCAATGTTAGGTCTATACTTGCTGAGTGTTTACCTGATATACTAGACTCCTGTAGTGCAAATTCTTATTCCCTTAATTATCTTACAGACAATCTGAATAAAGCCTTGCTTATAACCCTTGACTCTCTTGCTCCTCTTAAAACCAGAAAACGCACTCGGATTAAATCAGCGCCATGCTTTTCAGATGACACCCATGCTCTCAAACAGACATGTAGAAAACCTGAGTACAGGTGGTGTATGACAGAACAAAAGATTTCTCCCATTGCCTGGGTCAAGGGTTTTAAATATGAACGTGCAATCTCAGCTGCTAGGACAGTATATTTATCTCACTTGATTAACAATAATACAAATAATCCATGGTTTCTGTTTGATACTGTTGCTAAACTCACACAGAATACCCCTGCCGATTTTCTGAAATTCTTTACAAATAAGATTGACTCCATAGAGATAAATTCACTGGTCCACTCTGTTCTCGGAATGATGGCTATGAACTCTCTAATTCAGGCACTCTGACTCTGACCAACTGCTCTCTTTCCAGTGTGAAATAATCACCCCTGAAGCCCTTAATAACCTGTTAACTGCTTCCAAATCTACAACTTGCATATTAGACATATACTGTCTCATATTTTTAAAGAACTGCTTCCTGTTTTAAAAAGTCCTATTTTTAATAATATCAATAAGTCGCTTGTTATAGGCTCTGAGTGCTTTTAAAACTGCCATTATCAAACCGCTACTCAAAAAACCTAATATTGAGCCGCAAATTCGGAATAATTAGAGATCGATCAAGACCAATCTTCCTTTCATGTGAAACTACTTGAAAGCGCTGTCGCTGATGAACTTACCCCCTACTTATCCAAAAATAATCTCTTAAATAATTTTCAATCTGACTTTCGGTCCCGTCATTCCAATGAAACTAACTTGACCAGAGAAGTCACTTGGATGTGGCTTAGAAGTATGCTGTGATCCACAGTGTCATGCTGCACTTGTGCTTTGGTTCAAATTCATATTTATCAATCTAAATTATTCTTACCTCTAAATTTTCTGAAGTAAAGTTTGGTACCCCAGAGATTGGTCCTTGGCCCTATGCTCTTCTCTAACTATATGCTTCCCCTCGGTGACATTATTTGCAAATATAGTGTTAACTCCTAGAATTAGAGGCATGTCTATTAGAAATAAAACATGGATAGGTATGAACATGGGCTGTCCACTGAAAGTCGAGTTGAATCCTCAGTCTGAGATTCTTCAAGTCAAGCAGTCGTTTTTTTTTGTGTTTTTTCTGTCAGTGTGCATTACAATAACAGGATAAAACAGATAGAAGCTTACAAAATGCACGGGGATAACATTTCAATGAGGAAAAATAAACAAGGGGAATGTATAAATATATCTTTACATGTGTGAATTGAACACGGCTCTCCGTGTGCCCAATCAACGTGCTCTGTTCCTCCAAATGAAACAACTAAAAACAGTGTGGGGACAAGGTACGGAGGAATGGGGCACGATTTGTAGACTTGTTAAGATTATTTTCTGCGCATAACGCATGGAGAGGGGGTGATCGGGGAGAGAGTCACGGAGAAAGTTTCATTATGCCTGTTTTGTTCATACCGTTCCATATGCACTTATTTTGTTCCATAAGGAGACTAAAATAAAAACACTGTTTTGGCACGATGATCACGGTCACTAATGCGCGCATCGTTGGTGCCGTCGGTGAGGGAGACATCTGCACTTGTGCCCTGAATGCTCCCTGCATATAGGGCGAGTCGAGCGAAGCTGACATTCTACTTCTAATGCTACCACCTCCGCCATGCCAAACAAAAAGTTGCTAATGATACCCGAGTGACAGAATCATCCATGATCCCCGCTCACAGACAGACCTGCAACACTCAGTGACACCAGCGCCGACTGGGGGGCCAGATTGGAGGCGAAATGTCACATTGTGACATTACAGGGAGTGTCACGGGAGCGCCCCAAAGACATCAGCCACAAAGTACGCGTGGTGTCTGTGGTCAAGTTTTTTTGTGACATGTTATTAAGTCTCCTACAAGTGTCTGTCGCATATTCACACACGTAGCCCAAAGGGAGAAGAAGAATGGCTGGGTGTATGCAAAAAAATGTATATATATGTTTAAATTAGCAATTTTATGATCTGGGCATTCAGTCCTGTTTTCGGTTTCATTGTTTTAGGAGCACCATTTTATTTCCCCATCGTTTTATTTTCATTATTTCATTCAAATTGAATCCCCCCCCTCCATTTGTCCACCCATTAGCTGTTTTCACATGTGTTGCTCTCTTGCTTTTTAAAATGACTACCATCATTAAAACTCTCTTCCTGTGTTTTGTGTTTGGTTTTAATTGACCTTTTATTTCTGTTTTTACCCCTCTCCTGTGAAACATTTTTTAACATTTCTATATATTGTAGCAGTTCTCCTGCTGCACGCCCCCTAAGTGGCTTTTCCAGGGCTCCCCGACACAGAGACACAGGCAATGATGTGAAGTACAAACTGGTTTATTGGCAGAATGTTATACGCCAGGAGCAGATGGAATGGTGTCAAGACAGAGCTCCCCCTCCCATGTGTATGTGAGGATGGGTGATTTAACCCGTGTTCATCGATTGCTCTGATGAGCAACAGGTGCACAGCCAGGTGCACAGCCATAGACCTAGAAGACATGGCTGCTTAAATCACACCAACCCGACACCACATATACATATATAAAGTGAGTTTAAAATATGATTATTACTATTGTAAATTATTGATAATTGTTATTATTATTATTATTATTATTATTATTATTATTATTATTATTATTATTGTTGTTATTATGATTATTATTACACTACATGATACTTCCCCTTAGTCTTATGTACTTCCCCTGTGACAGTTGAACTGAAAGACGCTTTTCACCTCTAATGTCTAGTAAGTTCTGTCTAGTAAATAAAACTCCACTCTTCAGGATGATGGGGTCTTCCATCTTTTTCTGCTCCCCAAATGTCACTGCCCTCCTGCATTTCCTCCACTGGCTTCTCAGGTAAAGTTCTACAAACTTTGCTGGAACAAATGGCTACAGATGGCAAATGGCAGCTCAGCATAGTGCCGTACCTCCAGGCTGCACCCAAACCTCTTCACAATTTTCGCAGCTCCCAATGGGATGTGCCGCTGGAGAGCAGCACTCCCTTCTCCTCATTAGACTGGAATGGTCAGATTATATCAACTATATCAAACTCTGCTCATCCTCTGCTCCACTGTAGTTTAATAACCTTTCTTCGCAAAACAAAGGCCTCTTCTGTCACAGGCTTCCCATCACCTTCTACACCCAATACTCTTCAATAACTCCATCCACTCACCGTTACTCCACCACGCCGTCATTAATCATTTTGCTTCCTTTTATTTATTTTCCCAGTTACTTTACTCCTTCTGACAGGGGCAGTTGTCACAAAATATCTCAGGACGCTTCCAGGACACACCAGACAAATCCCTGCACATCTTATCACCGTGTTGTTGAACATTCCTGATCTAAGATTGTCTTTATTACAAAAAAATGTTTTAAGCATTTGACTTGCCACAACATATCCATCCATCACTCACCAGTTCTCTCAATTTGAGAAGAAAAGGCATGCAAGGTCAAAAGGAGTTTCAATTTTAGTTTGTGGATATTTACATGTATTCTTCAATTCAAAACAGGTGTCGATGTGGCCTTAGGTATTATTTTTTGCTTCTTTTAGATACAAACTCAAAAGAGACATTTCTATTATCCATTCTATGTTGTATAACTCCGAAATTGATGATTCATGAAATGGATTTAAACAAACTCGCCTAAGCTTGGGATGCCGATGCCACTGAGATGAAGAGCTTAACAGGATTTAGATGTCAACTTCGGAGAACATTAGAGAGTGACTTTGTGGGGGGTGAATTAAACAAAGCACTACAGTTTATAGATCCAGGGGGGAACACACCTGATACACCAACCATCCAACAGTCTCTGGAATGTGGTGTAGCTAATATAACATCCAGACCATCTGGCCGTGGTGGTGGGACTGGCCTGCTAATTTCCAACACATGGAAATTTAATCCACTGCTGCCTTTAAACAACTTTGCCTCCTTTGAATATCACGCCGTCTTGGTGACTGCTCCGGTGAAAGCCTATGTGGTCGTCATCTACCGTCCACCAGGACAACTAGGTGACTTCCTACATGAGCTTGACACCCTGCTGTCATCAATTCCTGAGCATGAGTGTCCCATGCTCGTCCTCGGAGACATGAACATCCACTTGGACAGTGCGAGCTCGGCTGACTTCCTGTCTTTGGTTCGCTCGTTCGACCTAAGACAGATCCCGACTCCACCGACTCACAAGGCTGGCAAAGAGCTTGATCTCATTCTTGCTCGGAGCTGTACCACCGACAACCTATGGGTCACCCCTCTTCATCTCTCTGACCACTTCTTCATCCACTTCAATGTCCAGCTACCAAAACAACCCCCCACCTCCCCACCCATGGTTACTATCCGCAGCAATCTCCGCAACTTGTCTCCCACCCACTTCTCCTCTGTGCTCTCCTCTTCTCTTCCGCCTCACGGCACTTTCTCCTCTCTGCAGGTTAATGATGCCACTGACTCCCTCTGCTCCACCTTGAGCTCATGTCTGGATAGCCTGTGTCCACTATCCACCAGACCTGCTCGATCAACCCAGTCGCACCCTTGGCTGACTGACACCCTCCGGACAACGCGCACTGACCTCAGAGCAGCCGAGAGGAAATGGCACAAATCCAAAACAATTGAGGATCTTGCTAGCTACCAGACACTGCTGTCCTCCTTCTCTTCCAGCATCACTGCTGCCAAGAAGGCCTTCTTCAACGATAGGATCAACGGTGCCACAGACACACGTAAGTTATTCGCCACCTTCAAGTCTCTGCTTTACCCTCCACCACCTCCCCCAGCTACTAACCTCACTGCTGACCGCCTTGCCTCCTTTTTTACTAACAAAGTGGCAGCCATCAGCAGCCAATTCACTAAACAACTTACTCACAACCTGTCTTCTCCAGCCCTGGGCTCATCGTTCCCTGGTTTCACCCCCCTCGCTGAAAGTGAGGTATCTAAACTACTAACATGTAGCCGTCCTACTACCTGTCCGCTAGATCCGATCCCATCCAACCTCCTTCAAGCCATATCACCGACTATCACCCCGGCAATCACACATGTGATTAATTCTTCCCTCACTTCCGGCACTTTCCCTTCCGCTTTCAAAGCGGCTCGGGTCGCACCACTGCTCAAAAAACCCTCACTCGATCCCAATCAAGTAGAAAACTCGGAGAATCGGCCGGTCTCTCTCCTCCCATTCCTTTCCAAAACCTTAGAGAGGGCGGTCTCTAGACAGGTTACAGAGTACCTGTCAAGAAACAACCTTCTTGATACACTTCAATCTGGCTTCAAAAGTGGTCACTCCACCGAAACAGCCCTGTTGTCTGTGACAGAGGCCTTAAAAACTGCTAGAGCTGCTGCCAGATCCTCGGTTCTCATTCTGCTAGACTTATCAGCTGCTTTTGACACTGTCAATCATTGCATACTCCTGTCCATACTCTCAAGCATGGGCATAACGGGCAGTGCACTTTCCTGGTTCGAATCTTACCTTACTGGGCGCTCGTTCAGTGTGACATGGCGAGGCCAGCTGTCTGTGCCTCACAACCTCACCACAGGGGTGCCCCAAGGCTCGGTGCTAGGACCCCTCCTCTTTGCCATATACACCACCTCACTGGGCCCGATCATCCGCTCACATGGCTTTTCATATCACTGCTATGCGGATGATACTCAACTCTATCTGTCCTTCCCGCCCGACGACCCTACTGTCTCCACGCGGATCTCGGATTGTCTCGCTGACATATCCACATGGATGAAGGATTATCATCTTCAACTAAATCTGGCGAAAACGGAACTGCTGGTCTTCCCGGCCAAACAAGGTATTTATCACAACATTAATATTAAAATCGACTCTCTATCTCTTGTGCCTGACGACCCCACTGTCTCGACGCGGAGCTGGATTGCCTCGCTGATCACAACATTGATATCAAAATTGACTCTTGATCTCTTGCTCCTACCAAGGCTGCAAGGAATCTTGGTATCATTATTGATGACCAACTGACATTCTCGGACCATGTTGCCGCCGTCTCCCGGTCCTGCCGCTTCGCACTACTCAACATCCGAAAAGTCAGGCCGTACCTGACCCAATATGCCACTCAACTGCTGGTACAAACCTTGGTGATGTCCCGTCTCGACTACCTCAACGCTCTCTTAACAGGCTTGCCGGCCTGTGCGGTGAAGCCACTACAGATGATACAGAATGCGGCGGCGCGACTGGTGTTCAACCAGCCAAAGAGGGCACATGTCACTTTGCTGCTCATCGAGCTCCACTGGTTACCTGTAGCCGCCCGCATCAAGTTCAAGTCTCTGATGCTGGCCTACAGAGTGATTGCTGGGAATGCTCCCGCCTACTTAAATGCTCTTGTAAGAGCACATGTTGCCCCCCGGATGCTGCGCTCGTCAAATGAGCGTCGCCTGGCTCTGCCGGCCGTACAGCCACGGCAATCCAGGCTATTTTCATTTGTAGTTCCACGTTGGTGGAACGAGCTGCCAAAAATGACCAGAGCGGGGACCTCCCTCTCTGTCTTTAAGGAGCACCTGAAGACCCAGCTCTTCAGTGAGTACCTCCTGTCCTAACCTACAATTACTTAGCACCACCTTGCAGTATTTATTGTTACACGAATGTTGTTGTTACACTAATCTCTGTCGCAATGTAGCTTGAATGTTATTCTCCCTTGTAAGTCGCTTTGGATAAAAGCGTCTGCTAAATGACTAAATGTAAATGTAAATGTAAATGTTAATAACATACTCAAATGCCGGCTCGTACACAAGATAAACCTTAATGAAGCAGTTAAGGGTAATTGATCTCTGAGAAAATCCAACTTGGTGTAGATTTTAATGACCAAATGCTGCTGAATAAACATAATCATCACACAATTAGTTGAGGCTCAAAGAGTAAAACTAAAAGCAAAGGCCCATTGCTCACCTGACGGCCTGCTGGCCTGATCCCGCTGTGTTGCAGATGAGGAGGAGGACCTTGGTAGAGCCTCCCTGGTTGAGAAACTCAGAGGAGAGGGTGCCAGAGGGCGGTAACCTCTGTCCCTCGGACCCAATGGTGGAGGAGTAGGGAGAGGAGGGCAGACTGTGGTGGTACCCTGAGAGGAGCAGACAGTGGAAGCTCAGAATTTCAAGAAGCAGTTGGCGCACATCAGTACAAGGAACTTGCTTGGTAACAAGGAACTCAACAAGACCAACAACAACCTGGGGGGAAAAACTCCAGATTTAGAGCCAATGCTTTGGTATCGGCAGGAGTGTCGAACCCTAACATGCGTGGTTTCAGGGTGGAAGGGAACTGCAGCACCCAGAGAAAACCCATGTGAACATGGGGAGAACATGCAAACTCCACACAGAAAGGTCCCCAGTCGGTTTTGGGGTCAGAACCTTCTTGCTGTGAGGCAGCAGTGCTAACCACAGTGCCACAAGAGTCTCAAGAGTCTAGATCCTGGTTCCTTAATATTTATTCTGTACTTTGGCATAAGTCAGGGCTCCATCTAAACTTAGAAAGAGAGGTTAATAGAAAAACAGCCCTAGCCTCTCTAAATTGGCTTGATGTTTGAGAATTACCTTTGAAATTCTCCTGGTTGTTTTGATTGTTCTGCGTGGTCACAGCCATTGCTATGTCTCTTAACTTCTCCTCAGGTTACGGCTGCTATTCTTCCTACATTCTTCCAAAGTGTCACCTAAAACATTTGGGTGATAGGGCTTTCACCAGAGCAGCAGAGTTTGTAATACACTCCCTCAAAGTGTTAAATCATCTGATTTTGTCAAATCTTGTCTTAAACCTACTTTTACTGTCGTCCATACCACAGTAATCGACCTTTTTTGACAGCACTTTGCTGAAAAATGTATTTGTTTTTAACAAGCTGATAACATATTTTGAGATGTCAGATGAGATAAATTAACTTTATCAATCCCTACTGGGTCATTCGATGATTGTAGCAGCTCGAAACTGAATATGACATCAAAGGAAAAATGATGCAAAAGGAAACACAAACATCCCTTATGCACCCTGGTTGTTTAAAGTCAAGCGGAACCAAATGTAAAGAGGAAATGTGTAAGAAGTTGTTGTCTAAAGGGCAAGTTGTGGCTTCAGACCCCGAAGACCATCACTGAGGTCGCTGACAGTGCAGGTCTAGTTGATGGAGCACCTATTCCGCCCATGAGCCCATCTTGGAAAAGGTACAACAATTTTACTTACACTGAGAGGGGGAGAGCGGGTTAGAATGGATGGGCATGCTAAAACACCTCTGGCTTGAAGGAGGGAAGAGGAGCTACTGTATGCACGGAAAGAAATTGTCGCCGTTGCAATGGCACGCTGGAAATGTGGTGAAAAAATTCCATTCTAGGAGAACAGTCATCGGAATGTTATTATTTTCATCTTTTAGGTAGGAAGGTAGGTAGGTAGAAGGGATGCAACGGTACAGTGAGCTCACAGTTCGGTATGTATCGCGGTTTTGGGGACACCGTAACGGTACAGTTACGGTATCTTTATATTTAAGATGATAAACAAATTAAAAGGTTTAAAAAATGTATTTATAGTAGTCTGCCACAAATAACTAGTGTAACGCTCTCTGTGTATGACTGTGGGGCAAGGAGGGAAATGGGGGTTCAAGTTCATTGGTTGGTTGTTATTCACCTGATTGGAGGGGAGGTGTCCAGAATAGTGGATAATTCAAATGTGAATTTTCATTAATATCTATTTATTTATTTTTATTATAAAATTAGACCTCAAAAATAGGGAAATGCTGCTCGGCTCCACACAGACCCCGCACGACTGACATGGCCGGTGGAGCAGCCATGGATTCAATAGGAAGCAGACTTACAGCATGCCGCGCAAGTACACTGCATCAATCCCTCCGGTAGACTCCACCTACACCTAATACCGCGGTTCACGTGTGCGTAGTGAACCATAGGGGGCGTACCGAACGGTTCAACAACATACTGCGTACCATTGCATCCCTAATAGGGAGATAGATACATTTGCGTGGTTTACAATAAAATAAGCCTAACAGAAGAAGTCCACCTGGCGCGTTGGTGCAGCATAGTTTTCCACTGGCTGCGTGGTGAAGCGACCCAGAAGCATCAATATTGTCATAGAGAGAGGAGGAACATTGGAAAAAACAGCGATTGAAATCTTTTTTCACACACTGTTTGATAATACTGTGACACATGGCAGTCGGAAAATAACAACCTGGGATGTCCGTGTTCCTTTTTATTACGAACTTCTCTTCAGACACTTTCTCTCCCTCCACTCGCGCCCAGCGCTCTCCTCACTTCCCTCTCTCCTCTCCTTCCACACTATCCTCGACACCTCCTCTCCAATCAGATGAACTTATGCACATTATAACGACCCACCAATGAACTTGAACACACACACAGACACAGCGTGTTGGTTCTCTGTATTTAAAACGGGTCTGGATCAATAAGCAAATTCGACAGGAGCTCTAGGTCTCTGGTACAATGTAGACTCATATAAAACACATTTTAATTGATTGGACTCTTTACAAAAACATTTCTATGTAGTTTTATCTTGTGTTTCTATGGAAAAAGCTTGTGTAGCCGCACACAGTTGAAAATAACTTGTGCAAAAATAGAGCAGCAGTGGATTAACATGGATTTAATAGGAAGCGTGCACATTACATCCGGTGGACTTGTACCATTAGAATAAACAATATATAAATAAATCAATAAGATAAATAATGAACAGCAGAAATGTGTTTATGTACAGTAGTACATTAACATTGTACTGCTCAGGACAGGTGGGTCCTGCAGAGGTAGGTGCATTCAGCCGAATGTACCACTGGAACTACCCTCCCCTCCCTGCAGGAGGTGTAGTAGCAGAGCCCGCAGGATCATGAAGGATCCTCACCACCCCAACAACTGACTGTTCCAGCTGTTGTGGTCAGGCAAGCGCCTCCGCAGTCACTCAGTGAGAACAAAGAGACTGAGACAGAGTTTCTTCCCGTAAGCCATTAGGACTGTCATAGTGAACTCACCAGGGGCCCTCACTGAGATACACACACAGGCCCCACTGCCTTACCGTATGATGTTACTTTACTGCATGCAGTACACTGTACTGGATTATCACATACTGTGCTGTATTGCTGTTCTGTTCGGTGTTATTGTTTCGCTGTGCTGTACTGTTGTATATTTCTCAAATTACCTCACTTTATTCACATGCCACTTTACTGCACATATCTGTATATGTACATAACAGTCTTCCTTCCTTCCTTTAATTAATATTTTGTATTCCTACTTTGTTACCTTTTATTTTACTCTTATTTTATTCTACTTACCGATTGAATTGCGTTTTAGGAATCAGTTTGTTTAGTTAGTGAGTTAATTAGTTAGCTATCATGCCATAGTACTTATTGTGCATAATCTGCTCAGTCTTTTCACTACAAATTTGTATGCTCGTATGTATATGTACTTGACAAATAAACATCTTGAACCTTAGATCTGGAAGTAACAATAAACATTAAATATAAACCTACAAATGCACAAAACAATTATAAAATACACCAAGAATTGTAACAATGAACAAGAAAAAAAAAAAAGGTGCAATGTACAGCAAACTAGAAGGCTCGATGGTAGGGAAATTTGCCAATAAAAAATAGTAATAGAAATAAAAAATTAACCTAGCAGTAAACTGGGAAAAATTTGCCTAAAATAAGGGGTGAACAATAAGAATTTGCAATATACAATGACCAAATGATAACAATAACAATAAAAGTAGACAGAGAAATTAACTTTGTACGCAAAAGCGTCGCTTCACTTCACACACAAAAAAACCCATCCTTTGATTAATGGGTGATAATAGCCCAGAAGGTTTGAGAAGGCGGAACCTCTCGCCACTCGGGAATCGCAAACTTTGACATTATCAGAGAATTCCATTAAACAGCACTTGTTCAGTTCCCGTTGCACAATTAATCACTGCCGCCTTGAGAGATCACACACACACGTACACCCACAGATGCCAATTCTCTCCAACTGAAAAATTATATAATACTGAAGGTGGAGTCACGTCTCACACATAATGAACATGCACAAAATTTACGCACATACATTAACACGGGGCATAATATACGCACACAGACACACACACACACACACACACACACACACACGACACAGGCATAATACACACACACACGACACAGGCATAATACACACACAGAGACAAACATATATTACACAGGCATAACACACACACACACACATAATACACACAGATACATTACACAGACATAATACACGCACACACACACACACAGACATAATACACGCAAGAGATACATACACATTACACAGGTATAATACACAGACACAAACATACATTACACAGACATAATATACGCACACAGACACATACATTACACAGGCATAATCCACACACACAGAGACAAACATATACATTACACAGACATGATACAGTACATGTACACAGACATATACACAGATTACAGACATAATACACACAGCGGGATGTTTAAAACATCCAGTGCATGATCAAGTTTTGATTCAGAGTGTGAACGTAGAAGAGTGGCTATTCACAGACGGGTCCGTTGTCAATGTGTTTGTGTGTGTGAGAGAGAGAGAAAACAGGGCAATAACTGTGCAGCTCTACAATGAAAGACAATTTTACCCAACCTTAAAAAACATTCTTAGGCCCAGCGGGGGGGATCAACCTAAGCCCGGCGGGCTATGGACCTGCAATACATTGAGGGAAACCATATAGCAAACACACACATAATACCCACACTTATAGTCATGGCTTCAGCATGAGCACGCACACTGCTATGCAAATGACAAGCACAAGGTAACAGAAACATGTAAACACTGTCCCATGTAACACACATAATTTTCACCCCCCCAAGGAGCCAGACGTTGTTCAGACAGGAAGCAGCTTCCGTTGCCTCGGAGGCTGTCTCCAAATTAAAAAGGACACCAACTTTGTTTGAAGATAGCGGTTTCCAGAAGCAAGACATGCCAGCGGGGTGAAACAAAGCCCTAAGCCGGTGAGAAATATATTGACTACGGCGAGATAAGGACCTCGTCGGTGGCTTTAAGGTCCGATAATGATTTCTTTCAAAGCAGCAATGAAATCACACGCTGTACGCTTGTCTTTCAGAAGCAGGGCGAGAAAGCACACAGTGCTGCGTGCGACGCCCTATGGATGTAACCCCTCATCTCGAGGTCATCTGCATTTTTCTACCACACATAAATATATATACACACATATATTATTCATTTAAAACATTTATGTTTTATATTATTATTTACTCTACCTACTTAGTTTGGGGCTGTGTAGATCGCATAGTTGTTCTGCGAGCCGAGCAACCAGGAGACGACAGACCCAGGGAGCAAATGCGGTGTTCACGGTAGACCGGAAAATCGTGCTGCGTTTCAGAGAACCCAGAAAACTGTAATACGTAACTAACACGATCAAACTGGATGCTGTGTATTGCTATCGAGTATACTTAGGATCCCTATTATTGCTCAGCGATTTTTTATTTTAAATCTCTGCGTTTTTTAGGCTAAAAGTATCTGAAACACGACAACAGCGGAACTCACGGACATTGTTCAGGTCTCATTAGAACTGGGACGTTTCAGACGTCTTGTCGTTCGAGTTTGATCAATATCGAAGTACATGTGGCACAGAAATTTGTGAAAAACTGTAACTTCATAAGTTTCAGGAGGGGGCAGCTTTGTGACATTATATTCCAAAGTTATATACTGTTAATCCAGGCTAAGTCTCTTGGAAGTCATTCCCCTCCAGCCACGTGCGAGTATGACATCTAGACAGATAAGCTTGAGCCGCTGCTGCGTGTAAAGGGAACTCGGAAAACTGTAACTCGTACTGCGTTTTCAAAACCCCGGAAACAATAATCGCTCAAAGAAGTTATTCCGCAGGATGTTATAAGAGCCGCTGGAGAGACCGACCCTTTCCTTTGTGTCCACACTGCATCATCCAGGAACGATAGTAATTTTTAAAACACCGTTCTTCAGGGATATTTAAACTGAACGCCAGAAGAGTAACCCTAACTGCACGTTAATCGGTCCAGACACAAACCACGGTGTTTGTAACTTTTGCTGTGGAAAACTGTAATATGTACCTGAAACTACTAAACTGGACACTGTGTTTTGCAGGATTCATTATAATTATTACACCATCAGTTATAGTGGTATCTTCTGTAAATACAGAAAGAATATTTTTCATGTGATTAGTTAATAGGCTTTTTTGTTTGTTTTGTTGTCACACCAGTGTTCAATTTGTAATATTTTAAAAAATGGCTTGCTGGCTGTTTAGGACCAGAATATAATATAAGATGCGGTGCACGCAGGGAAGGTGCGACCGACCGGTTTTACTGAAATCTCCAGAGTGCTGCGGGTGAACATTCCCTGCCAGACGCTCATTCTCACCTCGTCTCTGTGCTCTCTCCCCGGGGTGAAGGGGGAAGAGGAGGAGATAGGGGAGAGAGAAAGTAATGGATAAGGGGAGAGAGAGAGAGAGAGAGAGAGAGAGGTGAGAAAGATGGGAGACGAGAAAGACGGAACGAAAGCAAGAGAGAGCGGTGGGTTGTTGACAGGCTGTCGCTGAGCACGGCGGCTTTAATGAAAGATTTCAACCATCAGGAGGATGCAGCTCCTCAGGACAGGACGCTCCTCTCCCCTTCACCTTCCTCTGTTCCTTTATTCTAGTGGGAAGTACTTCTGTTTCTTCACTTTCCTTCTCCATCATTAGTGCAACAACGGTTTTCTTGCGGTTTTGGGAGGACCCCACGCCACAGCCTCAACAGCTACTGTATATAATGAGAAATAAGGAGTTCAAGTAAGATATTTTCTGAAATGGTGCATGATGATGATGCCTCATGGGGCAGCGGTCAGAACATTAACAAACATTCAGACATTGTCATGTTGTGACATGCAGACTTTTAGTATTAATGAATGGTAGGAATAACCACACTGTTACAGAATAGTAATTGGAAAGAGATGAACCCCTGGGCCACAACAAAAGCGACGCGTCAGTGCCACGGCAACGCGCAGATGCTGATATGTGGAAGGTCAAACTGGAGCGTAGACTCCATAGAGGGCCATTCAAAGGATGTATTTAATGAAAATATTGATTAACAAGCATGGTATGCATCACAACCACACAGTTTATATATGTGTGTGTATATATTTATGCGTATTCGCGCGCGCGCGCACACACACACACACACACGCACACGCACACACACACACACACACACACACACACACACACAATAAATTAACGGTTGAAAATGAAAGCAAAGACTCACTTCCCCATTGAAATTTGACAAACTTCACAATTTGAAGTTTAATGTCTCAAGAATGCTGTTTGCACGTTGTAGACGGAGTGAAGACAGACCGGGAAGAGGTTGACGAATCATCAAATGATGCGAACGCTTTCGTGTTGCTGACGTGATGCTGACGGTGTTGCTCCTGGTGTGGCCCAGTGGTTAAAACTGAGTCTTTGGATCAACTTTGCTTTTCTTTGTTAAACCTGAAAAAAATGTTTTTGTTTTCCCAATCTAAAAGGCTGCATCTTAATACGTCAATACCAAGTTCAAGTTTCAATTTCAAATAAAAGAAAATAAAGATTTCACAAATGTAGGCAATTTTTCCAAATTTTCCAACCATCCATAGACTTGATATCACCACAGCACCAATAAAACACTTGGAATAGGCTAAACTAGTCTTTTACCTGTGGTAAATGCTATTGGGATGATATGGAAACACAAGGAAACAATACAATACCAATACAAGACAAAAACCTTGTCTTAAATCAGAGTTTGTCTTAAATCAGAGTTTGTGTATCAAGTAATTCACTTTTTCCAAGTCTTCCAAGAACCTGATTGTATCTAAGAAACCCTGCGTGTAACCCCTCCGTTACAGCAAATCAATAGTACAGTGGCTATTTAAAACAAGGCCTTGTTAAAAGGAGTCGGAATGTGTACAACTATTAGTCTTAAAGTTGCGGTTTCTGAAACCTGGTAGAATGAACATTGATATTGGCGTAGCTTTGACATGGCAAAGTCAATAACCGAAACTGAGTATTTTTTTTTCGATGGAAGTGTAAATGTTCCATCTCTCCCTGTTAATATCCAATATCCGTAGCTTCCTTCAGGCGAACACTCTAAAAGCCCAATTTAGCACAGAGGAAGCTAAAACAGAGGAGGTCGAGGTCGGTCTTCACATGGTGCTGTCGCTGAGGAAACATTCTATTTTTTTCATTTGGTGAGCTTGTTTTAAAGACGCTTTCAGGGTATTCTTAATATTTATCTAGAAACAGCCGGCGACCAGGGGCAAGGAACAGCCGACACCATTAAAGAAAATGTGAGCCGGCTGTGGCCAGATGTGCAGTTGATAGGCTTAGCCGCCGAGGTGTCAAGAGGTCCTGACAGGAAGCGGATGCCGGACCACATGCCTGCTGATCACAGCACAACACCTGAGCCGCCTGCCAACAAAGGATTGATGGATGACACCAAGAACAGGGAATCAAGCACACCTGAAACCTGCATGTACACATAGATCGAACCACTTCCCCTGCTGCAAACCAATCATAACTGATAAGTCTTATACAGAAAACTGTGATGTGGTGATCACAGTGCAGTTGGCGGTGTTAATTGTGATGGATTGTGGTCAAGATAAATGCACACTTCTCTTTCATTTTCTTCCTCTCTTATGACCCTCCTTCCAACCCTAAAATTCACCTTCTCCTCCTGACCTTGGGTGTATTTTATTTTACTCAATTTCCACCATGCGTAACGTATAAAGTAATTGGTACACTTGGAATTTCACATCTGACTTGTGCTGCTGATTAATTGTGGCCAAACATGTCAGAAATAAAACAGCAAAACGCTGATCTCCCATCGCTTCCAATGCATTTCCAGGGAACTCGCACTCCTCGTCACTAGTCACAAAACCTAGGACGAGGAGATCGTGGGGCGCGGTGTGGTGGCTGCAGAGATGTGCCATTTTCCATAATACCGGAAAGTGGGGGAAAATAAAGGTATGGTGCAGGTATCCCCATTATTCCGGCATCCATGCACCACGGTTGACACCATGGGAAAAGCAGGCCAAGGAATGTGCACAGGCACCGAGATCAGAGTGGTGTCGGGTCCTTTCAGCAGGAATCTCCTCTTACCGGGCCAACAGGTTGGTTTGCATTGTAAAAATGCTCCACAAACTCTACCCGCCGTCTTCCGCTCTTCTTACTTGGTTGTCATGCAAGCTATATCCTGGTACCCAGGGCATAAGTGAGCGTGCTTCACACGCCTCGTCTAGTGAACTACAATTAAATGATCCAAGTTAAATGGAAGGAGTGGTTGTACTTGGAACTTGGAGTTCATGTTTCCCCTGCTGTTAAATCAGTTGGAGCGCGTGTATGAAAAGTTGGAAATGTGGATGCACCCACACAAACACAACCAATTATCCCATCAAGATTCTTACCTTATAGACCTTACATGTACACGTTTGCTTGCACATCTGTCCATCTACGTGCACATGCTCTTTAGCCACCCGTACCATATTTTGTCCTCCAAATGTCCCTTCAAGAATGACAATGAACAAACAAAGTGATAAACAAATAAACTCAAGACAAACTCTGATCTGCAGTCAAGACGGTCCAGAAGTTGAGTGTGTGTGCCCCATTGCGAACTCCCTAACTCCCTCCATGTATGACTCCAGGGGGTCCGACTACTATAGGATGCTGCCGAAGTCCCCTGCTTCCCCACTCCCACATGGCATCCACATCCCTTGGCGTGTTGGAGGGAAAGACAGAGTGATATGACATTGCTTTGGACCTGCTGGCCCTCCCTCCACACCAACGCTCGTTGTGACAGGAGCTGATTCCGTCCCATCATAGGGAGGTTTGAAATTGTGCCTGCTCGCTTTTCAAACACAAGCTTAGTGTGGTTTATGTTTGTGTGTGTGTGTGTGTGGTAGTGTGTGGAGCGGGTGAGGGTGGGGGGGGAGAGAGAGAGAGAGAGAGCGAGAGAGAGAGAGAGAGAGAGAGAGAGAGAGAGAGATCCGGTTCGAAAAATGACAAGATTTGCTCACTGTGCTCTTTTAGAACTGTTCTCTCTCTAGGTGTGCAACAACATTTGTTTTGTGCCTGTGTGTGTATTTGTGAACGTGAGATCATTGTGTTTGCGTTGTACGCAGGTGTACGCGTGTCTGTTTGTGTGTATTTTGTGTATCTGGTTGTGTGTGTAGCTGTGCGTGCTCATGTGACTGATCCTTTAATCTTGCGTGAGATTTTGTTACCTTTTCCAAGGGGGGTCGGCTTTTGTCTCTCACACACACACGCACACACACACACACACACACACACACACACACACACACACACTGCTTGACCCACATGGCCTGTCCGTCCAGACATCTCCCACAATCCACTGTGCTTGGATCTTGATAGACCTTTCTATTACCCAGGGACACATAGCCTGGACTTGATCTCTAAGAGCATCAAGTGAATGTCACATAAAATTGGGCACTTGCAGCCTTTCTCGATGCCACATTTCGGAGCTTTATTGCGGAATTTGTGTGCAAATAGCCTGGTTTGCTGAGGGTAAAATGGGATACTGGTACAATGCTTTGGAACCCTAATTGATTCCCAGTGTTTTCTACACCGCCAATGTGAAACCTTACTAATGTACGTTGGAGGAGTAGTAGAGCCATTGTCTGGCTGTTTGTTTACTGATAATATATATTTTATTATCATATGAATATTTATGGCTAGCCTGGGAACCAGTCGAATCTGCAGCTCATGTGTCATTTGCTCTGCAGAATAAGTCTGTTTTAGCAAATTTAGCAACTGGGCCTGTTAGTCGCCATATTTCCGTCGCTCAGTGCTATGTCACACGAATTGGTTGCAGGTCTATCCAAATGCGTCGAGAGATATATTGGTCTGTGCCCGTTGATAATGGCCCTTATAAATTGAAAATTAGGCAAAATTAGAAGTTCCAGACTAATACGAAATATGTGTCGAAATATGTGCAATTCGCTTCAACACTCTGATTGCTATTTATTTTGTTTCTACTCAGGTATATATTTTCGAAATATTAATATTGTTTACAGTGCTTACCCTGAACCTTAATTACGTTTAGTTACTACGACTCTTTATTGATGCTCTCTATTTTCTGCTGTCACTTTTTTGCTGCTGTAAACTGTGAAAATGTCCCCATTGTGGGACTAATAAAGGTTTATCTTATCTTATCTTAATACACATTTGCAAATTGGTCTGACGATAAAAAGAATATCCCATTCTGGATCTTTGGAACTATAAGTAGAAGCTTGTCATTATTAACAGATTATGAACTGACTCAACCCGCTCTCTATGTGCTCAGAGTCCCAAACTACTGACCCAGAACACTGGCCGGCGAGCCAATCCCCCTTGGTGTTGCTCTTCCCAACGCAGGGTGGAGGTGTGTCATGTTGCTGTACAACTTTGCATCAGTTAAAAATCAGGCATGCATCGATGTGTTTAATGTTTAATGCTGCTCTACGCTGGAATTTCCTTCTCCATGAAATATTAATGAATCTCATTGCCCCAAAAGAAATTCCTTTGCTAGGGATTCTCTACTTGGTTAAAAATTAAGTGAGTGATTTGTTCATTCATTGACTGTTTGGTTTGATGGTTTGTTGCTTGACTGATTGACTGGTTGACCGTTTAGCTGCCATACATCCATTCATCCATCCCTACATTCATGATTGTCTCAGACAGAAGCGTGCTATATGCGGATGGCAAGGTTCCTGCTGCTTTGGACTGAGTTAACTATTCAAATTCCATTAAGTGACCCTGCTAATTTCCCATGTGAAGCCACTTCTGGGTCTCCCTACTGGTTGATAAACCCCCCCCCCAAAAAAAAAACCAGTCTGTCATCAATGTCAATCGCGATCGATGGAGTTGATCGCCGATGATGGAGTCGATCGCCGATAGACAATATAATCGTAAATCGGCCCAAGCCTAGTGTGCACGCCATATTTGTTTTGGAAAACATATCCATATCACTATTCATACCAGGAGTACATTTTCAAAGGTCCTGGGAATTGTGTGTGCAAGAGAGAGATAGACACAGAGGGAGGAAGAACAATAAGCAATGTTGTTTAAGACAAAAATCATGAGTCATCATTTCTCAAGATGCAACAATTTTTTGGCCAGCTTAGTCAACTCAGTGAGGATCTTAAAGGTAAGTAAGTAGTAAATTCAAGTGAATGAGCAATACTCATTTTACTGATGAGCCTTAGCAAGTATTATCTCGTGCAAATTAGATCATGTACATTTTTATTCCATGTTGCTTGAATAATGTAAATCTGTCTTTTTACGTTTTCTAAGAGCATGAAATTGGTATGGGCTAATTACAATGTTTAAACATAATCGCTGTCGGTATCACATCCAGGTTCTGACAGGGAGGTAATGACAGTAATTAACACAATAAAACACCACATGGAGATCAGAGACATGATATGCTGGAGTGAAATGAGATTGTATGGATAACTTACTCACCGACCCAAGAGAGCCTGTATTTAAGTGGCTATTCAAAATGTGTATCTATTCAGAACTAAACAATCACAGCACCCCTGCATGGAGCTTTTTTTTTTTTTTTTTTAACCGGAATTTCCCCCCGGGGATGAATAAAGTGTTATCTAATCTCTGAGACAAGAGTCAACCTATTTATTGTTGCCTGTGAAACTTGATGCAATGAGAGTGTTGCTGCTGTTACTATAGAGAAAGAGCGTGAGTGGATATTGGTGATGATGATGATGGAGTGGGCAGACGTCCTGGCTATTTCTATGTTCATCTTGTCTTATCCAAAGCTCCACGAAGTCGAAGTAAGTATGTTTCTGATAGTTTATAGCTTCACTCTTCACTCTTCTACACACATTTGCCACTTCAACAAGCTACAGTACCGTTATATTGGACTACCTACGGTAAGTTAAATGTATTAACCGTGCCATTAACCATTAGTTTAGAACAAATACATGTATTTGCCTTGTATTTTCATGTTAACTTTCTTTAGTGGAATGAATGAAAATAAGAGAAAATCATAGTATTTGTAACATAATTTCATTTTATCTTACTAAATCTAGGAATTTTCTGTCCTATCAGTCAAACTGGACGTTGTGTTTTCATTCACGTGCCCTTGAAAATGTAAAGAAAAGATGTCTTAATGTCCATGTTGGGGCCAGACCACACCAGGCCTTGGGCCTCGAGTTAATATACTTATTTAGGGCCAGATCCGTCCAAAGGGGCACATAATTAAATGAGAAGAGATCCTGAAGCCTTCACAGCACACAACCAGCAAGCCAGTCCAAGAGATCTAAATGGACAGCAGTTACATTAACTAGATGCCCAAGATCAAAAAAACAGTTCCAAGGTAGTCGAGAGACAGTTCAAGAGGATAAAAATGTCTTATTAGGACATACACATTTTTAAAAACAAAAAGTCGCAAATGACAAGCAGCGAACAAAAAAGGAAAACTGTGTTTTAGTCAGCTAAAACAATGGACAGTATAACAAGGGTCGTCAAGAAGAACTTTTTGAGCTTTTCGAGCACTTGAAAATACAGGCTTCAAAAAAATATAGGTTCCTCAAACCAGATCATGAAAGAGGTTGAAGACCCATTGCCCTCAGTTACTGTATTTCAGAAGACGTTATTATAAAGGGTGCACATTGAATGCGCATTTGGAGAATAGCCGATGGGCACTGTCTCCCCTGTTGGGCACAATATTGTATCTTATGTTTGGAGATTCAGCCAGGAATTCGGGTTATGCCACCAGTTTTTTCGTAGATATTTAGATCTATAATGCGATTTTAGCTGTTCCTCTTATGACTGAAGACATTGATTAGAGGTGTGAAAAGTAAACAAATTGATTGGTTTGACAAATTGTTTGGCAGAGGAAATTGCCTTTTCCATGTTTCAAATTTGGCACAGTTGTTTGACATCCTCAAAATAAACATGACCAGCAAACCACTACCATCTCCTACAAAGCATCTGGAAGGCATCAATTGAAGAGCGCCTAAAACCATCTTGTAAGTGACAGAGAACAAACTCACAGAGTTGTATCTAATGTCGTTTTCTCATATGAACTCCGGGCAATGTCCGTGGAATGAGGTACGGACATTGTTCGGAGTTGCCCTTTCACATATGTAGCACACAACAGGAGATGGTCCATGTCAGACCTGTGCTCACCTCCTGGAAATTCTCTGTTTGGTTAAGGCGAGGGGTGGTGTCTGGGTAGAGAGTGCAGGAGGCATGACATGCTGCATAGACGCATGGCGCTGCTGAAATTGCAGTGTTTTGTTACAGCACATCGGAGATGGCGAATGAGGCTACTGACTCATCCGTAATCATGACTGTATTTACGTTGATATCAGTACTACATGTATTTGGACGTATTTGCAATATCAAGGAAAGAGTGGAAAGCAATATACAGGCAAGCAGAATAGAGTACAAACAGCTACAATCTGTGCACAAAGATCCCTTCCGGAGAAAGAACCCTGCTGTGTTTTGGACCTGTGTTAAGCAGCAGTGTGAGAAGGCCTTATGGAAGCGTGGGAGACCGAGTGGGGAGGTATTCTGGGCAAATGTTTCGCAGAACTTTGACGATGTGCGTGACAATGGCGAAAACCACTTGCACCGCTTCGGAGACTGACCATTGTTCTTTGGTGGAATGCCACCAAAGCCAGTATAGAACAATAAGCTGTCTCTTGGAGGCTATTTTCTCGGTTATGATCGAGCAATTGCCTCCTTGAGAATTCAACTTGGCAAATAATAACAATTTTCTGCTATTAATAATACAGGAGAAACACCCGAAGGAGAAGGAACGTTCCAGTGGTCACACAGTATCATAGTTATACTTTAAGCACACGCAGCAGTGAGGCTCTTGATAAACTGGAAACCGACCTGCGTCGAAAATGCGCAAGAAAATTTCCTACTTGACAAACACACTACAGTGGCATAGCAATGAAGAGAGGTTTCAAAGTAGTCTTGTGAAATTAATTAACTTTGTGGGGAAAAAAAAGTAAGTAAAGCACTACATACCTTCTAGAGTTTTTATGCGTTCATTTTAACGAGGAAAATCTATCCTCTTACTGCAAAAAGTGCAAAAGAGCGACAATTTAAATTGGTAGTGTTAGAATATTTTGTTGGCACTACTCAGTTGCACAGACGGCAAATTACTTCATTTACATCCTTCTGCTTGTTGGTTGTGTCCGGTTTAAAAGCAAAATAATCCCATATAGAGGATTTAGAATTTTCCGCAAAGAGCTCTTACATGATTGCATTTGCTAAAAATCCTTGTTCCACCCCAGCACCCGGCCCCTTGCATGCACCGCACAGCCAATGCCGCAATATATATTGACGCTTGCCGATTGTTGGGCTGACGGGGCTGGTAAGAGAAGTTTCACATATCGCACAACCCTACGTCGCATCTTATCTTACTACTTACATGCGCACTGCTGATGAGAGTCAGCAGGCAGGGAGACTGCAGGTAGGGCGATACCGACTGAGCCAGTGAAGACTCGTGCTGGAGGGGCACCAAAACAACCCAATGATCATCATGCACTCGCACGAATGCAGCTGCGTAAAATTGTAACTTTTACACTCTCAAAAATGGGTCGCATATGCGACATGGTTGCAGTCTGGAGCCCTATGTAGGACTGTCCACTGTATGTACTGTATGCCTGGTGCACGAAGTTACATCTGCTCTAAAGGACAACCTATTCAAGTATTTCATTTGCCTGCCGAAACGGGAAGAACTTTAGAAAACTCTAGATGGTGTGCAGGTGCCATTGAAGAAAGCCCGATTATTGCTCCAAGGGATGACCCAGCTTCTTTTTACAATGGATGGTATTCCATTGTAATGCAAGGTGTTGTAGACCACACTTTTTGGTAAGAATTATTATTAATGTATTATTTATATAATACCTATTAAATATAAGCTCTGTTATAATTGTGTGGTATGTTTTGCTCACGGTGGCTTATTTGTTCAGCTTCACGTGGGGTGGCCTGGTCGAACACATGACGCAAGAGTGCTTGGCAACTCTCCTATCTTCCAGGTGGCCGAAGAACAAGATGGTTACTTGTTTTCCTGTGAGGTATGTGTCAACAATGACTGTGTTCCATTTCCTAGGCTGCAGCGCAGCTAGGCATTTCCACTGACCTGCAAACTTGTGAATGGCTTTGTATGTAAACATCAACACACCCACTCGCTCGCTGTGAATTCTCCGGACAATGACCTGCTCTATTCACACATGGGCTCATTCAGACATTGCCTGGACTTTGTGCTAGGGAGCTGACAGGGTAAAGTGTTAATGTCCAGTCCAACTGATTCGGACAATTGCGTACTCACATACAGCTCCTCCGGGTAATGTCTAGATAGGTTCAGGGTTGCAGTACATGTGTGAAAACAACTTAAGTCTTTGAAAGTGCCTGAGGATCGCTGGCACTTAACCGGTTACAGTAGATTGTGCAAAAGGAAGTTCTTCTAAGTTTATACCAGACAAAACATACCAGCAATCCACAAGCATCAGAAACAATTCAAGGTAAGGTAAGATTTACTCAAAAGCTGCAAAGCAGAAGAACGTATCCCTGTCCTTTTCCTCCAATGGCAATGGCCAAGAAACAAATGACCAACAACTCCTTGCGACTTTATTTAATAAGGTATTGTAATTTAATGCTCGGTTTGCAATTGTGAAGTCTTAATCATAATGTGCCATAGGTTACACACGTATTGTTATGCAATAACATTTATTAATTATTATTAAGCCATTTCTCTTTGTGATTACGTTTTCTTGCAGACAACAAGTCTTGCAAACAAAACTTTCAACACAATAATTATATTGCATACTGCCTGGTATGCCACCCGACCAAAGCTGACAACACCAATCCGCCATCACGCATGCCTGATCCGTTCAGGGGTCTTTCCGCGCATTCCATCAGCCCTGATAAAAGTCTAGGGGATGTTTATACATACAGCTTGTCGCATATAAATGAAAAAGACCTTAAGATCCTAAGGTTTGTCCAGTGTTAAAAAAATATAACAAAACGCAGCAAATGCAGGAAATTTCCACAATCTCTAAGTCGATCAAAGTCACAATCTTTAATTTTCCAAATGTCACTCTGCCCTGGTAATGAGTGTGTGAATGCATAATGTGCTCTTTAAAACACAGAACATGGCAGAGAGTTGGGGAGTAAATAGGGACATGATATTCTGGAATCTGTGAAGTCCTGTAAACCTTCTGAATTACTATTCGGCTTAAACCATTCATCATTCTCAACAGATTGTTCATGAGAGAAAAAAAAGGGATAGGATTTGTCAGTGCCCATCTAAGTGTGATTCATTACTAGTGCATTTCAATGGGTGGTAAGTGTGCTGTTGCACAAACTCTTCCCTGGGGGCTATGTATTTGTCATACCTACCCGTGAAATACTAATGGATTAATTAGCTGCTTATCGTCCGTCCCAAAATTTGAATCCCACTCATATTAGCTTAGAACACATACACTCGCACACCAATTGTACTCCAGACAACACTCCACCAGACCAGGGTCTGTGAGGCAGGAGGGGTGCGAGTGATTTGGGTTCCACTTGCTTGGAGGACTCGCAACCCCACACCCCGCACTTTTAACTGCAACAAGGTATGCACTTACTGGGGAGCGTGTGCCGCTGAGGGTTGATGTTAGCGCTGAGACATTGTCACTTCTCAGAGATTAAGAGTAGCAGAGTAATGAAAACAAAGAAATGGCCCAATGAGAGAGAGTGAGGACTCTTTGAGCCCACCAGTGAAATATGGGTGTCCCTTTTCATTGGCAACAAAGGGTTGGGATAACCTGACTTTATTTGAGCGGCAAGCTTGTGAACCAGATATTAGTATCCCTAGAGTTGGGAATAGGAAATTATTAGAGTTTTACATTAACTGTATGTGTGCACACTTGTATTCTGTACACAGGCTTGTACAGAATATGCCATTCTATATGCTACATAAACCAACTTCTTCATAGTAGTTCATCTGAATGTGCCTTTTATGCAATGAACAGCACATTAAGAGGCACTTTCCAGATTTTCAAACTGATCTTGACCACACCAAACCCATACCTAAATGTAACCGTCTCCAACCTAGAGAGGTACCGTAATTTCCTTCCAGGGATGAATAAAAGTATCGACGTATCTATCTATCTTAACCCTAACTGCTTACACCATTACACTAGGCCCTCCATTAGACATTAGATTGGCTTGCAGCTGATTGTGAAGCGGTCGGTATGCGGATCAGCACCTCCTGAGGTCTAAGGCTGCAGTTCTCCCTTAGAAAAGCATGGCTTTTGTCCTCTTTGGACAAGGGGGACTGGATTGCCCCAAGTGCGGGAGTTCAGATATCTTTGGGTCATATTCACAACAGCATTGTACTGGACATGCACATTTACCTGAGAGCGGTGCACCACCTCCGCGGCTGTGGAGGGGCGGAGCCTGGAAAGCGTAGACAACGTCGCTGTCGGCGATGGCGGTGAGGTCCTCTTCGTCCGAGAAGGAACGCTGGAAACCCGCAGAGTAGAGCTCTGCCAATATGACCTGCAGAGAGAGACAGAGCGAGATAATGAGAGCAGGAAAGAGAGACAGCAGTCAGAAAGAGAGAGATAAATGTGAGGGGAGACATGATAAAACAGAGATACATGACAAGATAACGGGAGGAACATGTGGAGAGAGATAGGAAAGAAGAGAAAGAGAAAGGAGGAGGAGTGAAAGAGGGAGTGAATGATTGGAAAACAGAATGGGAGTGAGATAGAGAGAGAGAAAGTAGATCCTCGGAGCAGCCAGCCCAGACACCAAACGAGAAGCACACAAGTGACAACATTTTTTTATGTGTATGTAAGTGTGTGAACTTTTCGTAAAAATTTGTGTATGTGCATGTGTTTTTTGTTATGTGTGCGTATGTTGAGTGTGTCCGTGTCCATGTGTGTGTGAGCACCTGGTCTGGGGAGATCTTGCCCTCCTCGGCCACCATGGCTCTCAGAGTGGCCAGCGTGCCAAACAGGGGCGCGGCCAGCCCCACGCGCAGATACCGCTGGCCTTTGGTACTGAACACCAGAGTCACACACATCGGCCTGGGGGGAGGGGGCAGACACACAGACAGATAATGAGGGACTGAGAAAAACAAAGGCGTAGGGAAGAATGTGAGGATGGAGGTTAAGAGGAATGAAAAGAGTGGGAGGCCATCAGGAGGGATCATAAGTTCAAGTTAATTTATTGTCCCAAGGAATATTTAGCCTCAGGCAGGTGAGTCAAGGCACAGTGACTGAGGTCAATGTTGCTTCTTTGCCAAGACCAGAGATACAAAACTGAGACTTTAAGTGCCCCTAATTTTCAATGCTGTGCTTCAATTTTGGAACACGTTTCCAACTATGGCGTGAGGCTGTACCATCATCAGCAAAACAAACCAAAAATATAAACTATATTAGAGTTGTACTGTAAGCCAGAGGCAATTACATCCTATTAGATCACTAGATACAGTGTTTTGAGCTCAACTACAAAAAGCTGGGAAATTGTTTTGCGTTTTCCTTTTGCACGTCGACAATTCAAATTGCACAGACCTACAAATCACAACACATACACGCATACATGCAAATATGCATACACGCCGAAAAACCAACAATGCAGATAATATTTAATTTGTTATACTGTCTACTGTTACGGTATGTCATGATATTAGTGTGTGTGTGTGTGTGTGTGTGTGTGTGTGTGTGTGTGTGTGTGTGTGTGTGTGTGTGTGTGTGTGTGAGAGTGTGAATCTGTACCTGCAGGTACATGCATGGCTAAAGAGGCATGAGAATGTTTATCCCCGGATTAAATTTCTGAGTTAGGACAAATTAGATTAGTACAGGATGCAGCAATAGGGAGGATGTGGGGAGATGAGATGATGTGAGGGATTATAGAAGGACGGGACAAAGAAAGACCTGGGAAGCTACCTGAAAGGGGGGGCGACACATGATAGAATCTACAGGAGAAGACAGGATGAGAAGCAAGGAGCAGAAACATGAGATGAATACAGAAAATGGAAAAAGGACGATTAGGATGATGAAAAAAACCAAGAGAAAAGAAGAAGGCAGTGAATTTCATTTCTATTTCTATTAGTATAGAAGCAGTTAGGGCCTCAAAGGGTTTCAGCAGCCAATATCTGCGAGGTCATTTGAGTGGCGATGCCCTCTCACCCTCAACCCACAGACGAGGCACGAGGAAACTCCCAAAAGAACCCCTGTAGCATAAAAAGATAGGAGAACCCTTGATAAGGGTGAGGAGAGAGAGGAGAGAGATAAGAAACAAAACAAAAGAGAGCAGAGTTGAAGAGATGACAAAGGAGGTCAGGAGGACAGAAAAAGGTCAGGTTTCTCCATCTGGGATGGACTTCCTGTTCGGTGATGTATAATTCAGGCAGGTAGCGGTTCGCCGACAGGGGCCGTGGTGTAACCTGTAAGAGGCACTTCTGTTTGCGCCGTTAGATGTGGAAAAGATGAGATGACACTAAAGGGATGAGAGGACCAAAATGACAGCCAAGAGGGACACAAAAAAGAGCTGTCATCGCTGATCACCCCTCCCTCCCCTGTCACCCCTCCCTTACCCCGTTCCCTGCCTGGCTAGTCACCCTTCTTACCACCACTGAACAGATTGTGGCAACTTATGGTTCCAGCAGAGAAAGTTATATTCGAATATCTAGAGATACAAATTGCAAATGAATGTCAATCCATCCATGTGTCTGGGTAGTCCCAGGTTTCTTTTTTCCTAGCAACCACCAGGGTTTCCTGGAAGATTTCATACCAGCTAAGGGATACAAGTGGGGGCGGGCTGTGGGTAGGGGGGCCGTCTGCCGCCCTCTGTTCTGTGCATGCTTGGCGGCCGGGTGCTGACCAGGGGCCTGACGGGGGTGCGGAGCTGCCCAGCACAGCGGAAGGTTAGCCTCCGCCATGCCGGGCATGCCGCTCTGTGCCCATGGCTGGTCGCTGTAGGTTGGGTGCCTCCAGGTACGGAAGGTAGGCATGCTATAGCGCGGTGATCTGGTTGCGCTTTGCCTATCTCTCCCAGTGCCAAAACTCATACTCAGTACATATACCGCACAATAGGCCTAGGGCTTGCAGGATGGGTGGGGTGTGAGCCATGTGGGTGGGGATGTGGCAGGGGGGTGCAATCTTGCCCGTCACGTTCCTGCGCCGACGTGCTTATCATCCGTCCCAAAATTTGAATCCCACTCTTATTAGCTTAGAACACATACACTCGCACACCAATTGTACTCCAGACAACACTCCACCAGACCAGGGTCTGTGAGGCAGGAGGGGTGCGAGTGATTTGGGTTTGACTTGCTTGGAGGACTTGCAACCGCACACCCCGCACTTTTAACTGCAATTGCCAACAGCACACATTGAGGACTGGGTTTTTCTGGGGTGGCAGGTTGCTGGTGGGTCGGTGTGGGGGCCTGGTTGGCCAGGGGTTGGCCAAGTGGGCCCCTGCTGGTTGGGCTGAAGTCCTGGCGGGTTGCCCCTGGTAGTTTATGGTGCGTTGTGACATGGCAGGGCTGCGGAGAGCGCCGCCGGGTGCCTTCTGGGGCCTCTGTTGTGGGTGTGGGATAGGGTACGTGGGGCAGCTTTCGGCCTTTGCTCCGGCAGCGTGGCTTCTCTGCCTCGGTTGCCAGGGGTGGTGGAAGGCCCATATACCCTGCGCTGAGCACACTCGGCTACGTGGATGGGTGCCTTGGGTAAGGTTTCTGGTTGGCTGCGGTGTGGTGCCCTCGCCCTTGCGCAAGGTGCAGGTGGACATGGGGGTTCTGCCGGCTCGCCTGCGGGGCGGGCAGTTCGGGTGGGGTGTCGGTCTGTCGGCGCAGGGCCTGACGGGTTCTGGGCCTACGGCTGCGTCTTGTGCCTGCACTTGGGGGTGGGTTGTACTGTATGTGTGCCCCGGGTGTGCGGGGTCTCAAATATAGTAAAATAGTTCTCCAAAGAGGGGGATTGGTAGCGGCTCTGTATAACAATAAACTGTACACTTGTCATCCTACAGGTCATCCACAGGACAGAGTTACTGCAGCAGTTCTTGATGATTTAAGAATGAATAAAGAGTTGCATTGCAGGTTGAGAAGTTGAACTCCATTTGCAGATTAACTCTGTCCTAGATGCAATAGCATACAAATACTCTGTGTTGTATGCCCAGCATGCTGACAGCACAGGTAAAAAAAAGAAGAAAAAAAATCCCTCCAGTGGATACTGGGTCCTGCTCCCCATACTCCTCCAAAGGTCCAGGCATCACCTTGCCAAAAGCCCGAAGCTGGCTCAGAGGAGCTACTCTGAGGTCCTCATAGACAGCCAAACTCCTTTCCCTACCCTAATGTAATTTTGTACTTCGAAAATACATATACAGTGTACATAATGAGGAACATTTTCTCAGTAGAACTATCATCTTTTAATGGCAACTGATGAATTTAACCAACATCAAGAGAAGTAAACTAACATAGCAAATTATTATTAAATTATTATTAAAACAAAACCAAAATAACGAATAACGAACATTAAATCGAATTCATCATTTGGTTACACTTGAACATACTGGAGAGAATAGTGCTTTGATTTGAGGAATGGCGCTTTCAATCAACTTTTAACTTTTTTCAACACAGTTTCATTCGACAGAGGTTACTTAAATATGAGAGCGGGCAAGTTGTATTCCTGTCAATCACATAAACACTCGACTAAAAAGCTGCCACCTATACTGGAAGGACTCCAACCTGCGCAGGGAGACCTTGATTGATTTCTAGTCCAGTGTCTTGCACATTCATCCACAACAACACAAACCTGTCTCTTCCCAGTTCCTGCAGGAATGACACATACAGCATTAAGTAACAGCTGTTGACACAAAACATTGTTCGACTCAAGTTGATTTACTGCACACAGATATTAAAGGATAGGTTCGCTATTTTTCAACACAGGCCTTATCAAAATGTTGGCTCCCATCTTTTATAACTGTTCGGAGCACAACCTCGCTGAACGCTTTACTATTTACTACTAGGTTTTAAGTCGTAGGAAAACCCAGGAAATCGCATTTTCAAAATCAGGAAACTCAGAACACAGAGGCTATTTTTTGAATAGTAGCAATTTAACATTTGATTTAAAGTGACTTTTTGAAATAGCCGCAGTACATCCAGAGTGTGACGTTGGCTACGGCAGGTTGTCAGTAGGAGCAACTTCATGTTTCTAGTTACAAGAGTCAACAAAAACCCGGGAAACGGCCATTTATTTTCCCAGTACAACATATTAAGACCGCCTATAATATCAGCTCGATTTAACGGCCCCATTAGACATTGCCATTTAAGCAGAGTGAGAAGCTGCAGCAGAGCGGTACGTTTCTCAGTCGTAAATACATGTTGGGAAGCACTTAATAAGGTCTGGGTTAGTGATAGAGTATGTTGGGTGCTCTCCATTAAAGGTGAGTCGACGTTACTTGATGTCCCTCGATGTCACTTGCAAACTTGCTGCCCCAATGACTCATGATATTTATATGAGTGACGAGCACCATGTATACACTCAAAAGTTATTCACTTGTCTTTCTATATGAATAAGATGTCATTTGTAAATTACTTGGCTACCCGGATCCATTAACCACTAATTAAACTATAGAGACCTTTTAAGGGAACTCACCTTTCCCTTACAGAATATCTTTGCCATTTCTAACCATTTCTTTGTTACATCCTCTTTTGACTAAACAGGACCACATGTACCAGCAGTGGATCAGAAAACCGCATGCAGTACCATAGGACAGGTGATCTTGAGGGCTCTAGAAATGTTGTCCTATTGTGTGCGAATGAATCGCACAGAACGGAATCACGGTCTTCACACAAAAGTGGACAAGGTTTGTGCATGAGAAATGGTGCAAATATAACTCGAAAATCTTTTTCTTATCCCCATCCCCATACTGAATGGCTTACTGAGTTCATAATGGAGGCTCCTACCGTGCTCGTTGCCATCATTAGAATACAAACATCTTTGGCTTTACAATTGGGAATTTGAACTCCACTTGCGGCTCTGTCTTGGATGCAATGGCAGAAAAATAAATGAATGCCAACATTATTTACTCCGTTCTTCAGCCGCCTACTCATGACAAGCGTCAGGGCTGCAGCCAACGCCGAGGATTACACACAGGATGAAGCAGATATGTCACGATGGAGGTGCGATGGGAAGCCAACCGGGGGAGAATAAATGACAATGCATCACTTTTTATGCGGGGTGGCGACGTGAATTCAAAGTTGTGTTGTATAGTACTGGGACCTCAGGGGACAAATAAAACAAGTTTCCCCTGCATTCTAGGTGTGGGGGGTTCTTTTGTCACAGTTTATGTATTTATTTTGTTGTGCCACCTCTGATGCAGTAGGTGCCCTATTTGTAATGCAAATGACAAGGGAGTGGAAACAAATAAGAAGAAAAGTGTTTTATCAGAGTGAATTATCAGACAACGGTAAACATAATGAGGAACATATTTTGGCACGGCAAGGAAACTCTGAGCCGACAGTAGAACGAAAGATGGAAATAACAAAAATCAAAAAGCCGCATTTGAAATGTAGATATTTGACCTACTCCAGGTGTGCTTCATTGTGCACGCCAATGACCTCCGAGGCAGCGCTATTTGGAGAAAGGTGAAATAAATCAGACCCTTCTCTGAAAGCACTGACAGGTTGTTCTTTTTTTTCTACAAGTAAAAGGAGTTTCAACTTGACTTAATTTCATATTCCGTTATCAGTAGTTAGTTGTTAATATTTAATTCATGTGCAGGTTATCTTTTTTTTTTGTTTTTTTTTTTTCATTTCCTTTTGAAGATTCCCTCACAACTGGCTTAAAAAGAAAACGCCAACTAACACCTATGGGACCTGTTTCAGAGATTAACCTGATGAAAGATTGTCAATCACTTCCATATATGAAGCCTCTTCAACATAACCTCTGAGCAGTTATTTAATGTGGCAAAGGTAAAAGAAAGGACTTTCCTATTCATTTATTTTTCTCATTTGTATTCCACAAGGTGTTATTGTTACATAATGGCCTTGGAAAAAAAAGAAAAAGAAAAGAAACAGTGCTAAGAATGACAGCGCAAGGTTAGATGTGAAGTCAAATGTTTTGAGCAAGCAGGCTTCCCAGCTTTGTTTCCCTTTTCCCTTATGTTTTTATTTATTTATTATCCATTCAGCCATTATCTTGGGCACCCAGGCCTTGATACCACACTGCCAGCTAAACTCTGCTGTGTCTCAGGGGGCCTCAGACTTATCAGTTATTCTGTGGGGATACTGCTGCAGTAGGAGGGTGCAACAAGGGCAGCGTGTGTGTGTGTGCGTGTGTGTGTGTGTGTGTGTGTGTGTGTGTGTGTGTGTGTGTGTGCGTGCACGTGCATGCGTGCATGTGGAGAAAGAGACAGAGATTGAGACTTGTGCTTGCATGCCTTGATTTAAAACATTTAAAACACAAGACAGAAGGACATTTTTTAAAGTACGGCCTTATTGTGATTTCATGAGAATCTCTCAAATTCGGCCTGGTTTCTGTTTGCGTGCACAAGTGGGTGTTTTACATTCTTCCACTCATTACTTATGACATGCATTGGTATCCCAGATACAAGATGTGATGATGATGAAATGCCAGTCCGGTGGACAACTATAATTTATTGCCAAGTTTTGGTGATTATTATACCTAGATTACATGTGTATCTAAGCTTGACAATGTGTGTGTATGTGTTTTCCTCTGTGCTGGACAGCAGCAGGAAAAGACTGCGATAAAAAACACTGCATTGGAGGGTTAGCTCTGCTCCTTACATGCTGCAAATATGTCGAGGAACTCCGAGCATCCGCATCTGCCTACTTGAAGATAGAGGGATTTATTCAGCGGCGTATCGGGGCAAATCTGCAAATTGGATGCAATTTGATACTTTGCAGACGAAATCCGTCGACTTGAATGGGAGATTGCGATTGACGACGAAGGCCCCTACTTCACTGGAGGCGTCTGGTAAGGAAGCAAGACGGGCAGTGATTTCAGCGCTGGATGTCGATGCCTGAATGTCGACTACATGCAGTTCAAGTATAGGGTGGCTATAGCAGATGAGCCCCTTCAAATAGCCAACATGGAGGAAGGCCAACGGAAGGAGTTCTGGCTAGATTTACGACCACCCTGATTTGACCTGATTCTGTCTGACATCCATCCTGGAAAGGACCTGTCACAGGCATCATACGCAGCAAGCCATGCAACCTAGAAGGTGGCCCCTCCCATTCAGAAACCGCCAAAGAATTGTAAGTACTCAAAAGAGGGCACATATGGTCCCACCCTGACTCCTGTTGTGCCTCCAAACCATTGTACTGACGACTGAGACTGCAGAAAATCTTGCACAACAACGTCCAGAATCAGGACGGGACGTCTCTACCCCACAAGTTGCCTGTGCAAGACCTTTGAAACCTGCCTGTCAAACATCCTGCCTTTGAAATGCGGGACAGCTCCCTACCGGGGTTGTCTGGTAGCATGGCCTCAAATGTCCTTGAGTGACACAGAATCGCTCCTGATGAGTTAAATTGGCACCTTGCATGGCTGCCTCTGGCATCAATTTCTTAAGTTTCACGTTGTTGTAAAAATAATAAAGGTGGTTATCTCGGGTGTAGTGCTATCATACATAATATTGTACAGTGTGCTCTGTGAATTGTCATAGTTACCTGGTTTGGCGCAGGGGAATAGGCAGGGATATACATAAGAAGGGGTCGAATGTGTTACTCTGCTTAAGGCAGTGAGGGCACGTCAGGGAAGACCTGGTGAGAGAGAGAGAGAGAGAGAGAGAACAATTATTATTGTTATTATTTATTTTTAAATGTCCTTGGTTTCCTTTCAAATACTCTCCTCTGAGCTCTTTGTCTTGGGCGACCTCAGCAAGAGCGACAGAGAGCATGATTGTTTGAGGTTGTTTATAACGTCTCTGCGCCACGCTGTCATTCCTGAAACGTTATCTGCAGCCATGTTTGCAGAGATGTGAGCTTGTCAAATCGACGCATGAGCTGGGGATGGGACGGCGGGTCGCTGCTCAATTCAGACTAACGATGCTCATTTGTACTCATCACGCACACACCAAACACTCTCGAAATCCCTCACGTAGGCCACGACACATACTGTACTGTTCAGACACACACAGACACAAACACACACATGCAAACAAGCAAGTGGCACAGTAGCAACTGATATTTATCATATTGAGAGATGGGCTACTTAGCGTCTCTCTAACAATTTGGTATGCAAATAGATGCACCATGCACACGGCATTTACAAACATAACGCTGTACTACAAAGTCTGACATACTTTTTGCACTGTACTCAAAAGTTTGGCGTAAGCAGGATCACACAAAAAAGGAAACAACGTCGGCCTAACCGGTGCCGCATTGCGCACCGCCACAGCCAGGCAGCCTACGTCAGGCTGGAAGAAGATCTGCATTTAGAATTCCAAAGATTTGTGCGATGCTGAAGTTGTTCCCAAGTGACCCATTGTTGAAACTAATCTATTGGAATTGTCCCTTGATTTCCATGGAAACAGACACCAAAAGAGAGGGCCGCACAATGCAAATGACTATGGTATATGTAGCAGGTTCGGTGCTCGCTGTAACTTGATAAGTGCAATTAAAATTTTAGTTTTAATCAACGCACTGATACGATTGCATCAACCCCGAACTCTGACTTTCACCATCAGTGCTACATCACCCCGTATAGTGGTTTTCTTATTCATGCTATGATTCTTTTTGCCCTTTTCCAGTGAAATAATGCATTGAAGAAATACATGAAAGGTTGGAGAGAAAAATATATTTATTCTAGACAATGCTTGCAGGGTTGGAGAATGGAAAAATAATTCCTCGAATAAGTTAGGAATGCCCGGGCGATGGGAGATTACACCCTGTGATTCCATGCATTCATGAAAGCAAAGATGCAAGCCAAGATGCAAGCCGCGTGTCAGAATGGACAGATAGTGTTTGGGCTTGGGGCTCTGAATACATTTGGAACCCTGCATTGATTCTACATAGATATGTGCACTGTGGGAAAGAAAAAAAGCATTTATGTATGATGAAAAAGATATAAGTATGAGAAGCTGTTGTCTTAATCCAACCAGTCCAATTCTTTTTTAGTGAGTGTTCTTGGCAAATTCTTACTGTGATTGTGGGGTGGCGTTGTTGTCTTAACAAAAAATATATTGTTCTCCAATTGACGGTGAGTCCAGAGAGCAAACGTGATTGTTGATGATGCTGTTTTACATGCATTGGATGTGGTCAAGATTGTAAGAACTACATGGCTGCTGGACAGTGATAAATGAAGGTCTTGCGCTCGGTGGAAAGAAAGAGAAATTAGGAACCAACCTGAGTAAGAGACAAGTCAATTCTAGAAGAATCTAACCAAGAACCAAGTCTACATCCATTCCTTTTATTGATGGAACTTACCAGGCAACACCTCTGAGAAGAACTTTTTAAGTCCAAGAGTGGAGATGACCCAGGTTTACCCATTAACCGAAAAACTGCCAGCAGCAGGTCAAGGCCTTAGGTCAGCAAGGTCATAAGTCGTCACTGTTCTACTCTTAGTCAGGTTTGCTTACCATATTATTCATTTTTGTATTAAATCAAATGTTTAAGTCATGTCTTCTTGAGGACATAGCTACCTTCTAGTATTTTTGTCGCTCATAGGGCCCGAATTTCCCCCCAATTAATTAAATTAAATATAAATACAAACTCGGGCATATTTCTGTCTGGCCTACAGGAGGTAAATATGCAATTACAAGCCAGGATGGGTTAAATGCAGAGGCCACATTTCACCGGCCACCATCCAAAGCATGTGTGCATGTATTGCATGATAATTAAAAATATTTGTCTAAGAAGCATTTTCACTATTATCAGAAGAGATCTCTCTCTCTCTCCCTCTCCATCCCTCTATGATTATGGCTAAAATGATAATCAGAATTATTTTGCTCAAGGGGAATGCCAATGAATAAGAGTTTGTTTTTAACAAAGACTGGAAGGTTTTTACAGTATGAGCAGATCTTATGTGTATAGGCAGTGGAACCACCACTGCAAAGGCACAGTTTCCTCTATTTTTGGAGCACCTGGTTTGTCGACCTTAGTGCTCCAGCTCGAGTATAGTGGTGGACGAGTTCAGCAAGATATGGCGCCAGCCCATTGACAAACTTAAAAACAAGCAATAGAATCTTAAAATTAATCCTAAAGCAGACAGGAAGCCAGTGGAGGGAAGCCAATACTGGTGTTATATGTTCATGCTTTTTGGTTCCACTTAGTTTTGTACTAGTTGACGATTAGGAGAGAGATATGCCTGAACCCTGGCTAGGAGTATTAGCTGGAAGAAGCAGGTTTTGTGATCTAATCTGTGTATCAAATTTAAAAGCGCTATCAAAAATTACACCAAGATTCTTGACAGCGGAGCGATTGTGGGAAGGCAAGGGGCCAAGAGTCTCACAATTGTCCACTGGGCCAGTTTGTCCAAATATAACAATTTCAGTTTTCATTTCATTAAGATTGAGAAAACTTAACTTCATCCGGGCTTTGATATAATTTTTACGTCCAGCAGGGACTGCATGGAATCGTTTCTTTTAGTTTCGATAGGCAGAAAGATTTAGATGTCGTCAGCAAAACAATGAAAAGGAATGTTGTGTTTCTTAAAAAAATCGAAAAAGTCGACCCCAAGGGTAGCAGATATAATGAAAAGAGGACCTGGCCCAAAATGGAGTCTTGAAGGACCCCACAAAAAAGTGGGGCCGTGGTAGCTCGCCCACTCGCCCAACTGTACTGAGAACTTCCAATACGCCAGGTAAGACTGGAACCATTTAGGGGCAGTACCTTTGATACCCTCACGGTGTTCAAGACGTGAGTCTGCAGTTAAAAGAAGGTCATTAAAGACTCTTAAAAGTTTTGTTTTGGTACTGTAACCTTGTTAAAAACCAGACTGAAATCTTTCTTGAATGCCATGGTCATCTAGAAATGTTTGAAGATGGATATAAACTAATTGCTCCAGGATTTGGGACAGCAAATGTAATTTAGAGATCGGGTGGTAGTTGGAGAGAACGGAGAGGTCCAGGTTTCTCTTTTTGATAAGAGGCTGTACTACAGCACATTTAAAAACACCGGGAACACATCCTGAAGTAAGAGAGGCATTCATTAAAACAAGAATACTTCAACCAACAGTATTAAAAACGTATTTTGGAAGGCAAGACGGAAAGCTATCCCAGGGACAACTTGTAGGCCGCAGATGAATTACTACCTCTGATAAGAACAATAATAGTATTGGTTTAAACTGATCAACGACAGCTGGGCACAGAGGGTCAACTGACGGGTCAATGGAAAAGGAAGTGGGAGAAGATCTAAGAGCAGAAATCGTATCAATAAAAATAATTCAGAAAGTTTTGACGGAGTGTAGGAGTTGGCACAATACACAGTGTATTACGGGGATTCATGAGATAATTTTGAGATAGTGTTGAAGAGGACATGAGGTTTATGGCTGTTGACGGAGACAAATTTAGATAATAACTCTGTTTTTACAGTTTCTACAACTCTGGTGATTAGATAAGCACTCCCGAAGAATTCCTAAGGAGACTTGGAGCTTGTCCTTCTTCCACTTTCTCTCGGCGCGTCTACAAGCACGTCTGAGAGGGCAGTTGTTGCTGTGTAGGTAATTTCATTTAGCCATGGCTCTAAGCGTTGTTTTTTTTTCCCCATTTGGTCCTAAATGGAGCAACAGAGTCCAAAATATTGGTGCAGGTGGAGTCAAAAAGGTCGATAAGCTCCTTGGCATTGATTGAGATCAACGCACTCTAATTTCTAAGGTCCTGTTTTAACTATTTAATGATGTCCTTCAACTGTGAGTCCACACAGAACCATGGTACTTGTTGATAGTGGTGATCTGGGATCGATTGGTCATGCCTCCATCTTTCCAAAATAAATTGCAATCATTACAAATAAATAAATAAATAAATGTCCAAATCTTCTCACTCTCGTTTACTGGAAGTCCTCCTTCAAAAAAATCTCATCCTTTTGCTCATAAAGAAACATTCAGAATACCGTCAGGATCTTTAGGGTGTACTGGGAAAAATGCGCTTTTCAAACAGAAAGCAGGGAGACCGGCAAGCAAAACATAACAAAACGCTAAACAAAAAACTCTAAACAGGTATAAATTATTTGTGTCAACACTGGAGAATCTCCTTGGGCCTGTGACAAATGATGAATGTTAATGTAATGAAGTGCAGCATGAATATTCCTGAACAAACATCTCAGAGTACAACTTAACTCAACATTTATACATGGGCATTAGGCGTGAACTGCAAAGTCCAGAGGAAAACGTTGAGCCAATACTGTGTCTAAACGGTGTCCTAAATTACTGGACGTGATTCACAATGCATTCTGGCAGAGGTACACATCCAGAGCAATGCCGCTAAAATAGGGATTAGAGAAACTCTGAAACAATCTGTGGATGGACACAGCATATAGAGGAGCACATACTTAACCCAAATGCGATGAATGGCTGTTTTTTATAAAGTGCCAACTAAAAAAAATGTATCTAATATGAAATAAAAAAAAAATAAAAACCTGAATAATCTTGCAGATTACCACTTCAACATTTGCTGCTGATCTGTTGCAGTCTGTGACAGAATGAAAGAAAAGTCCCGTTTCCAGCAAAATGAAATGTGTCCATTTTCCCATACAGTTGAATTGGGCCCAAATATAGACCATAATCCTATATCCATCTAGTTGTTTGGTCTTATATTTGAGAAGTGGAGGTAGAAGCGTATAATTTCATCCACACACATAAATTGGCGGCAAACTGACATTGTGTGCAAAACAAAGCGACGGGAGATCAAACGAGCGCTCCCTTTCTCCCAATGTTCGCCGCTTACCGCCGACCCCTACTTCAAAGCGGGGCACCGGGGCATGCTGGGTAGGATCGACGGGGGGTTTCAGAGACCTGGTGTAGCAGGCGGAGGCGGAGGAATCAAAAAGTAACACTAGAGAAAGGTCAAACTCAGGCCGCCGTCTGTGGGGAGAGTGAGCAGAGCGCTGGTCCAGTTTGTGCACACGCTAATGAATTGTTTATTTCTTGATTATAATTTTTTTTTTTTTTTCCAATCACTGTAGCCGAAACTCGCCTGAGCCAAACTCACCGGTCAACTGAGCCCGCTTTGTTCCCTGCTGGTTCCCAGGCAATGGCAGCTGCACGGCGCAAAATAACACAATGTCTATTGTCAAATGTGTTAACGACTTAAAAGCTCTAAATGAATGAGACCAGCAGGGTTCCTAATCACTCGAGAGATACAGTTTCAGATTAAATTACTGTTGGATGTTTGGATCCTTGTTTCTGACAACGTTTTACATATTAAGAGGTATATTATAATGTCAATATTGTGATACGAGAGGAGATATCGCCAGATTTTGGTGATCCTGATTCTGTGATATAGTTGAAGGCTGCGTTACAGTGAAGCAGTGCAGATACTAGATGTTTTATTCAATAATATCTACATTGCTAAAGATTGTTATTCAATTATGTCTTGTCTGTGCATATCCATTGAAAGCACCGACTGTCATCCCCAAAATATTGCCAAATGATCTCTAAGTCTCTGCTGCGACTTCGTTGGAAAACACACAAAACTCCCTTTCCCTGCCTCACCATCATGTCCCGTGCTGTTGTCTTAAAAGCTCTAACGCCTCAATTCGACGAGTTAGCTCAGCGGGTATCGCTTATAGAAGCGCTCATCCAATATGAGACCATCACATTTCACTTGTTTTTGTCTCCTCGAGCCTCACCATACTCTCTTTCGGTGGGCACGATACACAACCCATGAAATCAAAGCAGGAAATAAAATCCCAACAACAGCAGTGCCACCACCACCACCACGGAGACAAAGCATTAAATAGCTCATCGTTTAGAAGCGTCTCATTCGTCAACACAAAGACGCTAAGTGAGAGAGAGAGAGCGAGCGCGAGAGAGAGAGGCCTGGGCTTCCGAGTCTATTCCGAGCTATTCACAATGGCTAAGCCCCCAAAAAGGTGTGGCTGGGAATCCCGGGGTGACAAGAGCTGACCCGGGACCGAGCGACGAGTCCCGGGGCGACACTCCCTAAACCGCCAGGCGGCGCGCGTTCTAATCACAAACATTTATTCAGATCAGATGCCGCCGCCAGACGCGCCCTCAGAGGAGCGGCGGTGGGTTCTAAAAACACAGTGCCTCCTTTGTTGTGCTTGCACTCTCGGAATACAGACAACTACACAACAAATGTGGGACCGGGGAATAAAGTGCTCCTCTGGGGGTCCACGAACATGTACATGTTCACGTCCAAATAGACTTGATAGGAATAAAAAATAAAAAAAAAAAACCACTACAGATTGCATTTATTGTTTTTGCGTGGAGCAGCCATCTTGGATTTTGATGTCGGGGTGGGTGAGGGGTCTTCCGACTTTCTGGGTCAGAAATCTGACCTGGGGGGGGGGCGTTCCAGTTGAAATTTCAGACTGGGAAATCCCGACTTCCCAGTGCAAACGGAACGCAAAAGAACTGCAGCTGTGGACAAGCACCCGCAAGATGGCCGACAGCAGCGGCAACACTGAGAAAACGAATTAAGTTATTCTCACTAAAACAAGATAACAATAACAATTAAAATATTACAATGCTAAACTAAAATACTATAAATAATGTATGTATGCTATGTGTCATTATTACGTGCTTTAAGGTATAGGGTGTAAAGAGAAATGAGAGGCAAATACAGGGAAATTATCATGGCGGTTAAAACGTCAACTTTGTGGGCATGGGTTCGACCATCGCAGGGTGGAAGAGAGAGAATGAGATGTAGGGTTAGACGTAGAGAGAGAGAGAGAGACATGACGGTTGATAGTGATATGATATGAGCACAAAGACCATGAGAGATGAAGTGGAAACGTGACTTAATAAAAGACGTAGCCACCTAGCGTTAGCATCCCCAGTCATCGTATTGTTATCAGACCAAAGGCCATAAAAGCAAAAGGACTAAAGTAGAGTTGCCTGAATCCTAACGCTGCTGTACTGCTCCCGCCACATGAAAACGATGGGTCCCAGACCAGATGTTCACACTACAGGATCCCAAAAATTGGTGCGATCCCAACAGCAAGACTCCGCTATTTTCTTCACTAGACTTTGGCAAAGGCAAAGACGGACAAGTTGCGGCGTTGTCACAGTTTTGGTTGCACTTGCGCTTATTTGCTCCATCAAGTAAAAGAAGAGGAGCAAACCCAGAATTTGCAGTAAGGTAGTTGAGGATACGTGGACCGCGGAGAGTTGGAAGTCAGTTCCTGAATTCCGACTCCAAATGATAAGATCTTATATCCCCAATACCAATGAGCAACAAACACCTGGTTCTACCAACCTGAAAGAAGTAGAAAATAGTCCAATTTAGCAGAGACTCAATTAAGGAGGGCGAGAGAGAGAGAGAGAGAGAGAGAGAGAGGGGTGGTGGGGGTGAGCAGAGGGAGTGGACGGGCTCCAGACTCAGAACCAGATCAGAGTCAGAACCAGATCTACCTGTTTGCTTTTACGAAGGTAGAGGAAAGAGAAGAGCAAGAGATAGGGAGATATAATATTGCTTGCTTCTCGCCTCAAATTTGCTCAGAAACAGATTTTGGTGGACTGATCAAATCAGTGAAAATGACAGAGTAAATTCAACGAAACCCCGGAAGTCATGCCGAAACGCCACTGGCTCACAGAGCTCGGAACTTGTGCTCAAACCCCACAGGCTCACAGAACTCAGTGTCTCAGGAGGGCGGCTCCTCCCTTTTAAACAGAGCATCAGGAACACAATGAATTAAGAGGTATGTTAGGATGGCTCGAATGCATAATTTAAATGGTATTTTCAGCAAAAAACTTCAAAAACATGTTTTGGGGAACTCAGGGACATAATAGACATAATAGTTTCACTTGAAGTAAGAGAATAATTCAATTTTAAGTGATTTTTGAGTTTTACTCCGCTACATTTCAAAGAAAAAACCTTGTTTTTTTTTTTTAAATATAATTTTCCTGACCAAATAGCACTTTTTTTAATATGCATCTGTATAATCTGCAAGTTATATCTATATTTATTTTATGAAGTTGTATAATAATTTCGTAAAGAAGATTCAACTAGGTGTTTGATACCAAAATACTAACATAAAATAAAATGTACTTAGTAAACCACAGGGTTTATATATTAAGTAGGCTTTTGCGTTAAGATGCTAAGACTTAATTTTGAACAAGTTCTTTTACTTACTTCTAAGAGATATTTAATAAATGGTACCCAGGTCTTATTTAATGCCCATGAAGTCAAATCTTGAATAGAATGGACTGACACTGTTGTTATGGACGAAAGTGAGATGGTGAAGAACAAATCAAAACAATAGGAAATCATAAAGTAATGGCAAAAATGGCAATATAAAGTACAACTCAAAATGAACAATAAACAATATAAATAAATCTGCAAATAAAAATAAAAAATAATCACAAAATAAACAATAAAAAGAAAATATATGGCACACATAAAGCCTTAATATTTACAATAATCTAAAAATAAACAGTAAACAAAACAATATAGATACAATACAGGAGGAAGGCATATCGCTTGAGTGAAGTTTGTGAAATATGCTTCCCACACACTTTTTATTTAAACAAACCATGTACCAAAATAGACTAAAAGAAGGTGGACTGAAGTTTGATTAAATATTCACCTTGCAGTCACTTTGTGTCTCACCTACAATATAGGAGCTGTAGGTTTATTTATGTATCTTTTCTCACTCTGGTATTAAGTCTTTCTCCGTGTGGCATAACGAGCGCCTGGCTCCGCCACCCGAGCGTAAACCCCATCGCCGTCCTCTCCAAAGTCATTTACGGCGCTAAGCCCAGACGGGGGAGAATGTCAGGCAGGACTAATGGATCAGCAAACTGCGATCAGGATGTCAACACAGAGAGAGCGAGAGAGAGAGAGGAGAGAGAATTTTGCAAGCATTGCCGTATAAGAAGAAACAGGGTGAGGTGTAGGTGTGTAGTAGAGTACAAACTTTATTTTCAGAGCACAGTGCTCTTATTGCTTGGAGGTAAAGGTTGGTTCAACACAGCTTATTGCCATCAGGCAAGTCTTTCTGCTGGAGGGGACGCACGCACACGCACACACACACACACACACACACACACACACACACACACACACACACACACACACACACACACACACCCACACCTCTTCAATCCCTGCGCTTGCAGTAAGTCTACCCTGTACACCAGGGGTGTCCAAACTTTTTTCCACTGAGGGCCGCATATAGAAAAATATACGAAGGGCTGGGCCACACTCACTAGAGGTGAGGTATAGGCCTAAATCACAGCTTTCCATTAATGAGTTTTCACTTATTTTGTTACAAAAATGGTTGGCAGCACATTCTCAAAACAGCAGCCTCAGATTGCTTCTAAGTCAGGATGGTGATCCCTCTTCACAGCCCTGTTTAAAGGGGAAGAAATAAGGGGAAAAGGGGATGGGTATAGTTCAAGCTTGTTATGTAAATAAGTTATTGGGCTTGTTAACACATCAACTAACGTTTGTTATAAAAGGTTATCAACTTTAATTGATTGAATTTATTTAGTCATTGGGTTTATTAAAACATGAATACCGTATAATATATTTTCAACTCATCTATAATGGGAACAGCGTTGCACTCAGTGGGAGCAGTGATGCTGCGCTTTGGACTGAAGGATGGCTCGCAGGTCAGGAGTAAGTTTGGTGGTTGAGACGCGAAGGACATCACAGATATGGCTGTCGGTCATTTTGGTTCTCAATCTGCTTTTGTTCAGAGTTAACAGAGGAAATGTTTGCTCACATATGTATGTTGAGCCGAACAGACTCATCATTATTTTTGCGTGGCATCTCATCAGAGGAAGCTTGGCCTTTTCCAAGCTCCGGTAGAAGTCGAGTAGGGAGAGAAGCTGATGCTGATTCTTCAGAGAATTATCACACTGCATTTCGATGAGTTCTAATTGCAGACTCTTCCGCTTCTTCTGCATCCATAGGGAAGGGAGTCAAGAACAGATTGATTTCTCTCTCGATGATGGAAGCACTGACTGAATTCTGTCATGAGAGATGTGATCACAGACACATACTTCCCCTTTTTAGCAGAAAGCTTGGCCTTTGGAAAAGCAAATTTGATTTTGGACAGTGTGGAGAAGTGTGCAACATTGAAGCTGCGTAGTTGTGTCTCAAAGAGATGGCGCTTCACACAGAATGCTTTCTTTTCACATCAGAATGGTAGAGTAGGTCCCCGTTTTCAGCATCGACATCAGATAGGAAAGCTTGAAATTCTCTGTGGTAGAACCCTCATGCTCGAATTATGTTGACAGTTTTCACAACAGTGCTCATCACAAGCCAAGCTGGACTGTCTTGGCACAGAGGGCTTCTTGGTGGATGATGATACAGTGCATTTTAACAGCCTCACCTAAACTCTCTTGCACCTTGGCGCACACCATAGAGGCCATTCCTTTGCACTCGCCTGTCATTGCTGGAGCCCCATGTGTTGTAACGCCACACAGCTTGTCCCATTTAAGTCCCATCTTGTCAATTGCATCTGACACAGCCTCAATGTACTAACCCGTTGTTGTGCCCCTGAGACTCCTAAGATCAAGCAGCTCCTCCGTAATGCCATAGTTATCGTCAACTCCCCGCAAAAAAAATAGCATCTGTACTCTCATCACATGCAATCGAGTAAAAATCAAAAGCACAAGCTTTATCTGATACTTGATGTTTGAAGTTAGCTAACAAGTCTTTTGATTCGCCGCACAACTGTGTTTCAGTTTCAAAACACTTGATTTGTGGATAATTTGCTTTGTTCAAGACAGTAGCTCCACCTACTGGTAAAACTAAGAGGTAAAATACAGTCAAGCGCAAGTTTCATGTATGGGCCATATTTCATTATATTTTTATAACTCGCTGCGGGCCAATTACAAATGGACCATGGGCCACAGTTGGCGTGCAAGCCCTAGTTTGGACACCCCTGCTGTACACAGACAAACAAAGCCGCCATTAAGATGGGGGAGAGGTTTGCTGTTGACCCCTGCTCCATTAAAAAGCTACTTCTGTATCATTATGGCCCTCTGCATTATTCAGCCTGGCCCTTGGCAGCGACGCACAACACCTCTCGCGAAATAAAACACACCGCTGGCCGGGACACGCCGCTATGTGCGACTAATTAAACATATTCAATATTGACTGTGTAAAAGTGTGTGTGTTTGTGTGTGTGGTAGGGGTGAACATATAGGTTATTACGCCGACTCTCAGTAGCGATGATGTAATTTTGCAAATGTGAGTTTTTGTCTGGACATATACATACAGTTTATAGATGAAATTTAATAACACTGCGTTTAATGCGGCAGTGTAGCTGTGTGTGCATTTCAGTGTGTGTCTTTTGTGAAGCACGGGCATATGGATAATTGCAGCAGCTGAATAGCGTTTCCTTGTCAGTGTAAATCATCTGGCAGCATTCAAAGCCACATAATGTGAGAAAAAACAGAAGGAAAACACTTCTAAGCCTTCTCCAAGCCTTTCAAAATGAATATAAAAAGGAGAAGAAAATAATGTGTGTGTGCGCGCGCGCACACGCACTTGGGAGTCTATGGGTCTGTGTTGGTAAATGACAAGTACGTTTTTTTAAAGGGGAGTGAGATACATGCATTTATAGTTATTATTTAAAAAAAGATATGTATTTTTGTTTGTTCACGTATGACTATTAAGTTGAAACACGTTTGTAAATTTGTTAAAAATGTCAGGCAGTACAACCATAAATAAAGCCTTGTAGGCCTTTCCACCGTCTAAAGACATCATCTGACAATTTGGAAAAATTGGTTTCAAATAAAGCGTATTTTATAGAGATCTTTCTATTTACGCGTGTCTTGGTATCTAGTTTGATTTGGACACCAAAAAAAAGCGTTGTGCCATTAACCGTGTCGAGAAAGATTTGAGTCGATCTGTTCGTTATAACCCCATGTCCAAGTGAGACGCAGTGTGTGTGTGTGTGTGTGTGTGTGTTTCTGAGGACGGATGGCTAGAGAAACGACAGCCGATCTGATAATGTCATACTCACAAACAAACCAACAGGTGCTGTCGGAAGGGCAGAGCGTCAGCGCAGCATTTGATGGACGGATGGAACGAGCGGAACAATGGTGATGGATAGCGACACCCGCCCCCGACGTTTTTTTCTGGGAATTCAGATGGGAAGCGTGGCAACTGCGGTTGGAAAACCGAAACATGCAGTTCAGCTTTAAGAGATCCATTGATATTATCTCCCCCCTCCCTGTATTTATTCGCCTTTCCGAGGCTAGAGGGGGAGGTCAAAGTTCAGGAGAGACTTCCTCATAACTGCTCCAGCCTACTTCCCTGTGTGTCTGAGAGAGAGAGAGAGAGAGAGAGAGAGAGAGAGAGAGAGAGAGAGAGAGAGAGAGAGAGAGAGAGAGAGAGAGAGAGAGAGAGAGACATGACGGTTGATAGTGATATGGGGGAGTGAGAGGGAAAGAGTGCGTGTGCTATCACACATGACTACATGCCAAAGACATCTAGGTTATTATCCAAGACGAAACACACACACACGCACACGCACACACACCAGTGAGTTCTCCCAGGGAATGGCCTGTGGGCTCAGATCTCTCGCTCTCTTCCGGAGCCCTCTCTCAGTGGATCTGAGAGGGGGGGGTGGGGACGACACTTTTTCAATTAGCCGACCTGGGATCCACGGGGAATAGCGGGATCCGCTGGGATGACGCTCGCCTCTAAGCGTTTAATCCATCGACCGTTAATGAGGCAGCAGGATAATCCCATGACTGAGCGGCTGGTTAACCCCTGTGCCGTGGCGCTCAATACTGTACCGGGATTCAAGGATGACCTTTTTATCGCTCGTTCTTGGTTCTCGCGAGCAGGGAGCGGAATTACACATGAAAGGACTTGAGGCTTTCCTGCGTCAAAGGCTGGGGTTTTTGTTTACTCCCCCGATATGCCTGTCTGGCTGAGCCAGGCGTGGCAAATTTTATCAATACAGCTCACGTCTTGTACAGGGAAGACTAACTGTAATATAAAGGCAAGTATAAACTAAAAATACCAAAAAGCTAAATGTAATATACGTCAAGACTGCGAGGCCGCTTGAAAGGAAGGATTAATAGGTTTGTAAAAAGGTGAATATGAATTATGATTAATAGGCGGGCGAGAAGAGAAATGCTTTCAGTCTCCTTTTTGGGGATGCCATGAGGCAGTTCATACCAGCGGTACAGGCCTATTAAAACAGCTTTGCCGAACTTTGGTCTCGGCTCGGGGACGGCAAAAAGGCCAGTTCCCGGAGTAAACATCGAAACTGGCAGGGACCTTCCTATCCAATGATATTGAGCGTTTGATTTGGAATGAATCGTAATACGAAAAGTATTGTGATTTTGTAAGTTGCAATAGATAGAAAAATAGAAAAAAATTTTCAATATCAAAATGATTTTCAAAATATATTTAAATGGTGTTAAATGGAGCCCATTGAGCGGGTGTCTCTCCCACAATACCAAAGTCCAGTTGTCCTGTCCTGTTTTCATCACCTCATATTTTGTCATTAGTAGTCGCAATAACGCAGTCACAATCACTACTTTCTGGACAGATTTCCAAGAGACTCGGCAATAACTATTTGTAACTTGTACGAGCGGTATGGACAACGGCCTTGTGTTTTCGACAGGGATTGACAGGACCAATCTGACAGGCCGGCGTGCCAGTGCCACTGTTGACCTTTCTGTGTTTCAACGGAGATTAGCGATTAGCAACCAATTCCCTGCACAGAACCTCTGACACAAAAGAGATTCCCATGCAAACAGAAGCTGAATATACTGTAATTATGTTACCTACAACGACATCGCTGGGGCTTGCCATTGCTTGGTCTTTATTGCCAAATAGTTGTGGACATTGAGGGACACCGTTTTTCTTTGACACGCTTATGGACCAATTTTATGCAATTTCATTGTGAATCTGACTGGAGCTTATCAAGGTCTTGTGCATTCTTATCTATTTTTCTACTTTCCTATCCTTACAGAAACATGCGCTTTTAATCATATAGCAGCTGCAGTGATTGCACTCTTTTTACGTACAGAGCCACCGGCCCACCTCACTCCCGCAAAAAGTGCATCCGCATTCTCATTCGAGTCAAACCTAAATGACAAGAATCTCGGTTGAGAAGGCGACATAATTTGCGTTTGTGTTTTGTTTTTGAGGCCAGTAAAAAAACTCAAACTATAGTAGGAGCCACTTGAAGAGGCCTCTTCCAGCTGGTTGACGGCCGAATTGCAACCAGCTTCTAGTCAGCTTCCAGCCAACCACCATGCGGTTCCCAGCCAGCTGCCATTCGGCTGGAACTGCCCCTCCTTCTCATGTTTCCTGACAGGGCATGTTTAATTTAGACTGTAAACGCGCTCATTTATACAACTGCAGTGTGTCGCCATGAGATGGCACTAACGTCACAAAAAACATAATCACATTCCCGAGAGATTGCAGATTTTCACCCCTAACCCTAACCCATTACCTGAGATATTGACCCTTGAACCCTGACCAGAGGTCATCTTTCAAAGTTGATTGATTTCAATTGATTTTTTGTCATATGAATAAGAACAGGTCTTAATGCTTTATTTGAATCTACATGTTGCACAGCTTTTTAATTTCATTACATTACATTTCATTTAGCAGACGCTTTTATCCAAAGCGACATACAATTGTTCAAACACCGACGGACGTAGCCATCAGGAGCAATTAGGGGTTAAGTGTCTTGCTCAAGACACTACAGCATGCTAGCAGGAGGAGCCTGGGATCGAACCAGCAACCTTTAGATCACTAGACCACCAGCTCTACTGCCTGAGCTACCATCCATCCTAGCTACCATCCCCTACCATCCCCCATCCCCTAATTTCAAAAGTTTATGGTAAAATACTTGATAACAATGCAAGCATCATTACTAGTAATGAGATTCTTAGTCTCAGAGCCAGCTCACCTTTACATAATACGTAAAAGTAGGGTTTAGTAGTGATTAAAATAAAACAGTATTTAAAAACAGAATTTAAAGAGTATTTACAGAGTTAAATTTTAAACAAAATTTAAAAGCCTAAAAAAACGAAAGAAGTAGTGTAGTATAAGTAATATAAAAGTATTTACCTCAAAGAAAGAAAGTAAAAAGCAGACAATAATGACAGTGAGTCGACTTGATCGTCGGCATCTTAAATAGTCGTGGGCCACAACAATGCAGTGCCATACTGAATGGCAAGATAGACACAGTATTGTAAGACAAATACTGCAATGTACTACTAAGAGGAAAGACAAAACAGGTATGCCATGCAAAACTTGATACATAAAAGTGACTAGTTTTAACATTTTACTAGCCTCTTTTAAAGTAGCCAAGTGTGTGGATTTATAGGTTCTAGTCTTTGGCCAATGGATTTAAAAATTTGGGTTGTTGAACTATCAAATTTTTATTTTACTTAAAATAATTGTGAAATATCACAACTAATTTCTGCATTTGGGCTGCTCTGTCTGAGAAACGATTTCATTTGTTTAACCAGCCAATGGGTTCTTAACCAGCCAACGCCTTCTATACTCTTCAGTTTTGACCAGGAACCATCAGCTGCAACACTGAATGTTACTTCAGAGGAGATAACCGGGACAGAGGTTGCCAGAGCAATCAAGAGCCTCAAGAACAACAAGGCACCGGGACTCTATGAGGTAGCTGCCGAGTTGTTGAAGCACGGCGAGGAGGTCGTTGTGGAGAGCCTACCCGCTTGTTCAACATGATCTGGCATGCAGAAGAAGTTCCTGCCGATTGGAGACGTGGGGTCATTGTGAAGCTGCCGAAGAAAGGAAACCTCGCAGACTGCAACAACTGGCGGGGCATCACACTGCTGTCTATCCCTGGCAAGGTATTCTGCAGTGTACTGCTCCAACGCCTAAAAGAAGAGGTGGATAATTTCTTGAGGGAAGAACAAGCTGGCTTCCGGGAGGGAAGGTCCTGCTCCGAACAGATCTTCTCTCTTCGCAACATCATTGAACAGTGCCAAAAATTCAAGACACCCCTCATGATCAACTACATCGATTTCAAGAAAGCTTTCAACAGCATCCACCGGGAATCACTGTGGCAGATTGTCCAGCTGTATGGTGTACCACCCAAATACGTCAACAACCGTATTTGGGTGGCTCAACCGAAGACTTTGACATCGTCACCGGAGTAAGACAGGGTTGTATCCTGTCACCCTTGCTTTTCATTATTGTCATCGACTTTGTGATGAGAAAGACCGTCACTGGTGAAATCTTCGGCATCAAGTGGGGAGGGGACAGACTGGCCGACCTGGACTTTGTGGACGATTTGGCTCTGTTCAGTCATACCCACCTTGCACTCCAAGAGATGACCAACAACCTCCATAAGCATGGGGAAAAGGTCGGCCTCCCGATAAGCCAAGAAAAGACCAAGGCCATGACTGTCGGACAGGACCAACACCCTCCACCTCTCACTGTAGGCGAACATGACAGAGTACGTTGAGAACTTCACATACCTTGGAAGTAACATCTCAAATACAGGAGACGTAGAGAAAGATGTACAAACTAGAATCGGCAAAGCTGCAGGAGTATTCCAATGGCTCCCCAACATCTGGTCGTCCAAAGCCATCAATACGGACACCAAGCTATGCCTCTACATGTCAGGGGTCATCCCAACAGCGACCTACGCCTGTGAGACGTGGATGAAGACAGCCAGCATCACCAACAAGTTGGATGTCTTCCACCGACGATGCCTCAGATCCATCTTGAGGATCTCATGGAGAGATCACATCACCAACGAGGAGGTGATAAATATATGACCATTGTATGGCCTACTTTCTGAAGCTATTGATTGATCGGTACAGGTACATTAAAAGGGACCTATTATGCTTTTCCTTATTTTCTGTCATATATAATGTTACAATTTCAGATGTTCATATTAGAAGTGTCAAATAATGTAGTAAACTAAGGACAAAGCAATCACAGTGAACAAACACTCAGGCTTCCGACTGCTCTGAACGCTCCATTTCCAAAGGTTTTTTCTACTCTCTGCACGAGCTGACGTCATCACATCCAGGATTTATTTATATCGCCATCTGCTCCATCCCATCCGCTGTGCGTTTCCCCAAACAAAACCAATACAAATACATTTTTTATGAATTTATTTTATTTTCCAATGTTAACATGAAACTAAAAATCCCCACCTGCGAGAGTCCAGGTGCATCCTGGTGCGGTGACAAGTCTGAACTAACATTTAAATGAGGCCTTGTAGATCGAATATGAGTGGAGAATCAGCAACTCGATTGCCTCAAGCCTCAATTTACTTCAGAAACAAATTTTAGTGTATTGATAATGTGAAAGTGACAGTGTGTGTGTGTGTGTGTGTGTGTGTGTGTGTGTGTGTGTGTGTGTGTGTGTGTGTGAAAGTGACAGTTTACCAAGTAAATACAACAGAGCCTGGAGTAAAGCTCAAACCCCATTGGCTCAGAACTAGGGGCTCGGCTGCTCATTCACAATTAAAGCTACACACACAGAAACAGCCCGTTTTGGTAAGGTTAAGGATGGTTTAGAGCCATGTAAGTATGGTTAGAAAGCATGATCGGAGTGGTATTTTCAGCAAAAAACCTCAAAAACGTTTTGGGGACCTCGGAAACCTATATCAACAAGTGTAAAAAGGAGCATAATAGGTCGCCTTTAACACCTGGTCGTCTAATGGTACTGTGTGTGATGCAGCATTATAAGACCTATGCAGCGATGGGTGGAGTCCCAGCTGCATTATGTATGATAAATAACACACTTAGATCCTTTAGAGCATATGTGTCAAACTCAAGGCCCGCAGGCTAAATGTGCCGCCACGTCATTTTATGTGGCCCACGAGAGCTTAAAAGGTCTGATTATCTTATAATGCCGATCATGCCGATCATGTTAGGAGAAAAACCGGTATGTCTTTTGTGTTATGAGGCAGTGGCGGTTGTCAAAGAGTACAATCTACGTCGGCATTTTGACACCAAACACGGAGCCAAGTATGCCAAAGTGAGCCTTCAAGAAAAACAATAAATGGTGCAAGAATTAAAAGGCAAATTGCGATCGCAGCAGGATGTGTTCAAGAGAGCCACAAGCATTTTCAAAAACCAAATTGAAATATATTAAAATGTATTTCAACCAAGAACAAGAATAGTTAAACTGTGTGCAATTTAATGATTGTGCTTGCATTTTGCTTTGTGTTTGTTATTTTCAGAACATGATCAATGGATGAGGATGGTGGAGAGGGGATTTATGTGGTGTGTTAAAGGACAGACAGCATCTCCTCATCAACTTCACCTTAAAACTGGACCAATATAGTTATGAACTGAGACAACCCTTGTGTTATTTTGAGTTTATTACATATACTACGTTATATGTGTAGCAATGTATTTAGTGTTTGCAGGTTTATGTGTTTATGCAGACAAATGTTCACTGTAATCAAACCATCTCTCATTAGTTGGATGTATCCCCTTGCAAGGCTGTATGCAGCCATTTGTTTATGAAAAATGCTACACCTGTCACACATGTTCTTAGCAGCTCACAATTGTTGGTTGGACCGTTATTCTGCCCCTCTCAGCTAGGACAAAAAAGTTTTGAACAAAGTTAAGTCATAACTTGTTATTTATCGTTATTCACTTGGATAGTTTGATCGTTGATTAATGGAGTAATGTGGGTTTCATAAGCTGACAAATTAAAAGGATTTATGTTATAACAGAGCAATAAGCAAACATTTATTTTTACATTTATGCAAATATATATGTAATATTTGTAAGTTGAATAATAAAAATCCAGAGTTATTTAACATTAAGGAGTAGTTGCATTTATTTTACATTAAGCTACATTTATACTGCCTCAAAGTTACATCTGGCCCTTTGAGGGCAACCATTATGCTGATGTGGCCCTTGGTGAAAATGAGTTTGACACCCCTGCTTTAGAGACTCAAACTACTCTTTATAGTGGAGATTTACTGTGGAGTTACACATTTTCTTGGTGAAAAACTTAACTAACTAAAAACTATTAACAACAAAGTAAACAACTTGTTAAGGTTCTCTGGCAACTCAAACACCGTTTAAATGATGACAAATAATCGCTAATTCAGTTGAACCACGCAGAGGTTAAGACCAGTGATTTGCAGCCTTTCACACTGTACATGAAGCACCCTCAATTTGATGCGCATTAGGCCACAGAGCCAATTTGATAAGAATTGTCTCTCAGACTTCAATCTGAGAAGATTTTTATTGCTGGATATGATTTAGTCCAAACTTCCACACCTGTTTGTACCGTAGGTAGGGGGAATAGCAGTGAAACTATGACCAAACCAGTCATTATTGTACATTCTCTAAGGGTGCCAACATCATCCAAATTATATAATGGTGAAGTTTAACTATTAATAATTTTGCTGAGGACCCCATGGAACCTCTTAAAGGAGGTTCCAGGGAGTAGCGGGAACCAACTGACCCATCTAGTTGACAGACTAGTGCTGAAGCCTCAGCTCACCTGTACTGTGCCTGGAAGTGTTCCTGGACGAAGCTGTGACGGACACCAGGCTGGTTAGCATTGGCTGGGCTTGGGGAAGAAACATCCTCTACGGCAGTGGGGCCCTAGAGAGAGAGAGAGAGAGAGAGAGAGAGAGAGTGAGAGAGAGAGAGAGGAAGAAAGCGACAGGGAAAGAAAGGAGAGACAAGTTATTTAATCATTTGCAAATACTGATCAATTGCCACCGCCTGTGCAGTGAAGCGCATGAGTGAACAGGAAGACGGGCGGCACAACCCCGGAGTGTGTTTTTGGGTCAAGGACTCCCAAACACACGCTTGAGCTCTTTGAAAAACACCCCCCAGACGATCAAAGGGAGAGAAAAAGAGAGAAACTAGAGGCAGAAAGAGTTATTAGCTGGAAGAGAGAGCTGATGGGGGTCTGCAAAAGAGAGAAGAGATGGCTACAGTGAGGGGGAGAGAGAGAAGGCTAAACAGAAAGAAAGAATAAAAAAAACCCTGAGATCTCACCTTCGCAAACATTAAATGTCTCAGTGTAGACAATTCAGGTGACAGTAAACCCAAGTGCAGTGCGCAGTAGTCAGAGAAAATAAAAGGGTGTTCCATCGCATTACGTCCTGTGTCAAAAGTGAAAGTGCAGAGGGAAATTTAATCTGGGAAGATGGGAAGCCTGAAATGGTGATGAAATCTAAATGAAGAGATTTATCAAATGGTTTGTCAAACAATGACGCTCATTTTTATGTACCTGTAATCTTCTCGTCATGCCGTCTCCAACAAAGCTGGAGACGGCATGACGACTTCAAAAGTTACTTTGGGAATTATAGTATTCCAAGGCCATATTATAACTGCTAATTAATGCCTGGTTATTGTGATTGTCAATGTCTTAAAGAAAATGGATGTGGCCGTATACACAATCACACACATGACAAGTTGAGTATGTGGGGAAAAACACAAAAATGTGAGGGAGGCAGCACTTTTTTTTTTTCATATAATCCCATATATTTTCCCATAATCTAGATGTAAAACTTTGGTTTAATTTGTAGTTTGTCATTTGAAATTTTTTCTCCTAACACAACTGGAGTAGAACAGAAATATCAAGAAACAACGGATCCAAAAATGAGCAATATGTCTATAAAAGCCAAATAAAATTGACCAGGGGTGGGCTTCAAACACAAAATCTTGGCTCATACCAGTTCAACAGCGAGTTACTTATCTACTTTGGGTTCTGGAATCACTGACACAAAAACATAAAGACATGACCAAACTGATGTTTGTTCAAGAGATATTTTCCAAAGAGAAATTTTTCCCTATAATTCAGCCTTTATACATGAAAAAGAATACTGCAAAAAAATGAATTGGTTTAGACTGATGTTGAATATAAATTAACTTTTTGAGAGGAAAACAAATTTGGGGGCAAGAAAGAAGAGGCAAAATGATGGATGTGTGAAAAAAAATGGAAGGCGCAAATGAAGGCCCCTAGAGCAACTCGTTGGAAGCACTTGTTTCCTCTCGAGAAGTTAATGGACAATTTAAAGGCCCTGCATGAGTGATAGAGATTGGAAACCAGGGGATTCATGGGCACCTGGGGACCACACGGCGGGGGCTATTTGAAGTCAACTTCAATTTCCATCTCGTGCTGGAGAACATCAGTCCGCTCAGGGTAAAAGGAGTTGGGTTGCCGAGTGAAAATAGAGACGTTAAAGGTCTAAAATATTTGTTTTGTACTTTGGTGCTGTTTCTGAATATGGGCTATGCTACAGTAGGTTGGATTTTGACTCAATTTAATTTTAAGGTTCCTTCAATATATTTATTGTCCTGTTGAATTGCAGCTAAAACAGGGTGAAATCAAAATGAAAATAAATAATTAAAAAGTGTTGGACTTCCTTTTCAGTTTTTGATGGAATCAAACAACCTGAAATTGAATTTGCATAAAAACATAGGGGCATAAACAACTGGGGCAAACACATGAGGCATAGACAATTATTGTCTATGCCCCATGTGTTTAGCTGGCTGTTAGCAAAACTAATGCCTCCAGTTGAAAGTAGTTAAAGAAATGAACTGAAATTAATGACTACAGAGATCATTTGTGGGCAAAAAGGTACAAAATCTAAAGGCATGCACATTTAATGAAGTCTGAGCAAGGCAATTATGTGAGAACCCCCATTCGCTTTCTCCATGGAAAAATTGCTTTGGACTCAAGACTTTATTTTGGATGGCTGACATAAAATTTGATGACTTCATTTATACACTGTATGTCATTGTTAGTGGTATTTGTCTTTAGACCTGCATACACCTGTTACTTACACCTATCAGCCACAACATTAAAACCACTGACAGGTGAAGTGAATAACATTGCTCATCTCGTTCCAATGGCACCTGTCAAGGGGTGGGATATATTAGGCAGCAAGTGATCAGTCAGTTCTTGAAGTTGATGTGTTGGAAGCAGGAAAAATGGGCAAGTGTAAGGATCTGAGCCACTTTGACAAGGGCCAAATTGTGATGGCTTGTGACTGACTAAGTCAGTGCATCTCCAAAACAGCAGGTCTTGTGGGGTGACCAAAGAGACTGTGACCATTAAATCGCATTTTGTGACCATTTTTGGAGACTGGAGTGCGACTAAGTGTTATAACTAGGAGCACCAGCACAACTTCAAAATATGCAGAATATTCTTTTTAATCATCATCGTATATCGTGTAGGAAGAGTAGGAGAATTGGGGTGTGAGTGTGAAAGAGAGAGATCCATATCAACATTGATCGACACATATTGATATACTCTTTTTACTATTTCAATGGGTGCGGGATGTTTGGGTAGGGTACCCAAACCAGGTACCACTATTGCACCGGTTTCCAATACGACTGGTCCTTTGAGGTTGGTGATGCAGATTATGAACAAGTAGCAATGGACAAGATTCTCAAGTTTACCTGCAAATGCAGCCAGGGGCGAAAATAAAATGAGGCCCCAAACAGGCTCTCAGAGTGTAGCTGGGGTAGGGCTGGGGTTTTCTCACATAATAACTCCAAGAACTTTGAAGATATTTGGCAAACGCACATTTATATATTTAATGACATACAGAGGCTGTTATACAGAGACTCATATAATTGACAGACTCTACATTTTGTTGTGTTGTCCGCACAACTCCTAAGTAATTCCACTTTTATGAAACATGTATATCCTTACTATTAAATAAAAGCTGTTTTAAAAACAAATGATGTGTGTCGATGACACTGTTCAACATTCCCACAAAACACAAGAACAATGCAGAGATTGCCCAATTCAGCAGGGTGTCAGTCCCCATTCAGCAGGGTGTCAAATAGCCATGTGGAAGTAGCCAGGCTGTGTTGGTCCTCCAACCATTTGCATTCTAGGAGCTGGCTGAATGAAGCCAAGTGTGGGGGAAAACTTTGAAGGTGATTATCTCAGAATCACAGTTTGCCACACCCTTGTGATTAGCAAGCCATAGCTTTAAAAATGTTAGCTTGATTTGCACAAGTGACACCTTGTTTCGAAGCTCTGATTCTTCACTTTCAAATGATGCCAAAAAAGTAAAAAGCCACCAAATGTACCTAAAGTCTGCGGTGGGTCACATATTTGTTTGACTTAGGCTGCATTGGGAAAAATAGCGACCATAAATGTAAAAAAACAAAGTTGCTTGTCAGATTTTTGTAACAAGCAACCTTTTTTTTTTTAAAATAAGCCCAAAAGAACGCATTCTCTTTCTAACACCATAACTCATATTTCCTTGTTCTCTAGGGGGGACAGGAAAAAAGTTATAGTAAGGGGAAGTGGGTTTCTTGTTGGGTTGAAATCTAAATTTGTCACACAGTCCCGTGTGCATCATCTATCTGTTGGAGGTTGTTTCTTGGTCAAGGTGCCATGGCCTTGATGTTCTAGGGTCCCAGTCATAAGGCCTAGGGTTCTGTGTTGCCAATAGGGCTCCGGATCAGAGTAAGGATCAGGATCACACTGCGACACTGACCACTCTCTTGATTGCTGTAAAGTAAAGCTACAGATTAAAAAGATACACAGCACCACACCAAAATGACTGGACACCGTCTATTATACAGCCTTGATTTTTTTGGGGGGCAAAACTTCAAGTCCAACAACTGCTTTAAAGCCATTTCAATGATCCTGACACAAAATCCTGTGACTAATAAGGTGTATCTCTGACAAAATGCATGTGTACGATAATATGATCGCATGATATACCTGCTCCACAGAATTCCTTCAGGAGACAAAACCTCTGAGCGCTCTGAATAACTGGAATGCTGGGAAGAGCTTTATGCCAGTGACAGTTGAGCCACAGTGCACCATGAAGACACCTTGACACGGAGGCAACCACTGAAGAACTCAGCATGACAATCAACAGCCTATCCTCCGGCAAAGCCCAAGGCAGCAGCCGGATTACAACTGAAATCTTCAAATGAAAGAAGCTTGCTCTCCTTCACAAACTCCACAAGATCCGCCATAGGATGGGATGGATGCCAATATTGTAATCCTATATAAAAACAAGGGTAACAGGAGAGACTGTGACAACTACCGTGCTGCTAAAAGGCATCACCAGTGGCTCAGGGTTTGTCCTGGGTACCACTGGGGTCGGCTCGTCTAACTGTTGTATGGCAGTGAAGTTTGGGCCACAGGTTGAGAGGTTGAGAAGTCTGAAAAAAACAAAGAGCGGCACCAAAATAATTGGTACAGATGTACCAACTGGGGCCAAGATGGCTCTCACAGATTGCACTTTACAATCACAGAAGCACAATAATTAAATATTTAAAAAAGGGAAAATATATCAGAAAAAAGCAGCAGCTGCAACAAAAATAAATAAAAGATATCGCTGCAGGCAGCAATACAAGGGGTCCAGTTTAGTCGGTGTGACGTAATGGTGTGCAAGGCCTATTTGCAATGCTGACAAACAACCAAATCAATCGTTTGTATTGGAATACACGCGTAAGGTGATGTTTTTAACAAAGCTGACATTGGTGGCATCTCCCTCTCTCTAGCTCATTTTTGGGTGTTTTTTTTTTGTCAAGATTCCAAGGGCAGTGCTGAGTTTGTCACAATGCGTTCTGAGCCACGACCACTGACCTTATGTGGTGCAAATGTGTAAGAGGAGTTTTGGTGAAATGGGAGGAAAGAAGTCAAAATGGAGGAGAAAGCATGACAATGAGGGAAAGAGTTGTGTTTTATTGAACAGTTTGTGAAAAACATGTGACAAAACAACAAAAGGCCAAAATATGTTTTTAATGCCTAATATGCTTTCTTTAATCCAATTGTCTTGGTGGCTGGAAATACTTTAATTAATTTATTTCAAACATAATAAAGGTTCATATTAACACCTGTCACTGTGTGATTTTGTATGGTTTCTGTTACAACTAACTACAATTCATGAAGACTGTAAACTCTTAGGGCTGGGTATTGGTACTCAATACCTTTAAAAGGTATCAACCAAAATAACCCAGTACCAAGTATTATCGAAATTTCAGTCAAACGACAACTGCATTCGATCCTTTTTGTAACCAGTTCTAGAAACAAAATAACTATTTGTATGGTTTTGCTCACAGCCAATAACAGCAAGCATTCTTCAATTTAATTCAAAGTGTGATTGGCTGATGACCGCAGGAGCAGCTGCAACAGTCTGTTAAAGGATAGGTTCACAATTTTTTAATATGAACAGTGAAAGAGGTTTTCCTCGCTGTAATCATTCTTCCTGTACTGACTATTTGTTTAAAATTAGAATGACCAAATATTTAATTGTAAAATTATTTAATAAATATTCCAATAATTTGAAAATTTTTATAATTTCTATGAATGTATTTGTGCGAAAATAATTTGGATGGGGAGGAGTGGTGGCATTTTACACAACTAAATGCTTCCATACATATGTTGGGTATAGTAGAAAAAAAAGGTGTTGAATGAAGTACTCTACTGGTATCAGGATCACTTTAAGCGTACTGATATTGGTACTGGTATTTAAATTTTAAACAATACCCAGCCCTATCAACTACAATTTCTGCGTTCCAAAGGCAACACCTACCTCATGTTTAACGACGGTTATCTCTGCGTTTCTACCTGCGTACAGTCTGTCAGAGTTCATGTTTTATATTCCTAGTTAAAGTCCAATCAAATAATCCAGTGAGCAGATAAAATATCTGAAGTAGAGTGTAATTGCATATTGCAGAATTAATGTCAGGCAGTCGTTGCACGCTGTCAATTTGCACATGGGTGATGTGATGACACGTCACCAGTGAGTCAATGACACGCTTGTCTGTGACCAATTAGAGGTCTGCAGTGCTATCATGTGACCGTTGCGGAGATGAGAAATGCAGTGTTTTCTTATACCAACTTCTCAGACAAAAATGGAACGATTTGGATCGAAACTCAGAGGAAGGTAGGTCGGAACTGCCCCGAATCCAAATTTTATTCATCATCTGTAGGTACGTCCGTTCCATAACATCCATACACCACTGACACAAACTTTTTCATGAACTAAAACAATAGGGTTCTCTGCCCACTATGAGGGTTGAACCCCTAAAAATTACAAAAAGGAGCTTTGTGGGCTTACAGGCATCTCAGCCAGGATACCAAATGACCAGTCAAAAATACATATCACAAAATGTCCAAAATATTAGGAGCACGGTACATCATATTACATATTTCAACTCATGTCTAAATAGAAATACATTCATATGGTGATGTTGAGGTTGCCAATCAAAATTAATGGGAAGTTTGTGTGTGAGTGTTTTTAATGCAAAAAACTTTAAGCAGTTTGTTTTATCCGATTGGTGCTATGTCTACATTTGAAAGTGCTGAGAATTGGAGAATCATTAGTAATGTGAATATCACTCTTCTTAAATGAATTATTCAAATGAATTCATTAAATTGCCTGGTATTGTGGGCCGTATCTGGTGAATTTGAATGGATGTAAATTTTGCGGGGCATGGAGAAGGCTTGCGTTATGTATTCATGAATTTAAATACAGGCTACCACATGTGAAGGAGAGATGGAAATGGTTTTAAACAGAGAAAGAGCGCTATGATAGCTGCTGAATTTATAGCTGCCAGTGTGTTATTTGGTCTTCCTCGGTACTCAAACATTCTCTTCACTGTTATTTCTTGCTTGTAGTTTAGCAGGCAATATCCAGACACTCGTTGGCGATTAATAAATGAAATAGAAATAATTAAAACAACAATGGAGTGAGGACATTTCATTACACGACAACAGAGTTAAAATCGAAGTTTAAAATAATCTCCTCTACGATAGGGCATCCTCCTCCGTTCCAGATTTTCCGTTTAAACAAATTTGTGCCGGTCAACATGTTCTGGGAGATTTCAATTTCCTGGACAAACGAGAGAAATACCAGTAAAATATTATGTGTGATTATTGAGCTTCAAAACAATTGATAGGCAAGCTATATAATGAAAGAAATCATGAAGGCATGTCCATTTATAATATTTTTTTATTGAATATTCTAAAAATAAAAATATATATAAAAAAATATAAAATAAGTCCCGTCAGTTAAGGCATTTTAAAAATAAATAAATAAATAAATAAATAAATAAATAAATATTGCGAATATTGCGATTTGAAATCATATGATTTCCGTTCATGAACAATAAGTAACAAGTGCAGCTGCTTTAATTAAAATTTCACTCAAATAAAAGTTTGATGAAATCAAAAACAAAATAAATATGCCAAGTGGGACTAAATAAATAATAAGATTTGTGGTGTTGTTCATCTTCCTTGGATGTCTTCATCCATAACACAATAGATATACCATCTGCTTTGGATCTGAACTTAAATATCCCCAAAAAAACACTAAACTATGGATGTATATGTTGCCCTGTTGTCAACGATACATCATCTTTCTGCTTCTCCTCCGAGTTTTGGACTCTGCGCTCTCCGCTCAGTGTGTACTGTGTTTACATGCGCAACCTGTGGGCGGGGCTTGTTTCTATATTGACAAATGTGATTGGTTAGAGGTGAAAGGTCAGCTTTAGATCGTCCCAACTGAATGGCTTTCCGTTGCAACTTGCCGAATGCAGAAATGAGCATATCTGCGGAATTTTTATCAAAATGATTGAGTCTAGGTTTATTTTGACATTGAGGAAGAAAATATGGCAATAAGTATTGTTATTCGTTTATCGCCCAGCACTAATTCAAATTGTGATTAGAGGGAACTATTTTCACCGGACATTCAGACTGGAGAGATTTAAATATGTCGGACTTCAACAGATTTTCCCGGTCAAAAACCAGCAATTACCGGATAATGGAAACACTACTCCATTCATCGACAAGGAGAAGGTTTGTCTGGTGGTTTGTGTGCCATCAACCAGATTGGAAACGTGATCCTGCCTACAACACAAAACCAGAAGCAAGCAAGACATTTAATATGTTGGCATATCCGACAACCATGAAAGTACTTGGGGAATAACCTGTCACCGATGCTAATGTGGATCCGGAGTTAAGCTCATTATGGGAAGAGCCAACACTACACAGACTGTATATCGTCTCAATTCTGGGGCATCTTTACCAAGAGAGCCCATCCAGCCCTAATGATGATGATGAACCAAGTGAACAACATGCACTTTAAAGCCATGAAGTCCCTGAAGCAATTTCTGTCTGCGCAAGCACAATTAAAGTTTAAATACAGACATGTAAGGCGCAGACATTCATGGGAATAGTGGCGCGTCCCTGCACTGAACAAAGGACATAGCTGGGGAGAGAGGATGGATATTTTCAGACGTGGATAATTTCAAAGTGCCATGAAAGGGCCCTGCTCCCACTACAGACTAAACACGGGCACAGTAGAACAGTGGGATCTTTGACAAAACAGGTTTGCCATTTCTCATCTGTACATCAGCTCTGATTTATATTTCACTCGCAGAGCTGTGGCAGGCTCAGAGAGAAAGAGAGAGAGAGAGAGAGAGAGAGAGAGAGAGAGAGAGCAAGAGAGAGAGAGGGGACAATGCAGAATACAACTGGACACCGACGGATACAGACTCTGGTTGTTTCTCAATACCAAGTTCGCCAAGTCCAGACTTGCGGACTTGGTAGTTCAGACTTGGCAAGTTCGACTCGGGAGTACAGACTCGCTTGGTGCGAAATGCATTCTGGGATACTTGGCTGTCCCAAGTCCACACAAGTCACCACCGATGCATCCTTAAATGGGCAGAGCAAGTCCACATCCGGGCATTTGGACTGGACTTGGCTTGATGCAGACTTTGAATTGAATCAGTCCTTGGGCTGCGACTGATGACGTTTCACAATTCCACAAGAACACAAGTACAGACAAGAACGCAGATTGAGAAAGGCCTTATGTTACAGGTGTCATCATGTAAACCCTGGTCGTGTATGCTTATTCAAACAAAACTTCAAGAACTGCTGCAATAACTCTGTCCTGTGGACGACCTGTAGGATGACAAGAGCACAGTTTTTTGTGACACAAAACCGCCACCAATCCCCCTCTTTGGTGAACTATTTGACCATGTTTGGGTCTATAAACAACTTATCACTACTCCTAGAGGGGAGACTCACCACGGGTGAAACAAATAAACATAGAACCAAACAACATGTACATGGAAAAACATAAACATAGAAACATCAGACGACAACATGTATCAACAAAAGAGGTAATTAAGTCCAGGAAAACTGGAACAGCAATTGGGCATGTGGGCTCTTCCTGTCATAGTTATGGCAGTAAATAAGGGAGAAAATGAGAGGGATGTAACCAGGAAGGTATTGGGGTGTGTTCAAAGCAGGTGCTGGTGGTGTTGTGTGCACCTGTGATGTGTCCACCTGTATGTATGTATGTATGTATGTATGTATGTATGTATGTATGTATGTATGTATGTATGTATGTATGTATGTGTGAGTGTGTGTGTGTGTGTGTGTGTGTGTGTGTGTCAGATTTTCTGTGAGAAAAAATTAGTGCCTGTCAACGTGTTCTGGAAGATTTCAATTTCCCGGTCAAATGGGATAGATTCCAGTCAAATATTACCCATGTTTATTGAGCTTAAAAACAATGAATAAGCAGTCTATATAGAGAATGACATCATCAAGGCATGTAGATGTATAATGTTTTTTATTGACTATTTAAAATAAAATAAGTCAGGTCAGTTAAAGCCATTTTAAAAATAAATAAATAAAAATTATGAATATTACTTCTAGAAATCAAATAATTTTCGCTCTTTAACAATAAGTAACAAGTGCAGCCAATTTAATTTACATTTCACTAAAATAACATTTTGATAAAAGCAAAATAAATATTGCAAGTGGGTCTAAATAAATCATAAAGTTTGTGGTGGTGTCCGTCTTCGTGTGGATGTCCCGGCGACATATTTTACACAATGGATATTTACCGTCTGCTTTGGGTTATGCTTATGTATCTAAAAATATGCCAAACTATGGATGTATGTGTCCCAACAACGCATCATCTTTCTGCTCAGAGTTCTAGACGCTCAGGCTCTGTCTCCGCTCCGTGTGTCTTCTGTGTTTACAAGTGCAACCTGCCCACGAGGGAGGGGCTTAGTACTATATCTACAAATGTGATTGGTCAGAGGTCAAAGATCAGCTTTAGATCGTCCAAAATGATAGGGTTTCCGTTGCAACTTGCCGAGCCCAGAAATGAATAGATACGCTGAATTTTTTATCAGAATGATGCACCCAGCACTAATTCAAATTGTGCTTGGAGGGAATTATTTTCACCGGACATTATGACCAGAGAGATTTAAATATGTCGGACTTCAACAGATTTTCCCGGTCAAAAACCGGCAATTATCGGATAAAGGAAACTCTGGTGTGTGTGTGTGTGTGTGTGTGTGTGTGTGTGTGTGTGTGTCCCCACCGGTGAGTGTACGGGACTTGTCCCAATTAGTTTTGGTGTATGAGGTCGGAATTATGTCGTAGTGCCTCCAAGCAGCAGAAAAGGCCCCAAAGCCACCCCTGAGTCTCGCAGCCATAGACACTCCACGACCGTAGGGAAGTTCCGAGCACCGTGCCCTGCAGTCACAGAAGACCCCCCAGCACCCACAGAAGCCAGGAGCCCGTGTGGCCACACACACACACACACACACACACACACACACACACACACACACACACACACACACACACACACACACACACACACACACACACACACACACACACACACACACACACACACACACACACACACACACGCATAAAGATAACTAAGACACATTCTCATAAAACAAATGACACACAGCATTGCAACAACTGCTGCATTGCCCAATTAAAATTGATTGAGTTTAATATGCTATATTATACAAGTTACCGCAGCACCAAAGTAAATTAGACATTTCATATTTTTTGAAACATGTGATATGTTATGTTAATTGTACATGTCATGCAGACTCTGACACGAAGGCACGATGTGGCATACTTTGGCAACTGAGGAGTGTCGGAGAGATTATTGCTTTTTACTTTGTCCCCTTCATTACAAGGTGCCCATAGCTTCCTGTTTGATCTGCCGATCGCGGCCTTTAATTGAGTAAACAGAGTGCGGCGAATGAGAGCACCCCGCTGCGAAGACTATGCGCTCTGGGCAGAGTAAGCGATGATGATGACACGAGCAGAAGTGGAGGCGCGTAAAGAGAGGAAGCCGCGTGAGAGACCCAGACTTGGCTTATTCTCTATGCAGAACAAACCCAAAGCGCCCTACCATTCACTGCACGCTCTAAGTAGGTCAACAACCACTTAGGTGGACCTTAGAACAAAGAGCAGGTACCTCCATTTAGGGAAAAATATACGGAGAAGCCGAGACAGGAAGAAGAATAAGACTGTGATTTAGAGAGAAAGGGAGAGACGTAAAAAGAGACAGAGGAAGGGAGAGGAGACGTAGAGAGAGAGTAAGCACAAAATAGAGTGAGATAGAGGGAGAGAGAGCAAAGAAAGAACTGATTGTACGGAGTCTTTTTATTTAACGCCCAGCGAGGAATGAAATAATGCTGTTCTCTGCCATTGTTTGCCCTTCCAAAAATAGATGCGGGGGCCAGCCGCAGCAATAACAAGTGAATACTAATATCCAAGAGGAGCTAAGCTGTTCAATTGTCACACTGTGTGTAATCGAAAAGAGGAACTGAATGCCAGGAGATCTAGGCCAAATTCAAACGCCTCCTGTTGCTTCCACCGCTGGTGTGCCCACGCCTCAGGCAGTAAAATTGATTTTTAGGATTCAGATCAGAGCAGGGATTTCACTCTCGATACAGACTAGAAAAGTCCAAACCAGCCTTGCATGGTATCCATCTTAATATGAGGATCATCTTTTACCTACCTATGTCTACAGTTTCTATCCATATCTATATATACGTATCAATCAATGAGCAGAGCAGTTTGCCCTTTCCCTGAGAAGAGATTAGCCCAATGAAAGTTGGGTCATTAGGTCACTTCAGCAGCTTCACAGATGAGCCACATGTTAGAAATACATATACAAAATTGAGATTAGAGAATAGACATTTCTCAGACGCTCCAACGCCATGGGATGATTATGTCAAACGAGAAGTAAACACCAGACGAAGGGCTGGCTTTCCCAAACATGTTTGAACATCTTGATGACCACACGTGCATGAGGCCGGCGCAACAGGTCTGTAGTCATTACGTCCTGTAATACAGAACTATCTGTGAATTGGAATGATTGTTGAGGCCTTGAAAAAAGCAAGTATGACAGTATGTAGGAGTGCACTAAAGATAAGTCATAGGTCACTGACAAAAAAACAAAACAACAATCTGTATTCCTTTCCCCATTACTGTTTACTTCAGCTATGAGCAAGAGGTCCAAGGGATGTATATCAACTAGAGGTCGGCTATTTGTCTGCTGTATATCTCTGAAAAAGCAACTGCACTAACTTTGCCTTCTGCATGAAGGATAGTTCTTCGGTGGTCAGTAAAAGGTTTTCTTGGAGAACAAATGTCCACATATCGCAGTGGTGGCGGGTTGGCTTAGCCTCGGGGGTTCTGAAGAAAATGCATTGAAAGGTAATATGCTGCCTCAGCATTGGCACCATACTTCTTGGTTGTTGTAAAGCAAACTCACTAACGATTGATGAGGCAAACTAACTTTCCAAGAAACGACCAACCCTGCCACGGCCATGTTGGTGCTAAACCCCAGTCTGTCTTCATGTTGCTTTTGGCATGTTTGGATGCGATACAAGTGCTGGAGACAAAGACTGCAGACAGCAGACAGCCTGCTCTCTCAGGGATCGGTTCCACTGTCTGCAACTTTCAAGTGTTCGCTGCAAAGGAAGTTTGAGACTTTTATAGTTCTGACTTCATTCTCTGTATATATGTATCAAAGCACGTCTGTGTTTGTTGTGATTCTGGATGAGTGTTTGGTTTATCACACTGCTCACTTGTGCAGCTGATAAAGTACTTTGTAAGTACAGAACATAAGTGAATAAACTGCTCCTTGACCAAGCAAAACACACATTATTCTTGTCATTGTGGCATTGACAGTTCAGTGCAGAAAATGTGATCAAGCCAATAGAACAACAATGTTCCAGTATAACTATGGAGGTGCTTGTACGTCTTTTTCTTACTCAGATATATTTGTGATTCAATTTGAAGGCATAATTTGTGCTTTCCCAAATCCAATATTTAACATGAACAAAATCAGCAAAATATAAACCATCCCATGATGTGAGCAGCAAATCAACAAAGACATTTGGGTCTTGTGTATCGGACAGAGCATCTTGCATGCACATGCAGTTGTGCAAAGGCTCAGAAATGCCTCTGGACACAGGCACGCATGCACACACACACGCGCACATAAAGATATCTAAGACACATTCTTATAAAACAAATGACACACAGCATTGCAACACCAATGCATTGCCCAATTAAAGACTTTTTGATGTCTAGCCATCAACAAACGACAGTTACTTCTCCAATGTGCGCGTTATACAATGTTGTGATGTCACAGAACCTACAAACATAGCAGAGTTGTGTTTTGAAATAAATTCTTCAATTGTATTTATAAATCCCATGTATATAAAAGCAACCTTAAAAGCCATCGTACGTAGGTGTTAATACTTAGGAGAAAAGCATTAAGGTGTCAATGTGAAACTGGCCCGAAATACAACGCATACATTATTTTTCCATATTGTTTCCCATATTTTTAAGGGAAGGAGGGAACTCTAGCTGCACTAGCTCTGAAAATAGAGCTCTTATATTGGGGATAACTCCAGCCAGTCTGCCTCTTTTACATTTGCTATCTCATCTACGGCTGGTCTCCCTATCGTGCTCTATTAAATATGTTTCTAGGTGCATTGCTGCTGTAGTTGCCTGTATGTGCACGCTTATGTGGGTGTGCGGATGTGTGGGGCTGGTGTGCTCAGTGCAAGCCTATCATATGCTTCTGGCTGACTGATAAACTTTGGAGAGGCTATTTCTCTGGCTGTCCAGCACATAGGGCTGCCCGTCAACAAAGCTGCCTACAGCCATGATGTGCTTACCAGCCTGTCTCTCTGTGTGGATGCATCTACTGCTGTAGGACCCCGTAGCGGTCCACAGATCACCACGGCTTTCACTGAGACTTCGGCAGTGACGCTACCTATGCAGTGGTTATTTATGGAGGAATTCAAGAATCACAAAGACAACATGGTAGTCGGATCAGCTGCTGTACAGTAAATCAATGATGAATGACTATCATTATACACATCATCGTTTGTATTTTGACTTGACGCATTCTACTGTTTAAATAGTGATTTGCTTTGCATTAATATCCTTAGTTATTATGTGCATTCCCTGCTACACTACACACCCTTCCTGCAGCTGCAATAACCAAATTTGCACAGTGATTAAGAAAATTCATGTTGTCTAATTAAGTCTGTCTAAATATCTTTGGAAAATTAAGCAAGCAAATCGCATCATCACCCTCTTCAGACTCAAGTAAGGAGAGTCGGCAGTAAGGGGTTTAGTGTTTCGGTGAAGGGCACTTCAGCAGGATCAAGTAGCTGTCTTTGGGATTGGGGTTTTGGTTATGTCACGTCTGTCTTGTTGGAGTAGGTGATATTGACCCTGATAAGCCATCAGGGTCAATATCACCTTTGACAAGGTTTTGTTTGGCAATCTCCCCTTTCCCTGTTTTCCTTCCAGTCCTAAAATCACAACTTCTCTCCCCCCGTAGCAGCCGCCACGCAGTTTGTGATTCAATCTTATTCAATAAGTGAAAACGAGAGAGGAGCATCGATCCAGTGCAGTCCTTGTAAATCTTCCTTTGGCCCCCGTGTCTTCTTTGTCTTCAGACAGAGGTTTGGCAGCCCTCCAGAGATCTTCCACATTCGGAGCCCCGACATGAAAACATATGTTGTTATCAAAGCCCCTGCTGACTCCGTGTGCACGGCGATGTGCTGGGCATCCAAGCGAAAGGTTATTCCAGTGCTCCTCCACAGTGTATTGAGGGCTGAGCGAGTGGGAGTTGTTCTGTTCCCTGTGTACACGTTTATGTGTTTGTGTCCGTGGGGTTTGAAGTTTCTTAAAAAACGAACAAAAAAGACCAAAGTGGTGAGGGCGACTGTGCGAGGCGGGGATGCGAAAACACCTTCGGTACCTAGAACCCCGAGCGACAGGATGCCTTATGAAGACGAGCACGGTTAGACAAGCGGGAGGTTGGATCCTCCACGACGATGTTGTGTTCCTGGTAGGATTTGGCATCTCGAGGCGGAGGTGGGACTGAATGAACAGCTTCAGACTGCATTCCTAAACCCAGCTACTGATAGGTGCCTCGTTCCAATGATACCCTGTCACTCTGCCCTGAAAGAAACATTTAGGAGTCATTTCACCCCCTGAGTTGAGCCTCACTCCGCCCACTGGACAATTTTGAATAATGCAAAGAAGTGGACGAGGCAGGGGCGTGTCTTGATTCTGAAAGGTGCAGGGCGGTTGCCGGGGATTGGATCGCGGACCTTATTTGTTGCCCAATGATTAGTGGCTACAGTAGGTCAAATAAGTGTCCTTAGTGGATTTCTACATCACGTATTAATAAAAAAATTTTTTAAATAAAATAAAATAAATTAAAAAAAAAAAAATCATTCAACTTCTGATGTAGAGAGCCACCAAGTACTAATCAGCGTCAAATTTGTACTTGAAGATATTGAAATGTTTGGTGAGATTGATATGTTTCATGAGAGAACATATTTCAGTTAACAGCTTAATGCTTCATTTTAAAACATCAGCCCCCTAGACAGACTCAGCCAAGATTCTGAACCTCCCTCCCCAGTCGCTCTGAGATATTGAGTTGCAACCAGCAACTAAGTTTCTGTTTGTCTGACTGCCTGCCTTGACCCTGTCGGTCGGTCAGTATGTCAATGGGTTGAAATTCTCTAGACCGGCAATGCACAAGTTCTGCCACCAGAGGGTCAAAAGTAGAAACCCAGCGTGGACTCACAATATCTGCTGCAACGTAGTTTGGGTCACCAGGGATTTTTGCTAGTCAACGTGCCGGGGGCATTTATCGATCAGCCGTTGTTGGTGGGAGACGTTTTTGTTTCATTCAATTAGAAAACGGAGTAAAATAAATAAATCTACAATAAAAACACACTGTTTGTAATTGCTTTGCTTGGGGAAAAAAAGATTGCTCTGACCTGAGCTGTGGAGCGCGACGCTCAGCGTAATTGCTTTGGTATTGGTATTAATTAATGGTATTACAAGATTCTTCCAGGCATGAATATGGGAAATAAATTGTAATGTTTGAGATTACAGGTGAGAAGGATATATACATGTTTCCACCACCCCCGACCTGTTGTTTTGACCTCTTTTTGTGGGGTCCAAGTTAATTAGGAGGGTCAGACCCCCCTGATCACACCTGTAATTTTGCTGAATCAACAACGCATTTCTTCACGTGCATTTGTGAATGTAGGCTAAAATTAACCCTAATGATGGGCTTCATTGCTAAAAGTTCATATTTTGCCAAGCTCTTATTAGAGCTTGGCAAAATATGACGTGTCATTATCCAAGCTGGCAGGCCCACCTACCGTGAAAAATAAATATCCCCCCTCTCCCATTCACAAATTGTCCAGTTATGTATGACTTTAGACTGGATCCCATTAATAATGTCATCAAGTTTATAAAAAGATGGGGGGGTTGAAGGCTGAGAAAATGTCGGCGTGATGAGTCACCCGAGCTCCCAGTTCCGTGTTAAAAATGCAGTTTTGATTGAGACAAATAGCAATCACTCAAAATAAATGTTGTCCGGCTGAGGAAAGTCGCTGATTCAGTTATCACCTCTGGACACATTTCTAATCAACCCACTGGCTCCAGGGAGGCTTAACACACTCACCCCAGCTGCCAGGAACACCTCTGAGTCATTCTCTCACACACACACACACACACACACACACACACACACACACACACACACACACACACACACACACACACACACACACACACACACACACACACACACACACACACACACACACACACACACACACACACACACACACAAATGCAGAGATTGATAAAACACATAAAAAACGCATCCAAGATTACAGACTCAAACACAAAGTGCACACACGCACACGCAGTCATCCATGAGCACTTATTATTCCATCTCTCACCAGCATTCTCACGTACACAATCATCTAAAGCTGTTAGACACGTCAGACATGTCTTCCCGCTCAATGCAAATATCATCTTGTCCTCGATGGCAAAAAAATAAAAATAAAATAAATAAATACTAATTAAAAGTTCCAGTGGCCATGTGGAGTTCCAGCTGGACACCCACATTTCAGACAATAACATTCACTGAGGTGATAACAGAAGGCACCAAACAGAGAGGGAGAGAGAGAGAAAATGGATGTGAGAATCAAACGACAGAGCCCGCTGTCTGCTTAATGCTGCATTAATGATGTCTTTTCGTTGGCGTGTTTATTTGATTGTTTGCGTGAATCGCGACTCGCGTACCGCCGCGGTGGCAGAGAGGGAAGAGTAGCTGGCGCGCACAAATATGCTACAGCAAAACAGGTTCTCACAAGGCATCCTGAGCTTGCTGGCTTTTTATCAGGACATGAAGACGTTGTGTGCGCGTGCGTGCGTGCGTGCGTGCGTGCGTGCGTGCGCGAGTGTGAATAAGATGAGGATGATGATTGGGCTTCCCACCTCCACCACTCCCACCGGGTGTGGTGGAGGTGGAAGAGATTTCCGACAACAAGAGGCGCAGAACTATGTGTATGTGTGTGTCTACAGTACGTGTGAATATATGATTGTATATATTTCTGTATAGTACATGCGTATATGTCTATGTATAATTGTATGTGTGTGTGTGTGTTCTTCTTGCATACCAGCATAAACAACCTTGACATATGGTACACTGACAAAGACACCTACACATACGTCGGTGTGTGTCTGTGTATCCGAGTGTATTTATGTGTTTGTGTGTATGTATTCAACCGTATATATTTGTGTATGTGTGTGTGTATGCGAGTGTATTTATGAGTGAGTGTGTGTGTGTGTGTGTGTGTGTGTGTGTGTGTGAGAGACTTTTTTACTTCTAATGAAGCAGAGAGAGACAGAACTCAAACCACAGGCAGTCTGGATATGAATCTGGTGGCTGTGGGCACACAGGTGATACATACAGTGTGACTCCCCATAGACTTGATGCTGCCTGGTGAAGCTAAATTTGAATTTCGTTTTGCAGACATTTCCATCAAAAGCCACTTACGCCAAGTCCATTTGTCAGTAGTAGCTGAGCATCAGCAGAGTCACAGATTTGGATAAGAGGTTTTAGTGGTGCAGACAACTTTATTTGCTTTAACTTATCATTAGGTGGACCCCAACACCAACATTGGAAGCAGCATGTAGGAGTACAAGCATAATGCAAATACATGGATTGACTTACTCTCAGCAATAATCTGAATTAGGGCTGCCCCAAATAGTTGGACAAACGTTAGTCGACGAGTAGAGTATTAGTCAACCAAGTTTTTCATAGGTCGGTTGGTCGCAGGAAAAAAAAGAAACTCCATTCTGGAGCTGCGCCTTTTTAAAAGTTACCTTAAAACCTATGTGGCTGCACCCGTCTATGAAATGCTAGCAGGCTTTTAATTTGAAACAAATTTTAACAAAAAGAAATGTTTAATCTCCTTGCTGGTCGTTCTGACACATTCAGAAGACTAATTACAGCTTTTGATGAGCAGCTTTTGCCGGTAATTAACATGGGGCCTCGCTTCATGCGTGCAGCGCAGCACTTGTAAATTCAATTTATATTTCAAAGCCTGGTTATAAGTTATTGTGTCGGTGTTACTGATAAATTAACAAAATGTTCAATCCCCTTGCTGGCTGTTCCGACACATTCAGAATCGGGAAAGTTCCTAAGAACTTATTTTCCTGATGTTTAAACGGAGGTCTGCGTAATTTATCAAAAATATTGCTTTTATTATAAGTATTGAAACCGTTAATCACATTCTTCAATAACCCAATAGTATTTGGGATGCACCCGCCTAGGCATAGTTCGGCATTTTACCAGTTGAAGTTGGCCGGTGGTGATCCCGGACGGGCATCCTGGCCAGGGACGGAGAAGTTGCAGCGGGTGCCTCAGTCCACCGCGCCGGAAAATGTGGCCGACGACGGATCCCTAAGCAGGAGACGCCGACACCAGAAAAACGATCTACCGTACGCAACATTTCAGTGCAAATTTTGAAATTTAAATATGTACATTGATAAAAAAATAATCGGGTCTAATAAGTTTAACAGATGTAATGACATTAACAGATGTAATGTTTAACCGGTGTAATTAACAGGCGGCTCGCTTTATGTGCACAGCGCTTGTGAATAAAATTAATATTTTAAAGGCTAGTTATTTGGTTTTGTATTTGTCTGCAATGAAGGACAGTGTTTACAATGTTAGTTATAACATTCTTCCTGAGCCCTGGAACTGAAACAATTTTCTGATGGCCGAAAAATATATTGATGAAATAATTAAATAATTACATTAACATCATAAACGTGCAACGATTATTCCACTAATGGCCTGAACTGATGACTAATAGTCGACTCGGAAAATCGTTAGTCGGGAGCAGCCCTAACCTGAATAATACTAAAAATGGTAAACCAAGAATGACACACACTAAGTTGTCTTCTTGTCTGGTGTTATGGTGAGACAGACTACTAGAGAAGGACAGTTCTTGTTGCTCTTGTTCCCTTGCCAATGGTGTTTTTAAACAAAACATAAACCAATTTTATACCTCTGTGACTTTGTCTGCTGTCGTTGTTGAAAGCTCCATTCACCATGACAGTAGATGTACAGTACACTTGGCTCCCGTTGACAGATGTTCTGACAAAACAGTGTAATTATCTTTGGATAAAAACATCTGCTAAATGACTAACTGCGGCACAAAATACAGAGAGAGATAAGAGGGATACACAGAGGGTAGGTCGGGACAGTGGTTGTGGTTGGGTGGGTTGAGTGTTGGGGCGGAGGTATTGGTATGAAATGCTGTCTGTGCAGGAAAGCGGCTGACTAATGCTCATTCTTTCAGTCCCTCGGACGGTTGCCGTTAATTCCGCCCTATTCAACACCGGGGCTTTGCGGGAACAAGGCAGTCTGGGAGATAACAGCGGATGCCACAGGCGTTTTCCTAAACCCCTCCCCGTTCCCCCCTTTGCCTTTCCACTCCAGTGCTTCCCCTTGACCCCCCATTCCCACACAGCCCCGCCACATTCTGAAACTGCCGCTGCTTTGGTTTCCACCCACTAGTCGCACACTGGAACTCTCTCCAGTTCATTCATACTGATTCCAGAAGCAAGGCTTAATGGGTGGTGGAAGTAGTGGTGTTGGTGGTGATGGGGTTGTTTTGTTTTTTTCAGTTCAGCGAGATTTATCACGCCGTCGTGAGTCGCCACTTGTGCAGAACAGAAAAAATACAATAACAAAGCTTCACCCTGGGTGGGTAGTCGCTGGTGTGGGCGCTCAACGGTGAAAAACACCAGAGAGGAGTCGCCGATAAGCCTCGTTTGCGGCCTCTCCGCCCTCCCATACCTCAGTCCCGCAGTGGAGCTAGAAGCCTCCAACAGCTACTGTCGAGCTGCGCGAGGCAGCCCAAGGACCCCGGCCAGGTGTCGACGCCATCGCCGGCAGGCTTCTGCTGACGCTGACGCTTCTCACCGATCATGGCATGAAATTGGCGTTGGCCTGTCTTGGAGGGACTTTGAAAGGAGAAGGACTTCTGCGGACACCGGTGGCACTAAGCCACAGACGACAGCTCTCCAGGAGCACCAAACAAAGCCAGAGAAGAGAGGAAAACTGTACAGGCTATAACCAAAAGGCACACAGGCAACAGAAGCAGGGCCAGACGTGACCGCAGCGAGCAGGGATTTGCGAGGAAATACGCAACAACAGTTTGAGGACAGGATGTAAGTGCAAGTTTGTGTGAAATAAAAGCGCCACTTTTATACCACGATAAGATAATAAAACACTCACAGCCTTGAACAGGTTGGTTAAAGTAATGCACACTTACTGTATGTCCTATTGTGGTTAGAAAAGCAACAGAATCCTAATATTAAAGCTCCATTCTATCATAATGGTGTTTGACCGGGCTAGGTCAACCATGTATCAAATTCACAAGCAATTGACTTCATTTTTTCATAGATGGTGTTAAAGAGATAGATAGTGTTAAGTGTAAGGCTACATGTCATGTGCAACCCACCGTATAACTACAAATGACTGCTGACACGCGTACTAGTGCAGAGGCAAAGAAGTATAAATCAGGCCTCACGGTGGTCTGAATTAATTTGACGGTCACAAATGCTGCTCACGCTTTCACCCTGAATACAAGATCCACAGACACCCAGTTTTTCTCCTGAGAGAAGGAAGAGAGCTCGTTGTGTGGAAGCCTTCCTGAACAGAACTAGGGTGGAAGACCGAACAGATGTTAAAAGTTTAACATTATTAACCTTCTCAAAATCAGTTACATTCTTAACCTGTCCCGTTATGTTCAATGCAATGCAACGAAAAAATGTACTCGGTGGGAAGGTTTTCCTTTAAGACTAAGCCTGGCATTGTCACGTGGTCTTGCCCAAATAGTAGGACAGCACTCAAGCACCTTTGTCTTGGTCAAGTTGCCTGACGGACAAGTTCTGCACCCAGCCAGCCCATTTCCAGCTGCCGCCTCATTCTCGCTCCCATTGTCGCAGGCCTCTACCTCTCTGTAGCGAGTGCACTGCACGCACAACCTTTCTCTCCCTCTTTCTCTCTCTGGTCATGGGGTTCAGCCAACCTTGCTACGCTTCTCAACTCTCAGGCTGTTGCCATGGCGACGCTGGCCGACCCGAAAAACAAAGAAGAGAGCAGAAAATAAGCAGCCTCAGACAGCTGATCCTGGCACAAGGCTCTGACAGCCAAATCTGGTTCTGGCAGCACGCAGAGCAGATCTCTCCCTCTCTCCTACCTTTCGCTTAAGACTCTCTCTCTCTCTCTCTCTCTCCCCCCCCCCCCCCCTATCTGCCTCCCCCTCTCTGCTTCCCGCCTTCCTTCTCTATCACTCCGCCTTTCCGGTTTCATTCTCTTCCCACTGCCTACTCTCATGTAAAATACTGATGGAGGGAAATAAACCATCTAACTGGACTCGAGGCTGGAAAAGCGCGCAGAGCCGCTCGGCTTCTAAAGAGTGGAGTTCCTACAAAGGGCTTCTGGGTGAGGAGTCGCACCTTGGTGCCGCAGGTCTGAAAAGAAAAAAAGCCGTTTCGCTGATCTGCAGATCCCGGGGGGAGAGTGAACGAGAGAGTCACGATAGAGACAGAGAGAGAAAAGTCAGGGCCACGGGCTGAAAGTATAAATCTCTTCAAATGTGATCGACACTTGAATACTTAAAATACACCCTAACTCTCTCTCTCTCCCTTCCTCTCCCACACCGACGTTACAAAAGGCACAACAAAACAGACTTGAGAATTTCCTAGAGGGCCACTTGGAACTTGAGGAGGCCTAGGGCTTCAACTGTCGCATTGTTCTGAGTCCTCAGCAGATTTCAAGTGACTCTAAATTCAATGCAGTGCCCATCCCTTTAGCACTCGTCCCAGAAGTTTATCTTCCCCCGATTAATTCCTCCCGTAGGCGATTGTTTTATCGACTTCTTAGAAAGCGTGGAATGTTCGGTTGAGCTGGCCAGCAGTGTTGTTAACAACGTGTTTATAATCTTTTGTTTTGTGTGTATCATAGGGAATGCAAACTGTACTTCCCACACCGTATCGCCCCCCCCCCATTACCAAAACAACGCTACCATTGTCTCTACAGACACACAAATACACAAAGAAACACACACACACACCGTTTGCCAAAATGTCACATGCTTTCAATGATCATCGATGAGAACAAATGAACAGAACAGGTAAAACAACATCAGCAGTCACCAGTTTTGTTCCTCAACCCTTGCTCCACCCCACACCCCCCCACCCCCACACTATCCCCAGACGTGCCAACAAAACACAGCCCTTGCAGCGACGAAGTCTCCTTAAGACTCCTTGAGATTTCAAAACACCTACAGTCCGGCCGGTCTGTGTTCCCCTGCGCCGCCGTCACAAAAAGCAGCAGCACATCCACGTGGCTGACATTTTCTCTCCTTCTGGGACAGCTTTCTAACCGCCAAACACTGATCGCACGTACAGAGAGAGAGAGAGACCGAAAAAAAACATCTGCGTGGAAAGACGGAAGTTAAACAGAGCCCCGGGGGAATCATCCGTCTGAGTTTGGTTTCCGCGGCAACCCACCTGTGAGTGGCAACGACTTACTCCAGGAAGAGTCATTCGAATGAGTTTGCTGCTGTGCTGGTGGCAACGGTTAATGACGGAATGATCACCCGAACATTAATTGCCGCCGAAAGCAAAACGGCAAAGTAATTCACGGTTTCAGAGAGCTGATTCCACCTCGCTCAGCTCACCGATGGTATCTTAGAAAGCACGGCGGGGGATCTTGCGGGGATCTTGGCGCAAGTCGGCATCCATTTGATTTATAGTGCTGGAGGAAAAAAAATGGAGCGGCTAAAAGTTTGGGATTGACCTTTTGGACTTCTTTTTCCTTTGTTTCCTAGGTTTTGTTTTTTTTAATCTTGAAGCAGGTCATCTTTGTACCAGCCGTGGCCTGTCACGGCGTCTCCCCAAGGAGACGAAGACAAAGAAGAGCCAAGAAAAGGCCTGGTTCAGCCGGACCCCGGATATGGCCAGCAAGATCCGCGAGTAAACAAATACGATGTGTTTGGAGAGGTGCAGACGTCTCTACAAAATCGACTGTAACTCGCTTAATTCTGAACCGATTTAAATTTAATTTAGTTTGTTATAAACAGGAGAAATTTTACATACTGGAATTGCATTCAGTTACTGGGGGCAGATCAAATCATATATTTTTATTCACTACCATGTTTAAAGGAAGAAGGTATCATGCGTGCCTCATATTGCAGTTAAATTTAACAATTGAGTATTGAATATTTTATGTATTTTAAGATTTTTTTTAAACATTGTTGTCATTTAAGACCATGAACAATAGTACCTTACTTTCAGTGTTTTACAGAATAAATGGAAAGCACAGTTATATTTGTCTCCCCCTTTTTTTTTTTTTTTTTTTTTTAATCTTCTGATCCGAAAAATTATCCTACTCCAAATCGTGATACGATGAGTTTTGTGATCCCTTGCACCCCAAGAGAGTAGCTTCAGTCGACTGTCTTGCATCAGGCAATTGCGGTCGCCGAAGAACGCAGTGGTGATTGCCCCATTGTACTACATATTGGCAGTCTAATTCTGTTAAAGAATACCTGCCTTTTCCTTTCACGTCACAACTTCATGCAAATTCAATTCAGACATTGGGACGAATGCACAAAGAATGGATTGTGGCTGCTAATAACACCACGAATTGCACATCAAATGTACTCGCCATCTGCACCGTTTTACCGTCCTATTCACAAAAGACATTGCGCTAATGCTATGCCAGCGCAAACACAGCCATAAAGTTGTGCTGCTGAGTGCAATTTGCCCTTGTTTTGCGTCTGATCGCAAAAATCCATGCGGCAAAGTAAGTAATAATCTGTGCGTCGGCGGGGGGGAGCCTGACACGGGACACGCCTTATTTTGTTTCATGCAATTAAGAAAAGGAGTAAAATAATACATCGAAAACAATAAAAAAAACACTGCTTATTTGTTTAATTTGGAGAAACAGAAAATGGGGACAAGCAGCGGAGCGTAAATGGTTAATGGGGAGTCGCCATCACACATTTACTCAGCCACTGTTCTACACTTGACTGTTTTACGAATTACCAGGCTTGCATAAATAGAAAATTCAAAATAATTATCGGACAGTAGCTATTTTGATTTAAATTGTTTAATGAAAATGTAAAATTGTAAGGGAGCCCTTGGGGATGCTGCAGCGGCGCTATGCAAAATCCTGACGGGGCCATAATACCGGCAAGCCGATTGGGATTTCAAAATAATGTACATTGTCTGAACAACAAAATCTGCAGGATGCTCATGCTATAAGCTGGTTGATTTTGCATTGTATAGATACATACAGTATTCATGGTGTATTATGTACCGTTTTAATGATCCTATGATGTGATCTTGTTTTGGTGGTTAGAAATGAAAGAAATAAATACATTTTTCCATTCAGAATAACAGATACTTTTTATTCGGCTTCACCATAAACACCAAAAATGGCCTATAAAGATACTTGCAGGGCATCTCCAGTTCCCTCACTCTACAAAAGGTCCATTACCAATGACATGTCACTGGGTTTGTGGTAATAGTTTAACCAAAGGATTCAGCAATCGCAATACTGTATATGCTATTGCTGAATCCTTTGGTTCAAATTACCATATTTATAAATGCACAATTAGAGGGAAACACAGAGCAATGGACGGTGCCGTTGGGAGAGCGACCCATTTGGAAAAGGGAAACAGCTTCTTTAAGGAGAGAAGGCGGATAAAGATTCAAGATTCAAGAGGTTTATTCGTCACATACATATACATACTTTCATACATATATGCAGTGAAATGTAATTCATGTAAAACAAGCCTGTGTAGTTCATTGAGTTGATCATTGTCATTAGGAGAGTCGATGGTCATCACTGTCAAGATAGTTCCTGAATGACGTTAAGCTTAGAGTCAGAATATAGATTCGACATTGTTGACTTTCATATCTGAGTTGCTGCCAGTCAATCTTCACAGTGATTAGTATGGACGTTTTCACAGCTGAATTCTGAGACAAAGCCAAAAGTTTGAACGGATTTGAACGTCATTTAAATTAGCTTGATATATTACGTGAGCCCAACTCAACTGATGGCCAAGAGCGGCACGCGGCACAGTTGTCCAGGTCACCTGACACCAATCCCATATATGACTCATTCAAAACCGCAAACTTCATGGTCAAAGTCAAAAGCACTTATTTTCCTTCAGCAAGTAATAACGGCGGCCCACAAGTTTCAGAGACACATTCATAAACCATGAGATGAATGAAAACATGCTTGAGAGACATACACAGTACATACATTTTATACCCGTATCAGCATGAGTCAAGGAATTCAGAATTTATTATTATTTTTATTTATTTTTTTACAAGGCATTTATGACCCCTTTAGAGTCTGTAAGTGTTGGTTGGGACTTCATCTAGATAAGACCAATGAATTTACCCTTTGCTCATATGAAGCTACACTGCCTCTCGAACCAGCCCCAGAAGTGGTTTAGAAATCAGATTTGAATCCAGTCCCAATGTGTCTCGTTTGCTGTAACACTTGGCTTCTGTAGTTATTCGCGAGCTATGCACTGAGTAGGGCCGAACGATTTGGGAAAATCATTTCTGTGATTTTTTTTTTTGACCAATTTTGCGATTGCGATTTAGTATGCAATGAATTTTTTTAAGTTCCTTATCTTCTGTATTATTCACTAAACACAAGCAATAAATCATTCTATAGTATGACACAACATTGCATACAACAACATATAAACTGCTCTTTCCTGTAGGCCAGGCCTACGTGTTATGATGAAATGAGATGAATTGATGCATGAGTTGATATAAATAACATACATTTATTCAACTATTGAATAGTAAAAAGAAAAACGTTTAACGTTTAACTTCAAGCCTTGTAATTTTTTGAATCTGAAAATTAAGAATCCAAAAAAAAACAAGCAGTGTTTCAGCAGAAATCAGAGTCATTAGAGAGTCACAGAGAAAGTGACCCCATTACGCACTTGTTTCGTCCCATATGAAGACGTAAAATAAAAACACACTATTCTGACTCGCCAATTGCGGGCACCCCATATACGACACGCGGCGCCGTCGGAAAGGGAGACAGGTGCCCAAATTGTGCCCCGATGGCTCCCCCCCCCCCCCCCTCGGGATGGCGCGCTATGCGGCCGCCTATGTCGCCTATAGGAAGAGCCTGCCCTGGACAGCTCTTTTGGTTAGATTGTGTAACATGAAAAAATATATATATTTAATCTCATCTGTGGCACGGTGGCGCAGCATTGCACTGCTGCCTCACAGCAAGAAGGTCCGAGGTTCGATTCCCGCCTGGGGCGCTGTTGGCACCGTGCTCCGGCGGGTTACCTCCCAAGAAGGAGCCTTTCTGTTTGCATGTTCTCACATGGGGTTTCCCCCACCTACCATCTGTAAGGACCCCCACCAAAAACATGCACACATCATCGTCTGACCAGCGATGGACACCTGGATCCAGGTCCCCGGGCGCGTCGACAAATGCTGCCCACTGCTCCTGGCTGCCCCCCCCCCCCCTCGGAGGAAGGACAAGCCAGAATGGGAAAAATGCAGAGGCCTCATTTCACTGGCCACCATCCAAAGCATGTGTTGTAGTGTGGTGTGTTGAGTGACAATTAAAGATTCTTCTTCATTATTTGAAAATTGCGTTCTATCAAATTGCGATGTCTGTTTGAATTTGATTAATCGTTCAGCCCCAGCGCTGAGCTATCTGCTCGAGACACATTAAGTGACAATGGGGTTAATGTGTGTGTGTGTGTGTGTGTGTGTGTGTGTGTGTGTGTGTGTGTGTGTGTATAAGGGAGAGAGAGCGAGAGAGAGAGAGAGAGAGAGAGAAAGAGAGAGAGAGAGAGATAAGTGCAAACGAATAGGGCTCCTCTCGGCTTCTCTTCTGTCTCTTTTAAACACATTACAGTCCCATAAGGACAGCCCGGCATAGTACATTAGGAGACCCCCATTTCACTCTCACCTCTTTCAATCCTGTCCAAAAGAAAAGGGAAAAAACATGCGCTGTTTGCCAAAAGGAGACTCTTTATGTCCTTTTTGTTCAACCTCTGAACTCTGTATTTCGCCAAGGACCGTTCCTGCTTTCCATCTTTGTTCCCGGGCGCCATCAAGAGGGGTTGTTCTTTTGAAATATTGAGGCACTTAAACAAATGTTAGTGAGGAGCGGGAGTAGGAAGCGGGATCCATCAGAAACTTTTTTTTTTTTTTTTTGAAAGAATGTTGGCGGGTCACAACTTTCAAGGTCGTATGGTCCGGTGGGATTTGCATGATACCTCCCACTGAGTTACTCTACCTAATTAACTGTGTGTGTGTGTGTGTGTGTGTGTGTGTGTGCATGTGAGTGAGTGTGTAAGTACAGTCAATATGTTAAAGTCTCTATTTTTGTATGATGCGCGTGTGTTAAAATATACACACCTCCGGAACTATGGGTATATTTTCTGTGTGTCATTTGTCTAACGGTCATTCTGTCCGACTGGCTGTGACACACACACTTACTCACGGAAAGGACAGCGGTAGGACAGAGAGAGGACAAAGAGAGGTTGGTGGGATGTACGTACTGCCCTCCCTGAGCGCAAATCAATCTCTGGGCTAATGTTGCTGCCATTACAGATTCTCTCTCTCTCTCTCTCTCTCTCTCTCTCTCTCTCGCTCACCCCCCCACTGGAAAAGGACACATTTAATTATTCATGGCTTCCCTCAGCGCTGTTACAGTGCCTCTCTATGAGACCTTACCGCACACCGGGCCTGGGAATTTCCTGGGAGGCTCCTCCACGGCTGAGTACAGAGAGCCTGGGTAGATAACTACACTACACCCCCACGCACCCACACCCACACGCACGCCCCCCACCAACAGCTTTTGTGGTCACCCCAAAGTTCTAGCCAATAACTATTTTTGTCACATTTCTACATCCGTGATGCCACGTCAGTGACAAACCGGATAAACAACATTTCATTTTATGTTGTTACAAATGACATCCTGTCACCGTCATATGGGGATTCATCAGCGGGGCCACAGTGTGATTTATTTCAGTGCTTCCAAACACATTTCTGTGATTATTTTTTCATAATTGTTTTTTTGATTGATAATCTTTTAATGAAAAACAAATTTGTATGACATTTTATTTTACTCTGATTGCTTGGTCTTGGGGAAGACTGTGTGCAACAGGGGGAGGCCGGTGCAATGTGATGAAAAAAAATCATGAGACTGGATTTCTCGGCAGAGAGTGGCAAGTAGTGTGATGCCTCACAAAGAATGCCATTGGGAGACCAACATTTGCATGCAAACACACACAGACCTCACACACCCACACACACACGCACACCCAATAAAACCCTCATTCATAATCTTATCTACACTTGATCATTATGTCACTGCAGGACATCTCCACTGACCTCTGAATGACCCCTAACAAAAGCCCTATTCCTTCACTCACTATGAATATACACCTCAAATCTTACAAACAAACAAAAGGCATTCACCTACCTACATTCCAACAGCTACCAAACCATGCAAGTTTGGGGTAGAGATGCATCGATCCACTTTATTGCAGTACCGATCAGATTCGGAGACATATTTTACATACATATACATATATTCCAATATATATTTTTTTCAAAACTTTTTTCTACTCCACGTAGATCATAAACCCTCGAATATAAAAAAAGACTAATTGAAATGGTTTGAGAAATGTAAACGTTATAGTGCTTTTTATCCAGAAAAGGCACAGCTCCCCCCGTTTACTTCACTCGTGTGGAACAAGGATTTTCAGCGAATGCAATATTGGAAGAACTTGAGAATACAAATTCCCCGATATGGGGAGCGCTTTCGGATTGTTAGTATGTTTTTATGCTTCTTTTGCTGCAATGTCGAGAAGCCGAAACCTAAGAATTGAACTGCCTCATACCTGTCGAGTGAATGACGTCAGAGATCCGATCGTATCGGACCCATCTCTAGTTTGAGGTCCTCGAAAGGAACCAATAACAAACTGAAATCTCCATTTATCCAAACTTGAAACGGTTTCAGATCAGTGCAATGTGAAAATGCAGCTGGGTCAGGTCGGGTTGGGTCAGGTGCGAATTCTCTGCATTTTGTGACTGGATTTCACTGGTAAAATCTGTCAAGTGTGAGTGCTTCCTTTCCTTTTCCTTTCCGACCTTTCTTGCACTTCAATGTGGAGTGAATGTTTTTGCCCTGAAGTTATGGGTGAAAAAATTTGTACAGAAATCCGTGGCCAGCGTGAAGCCCAACTGAAGCTAATGTCAGAGGAGCCGGAGAAATATATGAGATAGCTCTGATTTCTTTGGGTTGGAGTTTTTTTCTCTTCACACCCCCTCCTGTGTTAAGCCTATTAGAGAGTAGTAGAAGGAGGGATTAGTTTCCCCCCCCCCAACACTACTGCCCAGACGTGTTTCACACTGATAAGAACTTCACCTCACAAAAATCACTAGCATACAGCACAGAAAAGGGCCGCGCCGGGAGATTTGAAGTGATGTAATGCTCACTGATAGCGTGAGAAGTATTGACCGCTTAAAGCTCAACGGGAATACTCGGCACGCAGGTGGTCCATCGGGTCACAAGCAACGGCTGTTCTATTTGTTTAACTACAATCGCTACACCAATCGATATCACTACACTTTATTGTGAAAAGCTGCACAGGTGACTGTGTTTTTAAGAAATACCATTTTCATCAAACCTTTCATTTTCCTGTCCTCGGTAGCTGCAGCAGCAGAAGTCCCGATGTCTAATAGCGTTAGGCTTGGGCCGATATTCGATAATATCGGATATTGTCATATTTGCCACCGTATGCAATATTTTCATAGTATCTGAATATCGCCCCGCGGCCCACATTTGTGTCGTGTAGACAGTTCGATTGGGGCTCACAACAATTCAAGGTTCGCTCTCATTCTCGCCTCCACCTCCCTGTTCCTTTCAAGTGGAATTCGTGGCATCTCAGAAATGCCACTTGGCATCCCGCCGGTTGTCCGCCGGTGCTGGCAGGAGTTGGGTGCTTTTGATCTGGCCTGCGTGGGGTCAAAAGCGGCGGCGGAGGGAGTAGAAGAGGACTGCGTATTCAAGCCCTATTTTCGCCTGTTTAGTTTCTCCAGGGTATGTAAGGTAGATTTCATTTCTTAACAGCTCAATTCAGTGATGTTAATCCTGTCATGGGAAAATTCTAGTTCCAAAAGGAGCCGACTCTGTTTCGAGCGACCTAGGGGTGCTTTTGCAGACAGATTAAAAAAATATATTTTGATACGCACCATATTTCACTATCTCCCATTGTTTGCATAACTTTTCCATGGATCTGTTGATAAAAGCTCTACAAACCTAACTGTCACGGATCAAATATAATCACTAAACCATCTTTAGAAAACATGTCTTCTGGCTGCTTAAACATCGTAGGAACAGTTCAGAGCTGGACCACATTTGTGACCACATTTGTGACCACATTGTGACGGGGCAATTCCATGGCGCCGGGAAGCGGCAAGGTCACTGTACTGTAAAGCCGACGGCCGTGGGAAATGGCCGACGAGGGGTCCCTAACGGGGGCGGGGCGCTGACACTGGGAAAATGATCTTCCGCACGGCACATTTCAGTGCAAATTATGTCATTATGGCATTAAAATGTGTACGTTAATAAAATAATAATATTATAATATATAATATATAAGGGCCTAATAAGTTTAACCGACGAGTATTTCTGGTGCCGACTAGCGAGGGTAGCAATGTTTAATCTACCAGTCGACTAATCGCGCACATCGCTGATCAGGAGCCACGCCTTGTCAAAATGAACCTCATAACCTATATGGCTGGTGGAAATGAAATTGTAACCAAAATAAATGTTCAGTCTCTTGCTGTTTGCTCCGAAACATTCAGAAGAATAATTACTGCTTTTGATGTGCGGCTTTTACCGGTAATTAACAGGCGGCCCTCCATGCACGCCTCCGTGCAGCCCTTGCAAATTAGATTTATATTTTAAAGGCTGGCTATTAGGTTTGCATTTATCTGTAATGTACAGTGTTAACAATGTTAGTTAGAACATTGTTTCATAGCCCTGGAACTCAAACCATTTTCTGATGCCCCAAAAATATACATTTGAATAATTGAATTCATATCCTAAACATGCTGCTGAACTGGCGACTAATAGACGACTAGGAAAATCTTTACTCGGGGGCAGCCCTAATTCCAGCACGCCCTTGACCTTACAAAATGAATTAAACTTCCAACAAGTCTTTGGTGGCGCCAAGAAGCTGGCTCTTTTTAGCCAACATGTTTTAAAAATGTGAGATAATGAGAGAATCACCAGATCACAGAGGGCTGACACTTCAATTCATGCTATTTTTAGTTTATTATTATTAACAATTATTATTATTATTATTATTACTATTATTATTATTATTATTATTATTATTAATATTATTCAGCTTTACGTCTGTACAACATGCCTTCAGTGGCGTTGAGTCGTTTTACGTCTACCAACTTAAGCTTAACCCTTGCAAGGGTATTCAATTAAAACTGGTATTGTCCAATATAGGATAATGACAGAAGTCGCTCATGTAGCAAATTCTGAGATGGCCACTTTTAATGTGTTCCTGAGGTTTACCGAAATGGTCACCAAAATGAAAGACCCCCTTTTTGCTCCTAAAACAAAAATAAGCACGGCTGTAGGCTTTGTTTAGATGCTTTTCACACTCAGGACGTCGTGGCCTAACATCCAGGCAGTGCTCACGCCGACCCCCCCCCAATCAGGCGCCAGCAAGGCGGCGGGGGCGTAAAAAGCTTTGAGGCCCTGATGACTGACACAGTGAAGGGAAGCATCAGATCAAGGACTAGTCAGACCCCACACCCGTCACTTCACCTGACGGCCAATTCATTTCAGCCACCGACACCTGCGCTTCACCCCTTTCCACACCCAACCAACCCCCTCCCACCCCCACATACACACCTCCAACCCCACAAAAAAACAAAACAAAGAAAAACAAGTCAAGCTTCCGTGTGGCGCTATCAGACCTCACTATTTCTGTCCCCGTCGATAAGAGGATCTGCTCGGTTCACCACATCCCGATGCTGGAATATCAAAGTCAAAGCAGTTTGCTGCAGGGCCGGGAGTCTCTCTCTCTCTCTCTCTCCCTCTCTCCCTCCCTCCCTCCCTCCCGGGAAGGAAAGGCCAGCCACTATCGACATTTAAAAATGGAATTATGCATACATAAAGCTCTGGCACCGCTGTTGCACTGGCAGACCTCCAGTCACACTCCTGTCTGTAGGGCCAGACGGGCGGGCTTGTAACGGCTCAGGCTCGTGAAAAAAAGCCCTCGCATTCCTCACGTTCACGCCGTGTGGACACTGGCAAACGTACGCCGCACATTGGTAGAGTGAGGTGCGAGTGCTGGTTGTGAGTGTTCTATTCCGATATGTACGATTGTTTGGCTTTCCTACAGTGAGAAAAAAAACATCGCAGTAACACACAATTGTGCGCGCTGGATGTGAGTTGGAGACTCCAACCTTTGATATTGCGTGTGTAATAATATCCCATGGCTGGTGATCTGTCACGCTTATGGTTGCATTGAGCGGAGAGAAACTTTCTCCCGCTCGCTATGAGATCTGTCACATCCATTGTTTGAATGCCGGCTTGACAACGTATAGGACTGCCTTCATATAAATACACTGCCGTGATGAAGGTTTTTTTTTTTGTTGCATGTCAGTATTGTTAACAAAATAGAGTAATATCAATAAAAAGAACACGGGGGCAGAGGAACTTCACCTTCCATTTTCTAAATAAAGTTAAAAAAGGAAACCTGACACTGAATATTTTACGCGCTGCCTCGCAGACAACTGCGATTAAGTGGAAAAAAAAGAGTCAAACAGTTCAAAAAAAAGAAACAGAAAACGTGTCATTTTAAGCAGGCAGACAAAGTCAAGATTTCTTTTGAGGCAAACCTGATGTGACACCACCGAGATATGAACAGGGTGGAACAAAGTCCCTTTTGGGAGTGGGATTAACATTGTTGAGCTACCTTTGTGTGTGTGTGTGTGTGTGTGTGTGTGTGTGTGTGTGTGTGTGTGTGTGTGTGTGTGTGTGTGTGTGTGTGTGTGTGTGTGTGTGTGTGTGTGTGTAAAATCTAGTGTTATGTAACATTACTTTCAGTGTAGCTGCTTGGGGGGTCACAGGGTTGATGAGAACATGTAAGCACATAAGAACAAACACTTTGTAGGGTTTTAGATAGATATAGACAGATAGACAGACAGACAGACAGACAGACAGAAAGACAGACAGAAAGATAAATAGATTCATATAGACAGACAGATTAACAGATAGAAGGATGCATTAAGACTGACAGACAGACAGAAAGTTGCATTTAGACAGACAGACGGATAGATAGACAGAAAGTGAATTTAGACAGACAGATTAGTTAGATAGATAGACAGATACATACAGACAAGTTAGATCAGACAGACAGACAAGTTAGATCAGACAGACAGACAGACAGACAGACAGACAGACAGACAGACAGACCGACCGATAGAAAGACAGGCAGATAGATAAATAGATAGAAGGATGCATTAAGACTGACAGACAGACAGAAAGTTGCATTTAGACAGACAGACGGATAGATAGACAGAAAGATGCATTTAGATAGACAGACAAGTTAGATCGATTAGTAAGATAGATAGAGATACATATAGACAGACAGACAAGTTAGATACATATAGACAGACAGACAGACACACAGACAGATAACAGACAGACAGATAGATAACAGACGGACTGACGGACAGACCGATAGAAAGATAGAAAGACAGACAGATAGATAAATAGATTCATATAGACAGACAGATAAACAGACAGAAGGATGCATTTAGACAGACAGACGGACAGATAGACAGAAAGATGCATTTAGACGGACAAGTTAGATAGATTTGTTAGACAGACAGACAGACAGACAGACAGACAGACAGATAGATGCATATAGACATACAGACTGACAGACAGACATAGATCGATATAATGGCTCTCCCTCTAAAGCAAAGTCCAAGGTTGCATTCCATGAAGCACCATCGGCATTCTCCTCTATAAACTGTCAAAAAGTCGAGTCGAGTCGATTAAGGAGACACAAAGTACAAGTATGACCATGTACTGGTATTAACATTCATGTTCTCTGACAATTCAGACATTCCCTTGAGGAGTGAATTGAGACTGGAGTAATCATGAGACAGTGAAAGGTGCCATAACAAGAGTTAAGTTTTAAAAAGATAGGGAGCAGAAATAAAGAGGGTTGAAACCAACAGATTAGGAGGTAAACAGTAAAAGCCCATTTACAATATAAGAAACAACGCAAAACTAAAAGCAGTGATTCGTTTGTGACAAACCAATTTCCACGTCACGCCTCGCATTCCTCTCATTTTTTGTGAATTAACCAAACTTCTCAATTGCTTCCGAGATGGGGTTACGGAGACACAGGCCTGGAACTACGCCCAAGCCATTGTTGACGGATGACTATGAAGGCTTGGCCAGGAGCGAGCTGGGAGTGCAGACCGAGGTGGTATTCACCAAACGGTTGCGACACGGAGAGGGAGAGCGATGACAGTCTCCTCAGGTTTCTGTCAGCTCAGAATTTCCTATGTGTCCTTTCGCTTAACCCGTCCTTTTCCCAAGCTCTGGTGACGGACAAGGACCGTGTTAGTTCCACCTCCCCTATTCCCTCAAGCAGCCTTTGCAGCTCGGTCGACTGGCTCTGGCTAAAACCCATGGCCTTACCACTTACACTATTCTGCAGAAAGACTTCGGAATCCAACGAACACAGAAACAGCATACAGGCTCAAAGTTTCTTTTTTCAGTGTACTTTCTTTATCTTCACCACCGTTTACTTTAACTAATCAACTAACCTATCAAATAATATTGGCTTTCATTTAATGAGATAAATACACCGATCAGCCACAACATTAAAACCACTGACAGGTGAAGCCAATAACGTTGCTCATTTTGTTCCAATGCCACCTGTCAAGCGGTGGGATATATTAGGCAGCAAGTGAACAGTCAGTTTTTGAAGTTGATGTGTTGGAAGCAGGAAAAATGGACAAGCATAAGGATCTGAGCCACTTTGACAAGGACCAAATTGTGATGGCTAGATGACTGGGTCAGAGCATCTCCAAAACGGCAGGTCTTGTGGGGTGTTCCCAGCATGCAGTGGGTAGTACCTACGAAAAGTGGTCCAAGGAAGGACAAACTGGTGAACCAGCTACAGGGTCATGGGCCCCCAAGGCTCATTGATGGGCGTGGGGAGGGAAGTCTAGCCCGTCCGGTCCGATCCCACAGAAGAGCTACTGAAGCACAAATTGCTGAAAAAGTTAATGCTGCTATGATAGAAAGGTGTCAGAACACACAGTGCATCACAGCTTACTGTGTATGGGGCTGCGTCGCCGCAGACCGGTCAGTTGTCCATGATGACCCCTGTCCACCACAGAAAGCACCTTCAATGGGCACATGAGCGTCAGAAATGGACCATGAAGCAATGGAAGAAGGTGGCCTGGTCTGATGAATCACGTTTTCTTCTACATCATGTGGATAGTCGGGGTTAGGGTCCGATCCGATCGAGCATCTGTGGGATGTGCTAGAACAACAAGCCCGATCCATGGGGGCCCTACCTCACGACTTACAGGACTTAAAGGATCTGCTGCTAACGTCTTGGTGCCAGATACCACAGAACACCTTCAGAGGTCTTGTGGAGTCCATACCTCGACTGGTCAGAGCTGTTTTGGCGTCACGAGTGGCAGCTAGACTCTATCAGTGGTTATTGGTGGTGGTTTTAATGTTGTGTATTAATCATAAGATAACTTGATGATTCTATACTGAACTCCCATTTCTCTTTAAGTCACAACCTACAGATAGAGCTAATGGGGAAGGCAGGAAGGAATATGTGCTTACACCGAACGTGGGCCTGCACAAATGTAAGTGAACATATCCTTTGTGTATGTGCCTGAGTGCGCCAAGCAACATGAATGAATCCAATCTGCAGGAAGCGGAAAGCGCATTAGAACCTGGAAATTGTAGAGGACCCTCCTCCCCGATCCCACCTTTGTGTATAAAAGCTACTTTTTATTTTTTCCACTCCTTACTACCTTCCTCTGCATGGGTGGTAGGAGATGTAAGCCAGCTTTATGATGCCATGGATTTACAGGAGAGCTCATGAGAGACAAAGCCCTGAGCTGTTCATGCGGCATCAAGGCTGTTTCGATTGACGTTGTCAGAGACAGAGTTTCTGTTCAAACTAATTGGTGCCGGTCCACGTGTCCTGAAAGATTTCAATTTTCCGGACAAATGGGAGAAATCCCGGTCAAATATTATCTGTGTTTATTGAGCTTAAAAACAATTGATAAGCAGGCTATATAAACTATGAAATCATGAAGATTATAGATTTATAATATTTTTTATTGACTATTCAAATTAAATAAGTCCATCAGTAAAAGGCATTTAAAAAAATATATATATTACGAATATTTTGACTCAAATCAAATAATTTTTGTTTGTAAACAATAAGTAACAAGTGCAGCTGCTTTAATTAACATTTCATTTCAATAACATTTTGATCAAATCAAAATTAGACCAGTAGGTCAAAATAAATAATAACGTTTGGTTTCGTCCATCTTCGTTGGATGTCTCTGGACGTCGACATACAGTGGTACTTTGACTTACGAGTTTAATTTGTTCTGTGACAGAGCTCGTAATTCAATCTGCTCGTATAGCAAATCAATTTTCCCCATTAAAATTAATTGAAACGCCATTAATCCGTTCCAGCCCCCAAAAAACACCCCAATTTGTTTTTGCTACATGTTTTTAAATAAGAAAAATGTATCGTTAAATAACAAATATTGTATAAAAACATAAAAAAACGCTATCACGCTATCTCCTGCGAGCTGCTTCTCCGTCAACCACACCAACAGCAGATTCTCCATCTTTTCATGGACAGCGGTTCGCAGCTTAGACATTATTTTAACGCCCTTGGCTGGCGTAATACCAGTATGCTACATGTCGTAGAAGTACTACGCTCATACTGCCTCGCCGATTCCATCACACGCACACCTCGCTCATGTTTTTCTATGATTTCATGCTTTAATTCAATCGACATCGTCCGCTTCTTCTTCTCAGCACTTACTTTCTTAGGACCCATGGTTAAATAACTGCACAAAAAGCACAAAACGCGAGCACAAAACACACAAATAAATACAAAAAGTTCAAGGAACGACGGCTCGTAACTCGGAATACTCTATGTTAGGGCACTCGTAAATCTAGGTACCACTGTATTTTACAACACAATGGACATTTACCATCTGCTTTGGATCTTAACTTAAATATCCCAAAAAACGCCAAACTATGGATGTATGTGGCCCTGTTGTCAAGGATACATCATCTTTCTACTTCTCCTCCGAGTTTTGGATGCTGTGCTCTGTCTCCGCTCCGTGTGTACTGTGTTTACAAACTACAACCTTTGGGCGGGGCTTGTTTCTATATTGACAAACGTGACGTTTGGTTAGAGGTGAAAGGTCAGCTTTCGATCGTCCAAACTGATTGTCTTTCCGCTGCCACTTGCCAAACGCGGAAATGAACAGATCTGCAGAACTTTTTATCAAGATGAGTCTATTTTATGTTGACATAGAGGAAAGAAATATGGCGATGATAGGTTAGAGAGAATTATTTTCACCGGACATTCTGACCGGTGGTGTGGAGTTGGGGGTGGGACTTGGAAGCGTCAGGGTGACAATCCTCATGAACGTTAATTTGTTAAATGGGACCTAATATGCTTTTCCTTATTTTCTGTCATATATATACCTGTATATAATGTTAGAAAGTGGGATGTTCATATTAGACGTGACCAAAGTGTCAAATAATGAGGTAAACTAATGACAAAGTAATCGCAGTGAACAAAAGGTTTTTTCTACTCTCTGCACGACGCCGTCTCGTCACAGATTTCTTTATGGTCATCTGCTCCATCCTCTCCGCTGTGCGTTTGTCCAAACAAAACATTTTTATCGTAGATGTATTTATTTTATTTTATTTTCTGACGTTTACATGAAACGAAAAATCCCCGCATCCAAGAGTCCCGGTGCGTCCCGGTGCATCCTGGCAACGAAAGTCAGAACTAACTATTAAATGAGGCCTTGTAGATCTAATATGAGTGTGAGAGATCGGCAACCGGATTCCTTTTTTTTCGCCTCAAATTTGTTCAGAAACAGATATTAGTGTACTGATAAGGTGAAATCAGTGAAAGTTAACAGAGCAAATAAAACAGAGCCCGGAGTAAACCTCAGACGTCATTGGCTGACAGAGCCCGGAACTTGTGCTCAAACCCCATTGGCTCAGAACTAGGGGCTCGGCTGCTCATTCACAATTAAAGCTTCACACACTGAAACAGCCCATTTGGGAACAGTCCGGGTTGAGAGGCATGTTACGATGGCTCGAATGCATTATCTGAGTGGTATTTTCAGCAAAAAACTTCCAGAACATGTTTTGGGGACCTCAGAGACCTATATTAACATGTGTAAAAAGGAGCATAATAGGTCCCCTTTAATAATAAGCCTTCAAGTCTGGGAGGGTTTGTACTGTCAGCGCCTCTGTGGGGCATAACTAACTGTCCCCCACCATTCGGGGCCGACTGAGAGAACAAAATAATGACTAAATGTAATTATGCACAATGGGGTTTCCTTCAAAGTGGGTGTGTGGGTCACCAGAGGATTTCAAAGCCAGAGCCACAAGGCACACATGCACACGATTCTATACTCTAACTGCTATAGGTTAAGTGTGTTGATTAAAAATAGAATTGGTGTTATCCACTTGGGATCTCCCTTATTCCTAACTCAAGGATGGCATAATGTTTGTCACTAGAGAGAACAGCAGAGAGCATCAGAGGGAGAAGATAGTGGCAAAAAATTGAGGGAGATAGAGAGCTACAGCGATAGTGAGATCGAGTGAGTCACTATGGTAGGGGCCACAGTGGAGGAATCTTCATGGAAACCACATTTCAAAAGAGTTCTGGACTTATTCAAACAAAACCCTCCTTTGCTCTGTTGTGTGTTAATTGATACCCTCCACTGGGATGAAACAAACATGCTTGATTCTGTTCTATTCAAGCAACAAAAGGACAATTGAAGAGAGGGAGGGACACTGGCAAGGTCTGCATTCCCCAATAGTCCCTAGAATACTTGGATAATGAGGTCTGCTCATTAAGCCCGTTCCGTTGATGGCGACCTGGTTCGTTAAGGCTGGGCGGTTAATTGATCCCAACAGACAAGGATGAAGGCTCTCTCCTGCTTCCGACACAAGTCATATAATTTGTGTTATGCAGCTCAATTCTCCTCAGGCTGACCACTTAATGGTTGCCGAAAAACACTGCGTCTCATCCTGCAAGCCTCTGCTCTCGTCCTTCGTGAGCGTAACCGTACGCTCACACCAGAAGCGATGGCTGTCGCTTGTGGCCGTTTCTGTTCAAATGGTGAGCTGAGTAGTTGCCAGCCTATAAACAGATTGTTGGGCAGATAGCCGCATTGATTTCTTTAGATGTAGTTTGCAAATAGATTTATTTTTAAGTGACACGGTTATTCTCATATTTACTTATAAAATATAATATAACGTTTATTATATGCAACATTAACACACAAATCAAGTGTCTCCCCACTGCCCCTGCACCACTCCTGCTCCACTCTTTCTCGCTATCCCTTCTGTATGTGTCCCTTCTATTTTATCTTGGACTCCTCTTCCTCTCGGCTGCTCCCGTTAGGGGTCACCACAGCGGATCATCTGCCTCCAACACCTTCTGTTCTGCGCATCTGCCTCCCTTACACCAACCGCCTGCATGTCCTCCCTCACCACATCCATAAACCTTCTCTTCGGCCTTCCTCTTTTCCTCTTGCCTGGCAGCTCCATCCTCAGCGTCCTTCTCCCAATGTAACTCTCATCTCTCCTACACACGTGTCCAAACCATCTCAATCTCGCTTCTCTCACTCTTCAACTAATGTTAAAAAAAACAAAAAACAAAAAAAACATTGCGACCTTCTGTCTCACTCTTTGAGGATGTGAGTGTGTAAATGTACATACAGCAGTTGAGATTATATAAGTTGGTTTTTTTATTCCTGTCAGATTAATTTCTCAAAAAATATTCATACGTGTTCTGACCATGTGATTTGTGCTACGACATCATACTGTCGATGGAAAATGTTTATAATCAAACTATATGGAAGTAAAGGGGCAGTCTCCATGCAAACTTAACCTCAACAGAGATCGAGCTTGGACTTTCACATTTTTACTTCAGTGCATCATGTAATAAACCTCACCAGGGGTCCCAACTACCTCCTAATCTTTTTCAATCATTTCTTTACATGACGTCTCTGTAAATGAATAAATTGGTGCTAGATCATAAAGGAAGGGGAAATCAGCTCCCGCAACAAGGAGCTTTTCCTTTATTTTGGGAACAAATACTTTGTCGGAACCAAAGTCAAGGGTTTTTTCAGGGTATTTTAGCGGACGGACCAGGGGAAATGCATTATCGCTGTTTAGCCGCGCGGCCAATTGGCGTAAAGTTGAAATCCATTCAACGATCTCCCGTCGCCACGTCTCTGAGATCGTGGCGTCTCGTTCTACCTCGCTCCTCGTCACCACATCCCATAGGAAATGAATGACTTCCATCATGTGTTGTTCGTTGGCTTCTGCTGCAACCCAATTGCTCTCGGGGAAGTTTTAGATCAAATTTCCCAAGAAATGCGAACACATATTTCATTTATACTTTTAATATTCAAGCATGAAAATGAGGGTGAGATGGTGGTTATAAAACTTGGTTATGAATCTTAACACGAAATTAAGCAAGTACAGACAGCACACACTGCAAAAATGACCACCACATTAAGTTTCCTGCTATGCAAGCATGTCTGACAGCAGCGATTAGGACATCCGCATTTAATGTTGGTTACGTGCCAAATAACTGAGTCTAGTCGTACAGTATTGATCTATTTGCATTATTCACGCATTTTAGCATTTCTGCTGTACAGTAAGCACAGTCAATGGCATTCAGAAATGATCCAAACTGCATTTAGATCATGCAAACTCAACCGCCAAAATCTATACTAATGTAATCATTTTAGACACGGTGACGCAGAGATTGAAAAGTGTGATCTTAAACAATGACATAGCATCGCAGGCCCTAAGGATTTGAGGAGCGCAAATAGTCCATTGTGCGCTTATAAACCATCATCCTGAGACGGCAGTGAGATGCACTTATTCCCCTCATCCATGCTCGGACATGGCTCCTGGTGGTTTTTCATGAGTGAATTGAATGCAGTCAGAGTACAACTGATCAGCTAAAACATATTCATCCTTCTGCGTTTTCGACGGGATGTGGTCTTACCTTAGCGGACACTTTGGTCTTGCTATTGCTGCTGTGGTTGTTGGGGCTGGGGTTGGCGTCTTCGTGGACTCTGTCCAAGAGCCACAGGAGGAATTCCAGGGCGTCATGCTGCGAGTTCCCCCGGAACTGAGAGCCGTACTTGGACACAATACTCTGGAGAGAAGAGAAGGAATTGTGTCACGGTCGATCTGTCATGTTAAACTTCTCTGATACAGCCCTACAATCTGGACGTTGACGCACGTAAAAAAAACTCTAAGATCTGTTGGCATAGAAACAGCGGTGGGAAGAGATAGGAAGAGTTTCAAAAAAACATTTAACTCAGTTGGCCAGTTAACACAGAAAAAGTGATTTGGATAGAACAAAGTTGTGCCAGCACAGCCCATGATCTTGTGGTTTGTTGTTCCGATTCTCTGCTCAGTAAGTCCCTTTTATTAAAAACCCCGGGTCCTGACGATACGGTGCAACCCTCGTACAAGGATTTTCTCCAAGCAGACAACTGAATAATTGAAAAATAAAGAAAAAAAGTGTTTTAATGTCATACAATTACAGGCAAGGTGTTGAAGATTACATCTTGAATGCAAGGAAGTGACAGATAAAACTAATCACGGCATGAGGTGGATACCTCCCGACCTCCAGCAATCAACCCCCCCACCAGATGACTGTGACTGACGGGATCCGGGCTCATCCAGGCCTCATTAAAAATCGCCCCATCATACAGTCAACATCCCGATCTAAATATAAACACTGAGGGGAGGCTCCCCACCACGTGAAGCAGACAGCCCACTAATGAGCTTCATCACAATGAGTGAGCGCCAACAAAGGAGGGAACCATGGAGGGATGCGGAACGGGTGATTGGATGGAGGGATGGGTGGATGGGTGGGTGGAGCAAGAGAGTAATGGGAGTGAGAGAAGGAGTGAGAGAGGGAGGTATGTTGCACAAGTGTTGACTCACTGAACAATTCTTTTAGTCCCACAACACTGTGATGGCTGTTCTGGGAAAGGATAGGGGAAAACTGAGCTACCAACTGGTGCGGAGAGAGAGAGAGAGAGAGAGAGAGAGAGAGAGAGAGAGAGAGAGAGAGAGAGAGAGAGAGAGAGAGAGCGAGAGAAAAGGGCAGCAAAGAAAGAGAGAAGAGGAAGTACTCCTGGGGGTACAAAGGGCCCTGCTGTGTCTGGGAAACAGTAACTTGATGACATCACTTTATGACCGCGAGAGGTACCAGCTCCATTAGGTCGAGGGAAACGACTTCTGCACCGGTCTCATATATCCCTACACTCTCCTTTTCAGTCTCTGCTGTTCTTTCATATTTGTTTCTTTTGAGCACAGCGTGCGCCGTATGCATGTGGATGTGTGCGTTTGAGTTGTTAGAAGAGATCAGTTTCATATCTTTAAACGGCGGTTGACGGCAGTGTTTGGGTGTTGCCTCAGTGTGTTCTCAGGCTTGGCCTTTTTTGCAGATATTTGCCATCGTAATAGCAGATGCCTCAATACTCCAACACCAGGCTAAAAAAGCTCTACCTCTATGAGAGAATATACACCAATACAAGAAAGATATTAAAGAGCAATTACTCGATTGTCTTTTACTGGCACATGCCTTTTATGTCAATCTTTGTGTTGTAATGACAAACTAATATAGTGTGTTCACAAAAGCACTCAAAAATGGACTCACAGAGAGAGTGATATCAGTGGTACGGCGATCCAGCAAGGGCACCACTGGAGGTCTGGTGTGTTCAGCAAACACTCTGAAAAGCTGGAAGAGTGTTTGCACAACCCAGTGGTGTGGGCAAAAACAAAGACCAGGGTTTATATGTCTTTGTAGGGTCAACCTGAGGAAACTTGATCTCTATAACAACCAACAGTCCAACTCATGACCTCGCGCAGTGACACTGCAGCTTCGTCAATGAGGTAAATTGTGGGCGAGAAACAACAGAATATAGAAGACAAGAGAAAGAGACAGACAGACGGATATTCATTAACGTGTGCGGTATCTCGGACAGGTCACGACCTCCCCAAGCCCTACCAGAGTCTGGAGCGGCAGTCTGACAACGACCCCTGGTTCCACAATGAGATGGGGAGAATCCATTTTTTCCCCCATCATCCTGTCTCACTGACCTTGCTTGACCTCCGCAAGTGGAAGTTACCAATTAAAACTACTCACGTTTTTGTTTGTATTGTTATGTGTTTTGAGCACTTTTTCTACTTCTAACACTCCGGTATTCATAATGTGGTGGGGAGGCAATTCCCTTACTTTTGAAACATCCTTGTAAAAACCATTCAACATGATTTTATCCGGACCAGACAGGCTAGACTTCCCTCCGCACGAGCATCAATGAGCCCATTGGCACTCATGACCCCGTCGCCGGTTGACCGGTTGTCCTTCCTTGGACCACTTTTGGTATGTACTACCCACGCCGTTTTGGAGATACTCTGAACCAGTTGTCAAACCATCACCATTTGGCCCTTGTTGGCCCTTCCAAGTGTCTCAGATCATTATGCTTGTCTATTTTCCTGCTTCTAACACATCAACTTCAAGAAAGACAGGTTCCACTGGAACGAAATAGGCAATGTTATTCACCTCACCTGTCAGTGGTTTTAATGTTGTGGCTGACCAGTGTATGTTTTCTTTCCAAATATATTTTTTTGTGGTAAAAGCCACAGGAGGATATGAAATATAAACACAATAATCATTGTTTAGTTATCATCATTTACTGTCTTCCATGCTATGTTCAAGGACTTCTGGAGAAACATTTCAGTTGCTCCGCTTGTCCGCTCGTCACTTGAGCCCCGCGCGCCATAGTGTTGAACGATCCGATTCTTTTGAACGGCTCTTTTGTAGGAATGAATGGAACTGAGTCTCGCTGGATGATGAGCCATTCTTTTCTTGTCTTTCTTTTTGTTTTTCCAGTTTTAACGTTGCGTTGTCTGTTTAAGTTACCGTCTCCTACCGCCGGCAAATGTTTCCCCCCTCCATGTAAAAAATGGAAGCCTATGCCTAAAGCCTATGCTCCTCCCTCACCAGGTTTTATTTCAATAAGTTATTTTACTCATATTATTTATGTGTGAAAAATACTGTTCATAGCTGTTCTGCACAAAAATAAAAACTACAGTACTGGTTTTATTTATTTTTTTAAATATTATATGAATCATTAAATATTAACAAAAAATAAATAACATACTTAGGGAGAGTATCATATTTTCATGTGTTATTCATGTCATTTGTCAATACGCAGATGTTACAGTACACAAGAACAACGGCTCTCGGAAACTAATGGAGCCAGGGGAGGTTCCCTTTAAAGAGCCGTTATTCCCTTATTAATAATTCCTCATTGAAATCCCTTTGCATTTTGTAAGCTTATATCTGTTTAATCCTGTTATTGTAATGCAGACTGACTGACCAAAAAATAAATAAATAATAAATAAATAAGTGCTTGTAGTGGATATGACTTTCAGAACTCTTTTCACCTCCGTTGACCTCACACTATTAACTCCACTCCATCTTCTGACTCTGTAAACATTAAAGAGTTGGCAGCAGAGTGCTGGCGAGAGAAGAATTTGCCATTTTAAACATAACAGCCAATAAATGACCCTACTCCCTCCAAAACACCATTTGCACTAGCTCACCTCCTCTCTGTCCATCCTCCCAAAACAGGCCGGGTTGGATTCCAGACTGACGGACTCAGAGTGTTACTGACAAACCATGACAGGTCATGACCTTAAGAGATAGCGTGCAAGCCCACACACAAATGGACACAATCCTATACACAAACTCCAAACTAAAATACACATGAATACATACAAACTAGGGCTGCACAATACATCGTTTCAACATCGCCATCGCAATTTGCGCATGCGCAATAGTCCCATTGCAAGACATGCAATGTCAAGCGAGGCAAATAAGCTCAAACACGTCATGCTACAACGTTTTTGCCGCTTCATACAAAAGGAAAACTCGCATGGTTCTCATTTTCCATGACTAATGTACAAGCATGTACGGCATCTGTAGGTAGGGGAACAGGCAACAGTCCATGGTGGTTTTCACTTGCACTCAAAAAAGAAAGTTGTTGAAACTTTTGATAATGTTTTGTACAAATAAGGTGATATAAATGTTGACAAAAATGGTTCTATAATTCCTATTAAACTCATATGATATCAAAAAAACAACTAAAAGTTCTAGGGAATAGTGATAAAGTGGCCAAACCACTTTGAGTCAAAATTACTTCTGTCGACAATTAATTTAAGGTTTATATTTGTTTAAGACTGATAATTCGTAAAACAGGCAAGTGTAGAGCAGCGCGTAATGATTCTTCTGGGGCAAAAGCTGGGTCAGGGGCAACAAAAGACTGAGAAAGTTGAGGAATGCTCAAAAAACACCTGTTTGGAACATTCCACAGGTGAACAGGTTAATTGGAAACAGGTGAGTGTCATGATTGGGTATAAAAGGAGCATCCCCAAAAGGCTCAGTCGTTCACAAGCAAGGATAGGGTGAGGTTCACCACCTTGTGAACAACTGTGTAAGCAAATATTCCAACAGTTTAAGAACAACGTTTCTCAATGTTCAATTGCAAGGAATTTAGGGATTTCATCATCTACAGTCCATAATATCATCAAAAGATTCAGAGAATCTGGAGAAATCTCTGCACGTAAGCGGCAAGGTCGAAAACCAGCATTGAATGCCCGTGACCTTTGATCCCTCAGATGGCTCTGCATTTAAAACCAACATCATTCTGTAAAGGATATTACCACGTGCGCTCAGGAACACTTCAGAAAACCATTGTCAGTTAACACAGTTGGTCGCTACATCTCCAAGAGCAAGTTAAAACTCTATCAAAGCGAAAGCCATACAACAACAGCCAGAAACGCCGCTGGCTTCTCTGGCCCAAGCTCATTGAGATGGACTGACGCAAAGTGGAAACGTGTGCTGTGGTCTGACGAGTCCACATTTCAAATTGTTTTTGGAAATCACGGACGTGGTGTCCTCCGGGCCGAAGAGGAAAAGGACCCTCCAGATTGTTATCAGGGCAAAGTTCAAAAGCCAGCATCTGTGATGGTATTGGGGTGTGTTAGTGCAAAATACGACAACGGAGGCCCCGGACTGCTGAGCAACTGAAGTCGTACATCAAGCAAGAATGGGAAAGAATTCCACCTACAACAATTAGTGTCCTCAGTTCCCAAACGCTTGAGTGTTGTTAAAAGGAAAGATGATGTAACACAGTGGTAAACATGTCCCTGTCCCAGCTTTTTTGGAACGTGTTGCAGGCGTCAAATTCAAAATGAGTGAATATTTGCAAAAAAACAATAAAGTTTATCAGTTTGAACATTAAATATTTTGTCTTTGTAGTGTATTCAATTGAATAAAGGTTGAAAAGGATTTGCAAATCATTGTATTCTGTTTTTATTTACATTTTACACAACGTCCCAACTTCATTGGAATTGGGGATTATACTTTGCCACAAGGATGATTAAAATCAGATGAAAAAAAAAAAAGGGGGGGGGGGCAAAACGTGCGGAATGCCCCGTTCACCACGCGAACAGTGACGGCCACCAAGCAAGCGCGAGCGAGGAAATATATATATGTAGAATAAAACAAGAAAGCTATTTTATTTATTTTGGGATTCTCAGCATGAGCATAACAGGTGTGGCATGTGTGAGCGTGCAAACTGGTTGAAAGGCGAGAGTCACATGGTCAAAGCGTGAGAGTTGGCAGCTCTGTAAGGTGTAAGAATTACTAAAAAACTTTTTTTATAATATAGTTTTAGAAAGCCAAGTAATACCCTGGAGCCGCAACTTAATCACCATCCGCTCCACCCGCACCACCACGTCCAAATCCTCTGCCTGTCCCTTGTTGTTGCGCGCATACGTCCACATACTGTACATTCTCTCTGTGGGTGCAAGTGAATGAGTTTTGTCCGTGTGCTCTGCTGCTCCGTACCTCCCCATCACTCCCCGTGGTCCCACGGAGGGACGGGGGCGACATTTGGATACTGTGAAAATATCACATATGGTGGCAAGTATCGCCACCATACAAGAACCGGTAATGATTCTCCAACAACCGGTTCCATATTTCCAAGAACTGTGTATTCAGACATGTGCATTTGGATTTGCTTCCAAATTTTAGCAAAATTTCTCCTCATATTGTCACGGCGCAGTAGCCGACAGGCAAATATTGTGTATGGAATTATCCATCCAATGATCAATAATCGCTCCCACGTGCAGATATCGCAAAGCACCGTGTCAGAAAATATTGCCGTAAAGCGGTTCTGCCGCTGATTTGCGACATAGCGATAGAAACGTATCGGGGTGCGCACACACTTCTGTTTACACCCTGAACCAGGATGCTAGGCTTAGCTTCACAAAAGTTAGTTTAGTTTGCAATTGTTTTTGTTGATCATTGCTTATAATTATAGAGTCAATTGTATTTTTATAAACAAAGGGAAAAAGAAACCTTACTGTCATAGTTTTATATTATATTACAGCCTAAATGTGCCAAGAATAAAGATATTATTATTATTATTATTATTTTATATGCAGATTCACTCCCCTACAAAATCACCCCATCATTCTAGAATGGCTAATTCTTTTCAAATGGAGCTACTCAAGTCATCTGGTGAAAATTATTATTATTTTTTATTTTTCATATGGCAATATATGTGACAGAAAAAAAATATTGCAATGTCAGTGTTTTCCAATATCGTGCAGCCCGAATACCAACGTACACAAGCACACACAAACCTATTCCCCTCAGAGGTGTGTCTGGAAGGAGGCTGGATGGAATCTATCATCCCTGGCTGCCGCATTTACTGTTTCATTTCTCTGCTGTCTGACCACACTAGACTCTGTACGGTCAGCAGTTACTGTTTCCACCTATGCTGCTCCCTCCGTCCGTCCGTCTTTCCCCCGCCCTTTCCTTGAGCATCCTTGTTTGCAAGGATGCTGCCTATCGCCTCGATCACTCATTAGGAGGGTTCCATTATCGGGATTATAGGTGGATACGTTTTTAAGTTTTGTTAAAAGGTAGGGTACACTCATGTGACCAGGGCCGCGCCTCCAGTTGCCATGGTAACATGTGCAACAGGATAATTTGACGACAGCCAATTTCCTTCTAAATAGACCATGCCAGTGTCCGGTCTATGTTTTTGACTTTTCAAAATTTGCATTATTCCATTATTATTATCCACTCTATCTAGGGGATCTATTTTGGGGATGACTATTGGTCCTAGCACAGTCAAATAATCATAACAGCTAGAACAGCGCACAAAGTTCAGAATATTGCATAACTTTACTGCACTGCAGACAGCATTTAACAATATCATCATATGACGATAACCACACTCCCAGAGGATATCTAGTCTCACATCACAACACCGATATTAAAGCAATATATTGCCGAGCCCTCACTCTCTCCAATAATTGATCCCAGCTGAGCTCTGGTCGCCACCCCTGCAGAAACACACTGATGGGAGTGGAAACGGAAAACACACATTCCTAACAAAGTGGTCCTCTGTCCTTTGCCAGGGTCCTTCCCTCTCTCCTCTAAGCTCCTCATAGAACATCCCTGTCATCATTCACCGTATGAATGAATCAACCTGCAATCTACTCCTTCCTGCGTCACCTAGAATGGATTCACCTCCATTAGAATGAAAAATAAAAAGGGGGGAAGTGTTCCTGATAAACACTAACTCAGTGCCATCCTAACGTTATATCATACTAAAGTATTGGTCATATCTTATTATAATCAGTTCAGGCAACACGGCAATGCCTTCATTTCGTAAGTGTATGATCACATAGACAGACAATAGTAAGAGGAAGTAAGTAAGAAGTTAAGGACGAGGGTGGTCTCGGGTCCACAGACGACGCCCCGCCCCTAACCCCCGCAGTACAATGTGGGATTTACCAGCGATCAGACAGATATAAGTGTGGATGAGAAGCAGCGGGAGTGATAGCCTCTGAATGGCTAGGTTCCTCTGTGGAGGCTGTTTGAAAGGAGAAGCTTATACCGAGAGGACTCACAATTGAGGCCGTAAATACACCACTGCGAGCTGAAGAGACACCTTGGAAAGCCTAAGAAGATGTAGCTGCAGAGCTGTCAAGAGCAGTGTGTTACAGGGCCGGAAAATATAGACAAAATTGAATATCACTATATTTTTGGACGAATATATATTCTTTTTTGTAGCTTTATACGATAGCATATGTTTGCTTAATGTGCTACGGATTCCAATCAATGTTTTCATTTGAGTGATTTTTTAATGTTCATTATTGTTCAGAGCCATAATTCCCGCAATGACGCGTTTTTTTTTCGTGAGGTGAGACTCGTGTCATTTTGTCATGATGAATCGTTTGTGAGTGAATACAATTATTTGTCGCATATGTGACTGTGTTTATTGACAATAGGTTAAGTATTAAGACTTTATTATGATCGTTCCAGGGACTTTCCCTAACTAAGACAAAGTGGGGGAGTCTTCGCAGACTCTCCTCTATGATTGGCCGATTGTGGCTCTGGAGTCCCAAAGCATTCAGATTGATTTATTCCTATGACTCCCTACAGTGTGCCTTTCTCTGGACATAAATCACGGAGCCAACTCGTAAATCTGCAGGAAACAAGCTCAAATTGTAGTGCTTACTCAGACACAGCCCAGACACACTTCTCCATGTTCTTTTATTGCCTTTTGTCACAGCTGCGCCGATAAAATTGAGCAGTGTTCACTGAGTCGTACGAAAGCCTGCTGTTTCTGAAAATGCACCAAATTCATTTTTCAATCCTGCGGCGCATCTGTCACTGTAATCCAGCTTGTGTTTTTCTCAAATGCGAGACAAAACATGCTTAAAGCATTCTAAGACCCAGACCAGGAAGGAAAGGGTTGTTTTTCCCCCCAACAGTCACATATTTCTGACATACTTTTCTGATATGAAACTTCCTCGTATTTCGATACATGCCTGAGCATGTCTGTTATTGGGGGAAAGAAAAGGCAAAACAAGCCTCACTGAGCCTAAAATCTTGCCTATGAGCGCCCATATTTTAACCTGTCTGCTTAATTGGAAAGGCATTGCGAAGGAGAACTCCATCAACCTAAAATAATAGGGCCCTCAAAGAGGTCGACTGCACAGAGGGGAAATGGGAGGAATCAGCGTACAGGTGGTGCACATCTCCGCCACTGTGTGTATATATGCATGTGAATGTGTGTGTACACATACACACACATTCGCCACTGAAGAGTGAGAACAAGAGTGGTCCGTGAAGGAGAGCAGAGACAAGGAATGACAAACAAACCATCAGTCTCTCTGCCCGGCCTGGGCTGTCACACACTTCCTGCTCTCCTAGAACAAAACAAGCCAACTTGAAACACAAGGACTCTCTTTTCCGGGCTGCCCGAGATGAGCTCCGCCAGCCTCAAAGAGCTGCTTCAAGTCATGCATACAAAAATAAAAATAAAATAAAAAAAGTGGCATTCAAGACTGAGAACTTCTCGAACTAGTTTCTGTATTGCTTATGTGTCACTCAAAATCTTGAGGTCAGGCTTTCAAATCAGGGCAAAACTCAAATAGCACTCATATGCATTTTGGAAACTTTCTCTGGAAAACACATGCAAAGAAACGAAAATAGCACATTAGAGTTTGGGGGGAAAAGATCGTCAATCCAATTGCCATCAGCAATTTCTGACTGACTGGCTGAGGGTTAAAGGAAGGAACACAAGGAATAAAAGCTCAGAACTCAGAGGTTATGTAGATACTATTAGTATGTGGATACTATAGAGACGCATGAACAGTCCTTCACTAATAATACAGTGAAACAAAAAAAAAAAGCTGATTGAGGTTGGTTTGGTATAATAATAATATTATTATTATTATTATTGTTATTATTATTATTATTATTATTATTATTATTAATAATAATTATTATTATAGCTTTATTTATATAGCACTTTTAAAAAGACGGTTTACAAAGTGCTTTGACAGATTAAATAAAAGCAGAGTGTTCAGATCATGGATTTAAAAGGCAAAGGAACATTAATAAACAGGAATTAAATTAATTCACTAAATTGTAAAAGCGGATAAAGAAACAAAATAGATACAATATGATAATAATAATAAATATAAATAAAAGGGAAAAATAAAAATAAATAAATAAGTAATTAAAGAATAAAAGAGATAAAGACAAAAACCAGTACAGTGCTTGAAGCAGCCACATCTGACTGACTTTGGTGGAAGAACATGGGGTCAGGGTTCAGGTTTGATGAAGGGTCAGGTTTGAGGTTTGGTGAAGGGTCAGGGGTTGGCGAAGGGTCAGGGTTTATGTTTGGTGAAGGGTCAGGGTTTGGCTTTGATGAAGGGTCAGGGTTTAGGTCTGGTGAAGGGGTCAGGGTTGAGGTTTTGTGAAGGGGTCAGGGTTGAGGTTTTGTGAAGTCTTAGGGTTTAGGTTTAATAGTTGACAGGTCAAAACTAGGCGTGTCAGGATAACTACTTTTGTTGGATGATATATTGTCCCAGAAATAATTGCGAAGAACGATATTATTGTCATTTTGAGACAATTTTTTGCCACTGATATAATGATAATATAATAGCATAATGTGGTGTGGGCGTGATCTGGTTTAAGCAGCCACACCTGTCTTGGGTCTAGGAAATTGGGCCCGGGATCAGGGTGGCTGTACACCTGTTGCTCGTTAGAGCAAACAAGGGGCAACAGGTAAAACCCCCATCCCCACACAGATGGGGAGAGTATCTGTCATGACAATGTTCCATCTGCTGCCGGCTTGTTCCATCTTTCTAACCCTCTACTACAAACTGGTGTGTTTGCAACATCTCCTGCCTGTGTCTCTGTATTGGAGGGCCCTGAAAACGCCACTCGGATGGCATGTGGCAGGTGGATCTGCTACAATGCCACCTGAACAGCTGATTTTACCTGTTGCTCATTGCTCGTTTGAACAGACGTAGTCACCCTGATCCCAGTCCAAATTACCCCGCACCACACATAATAATACAAAGTACACCCCTTCAAATAGCAATGAACTCTTAAAGAATATTCTGAAATTGTACTGTGAAAGAAATATTAAAATATTCTAAATAAATAAAACATGAATAAAATAAAACCACACAACAAAACACTCTCAGGCTTGAGTAACGTGTGCGCGTGTGTGTGTGTGTGGTTGCCTGAGCCCCACTCACGGTTAAAGTACGACACAGAGAGCAGATGAGAGGACAGAAGCAGAGCGACCAGAAATGACAGCAATACATGTCTCAGCATCGTTTTTTTCTGTTCATTCAGGTAAATTCATTTGTAAAATTGTACAAACAACACGAGTAAAACATTATTTATTTGTGGATTTAGAAATACATTTATGTCTCTCTCTTTTTTTTTTAAACCTTAACACAGATCTGTAGATTGCAGTATTTATTGATCTTTTCCCATTTGTATTTACTGCATTATATGTATTTGATTTGTGACAATTCCTTCCATAACATGTTTTATTAACTTTTAAACATTATGTACAACATTTCGGCTAGATTACATAATTTAGCTGGCACTTTTGCTCAAAACCATTTCCAAATATATTTTTCCATAAGTTCAAATAGAAGTAGAGTCGTTATGGATATAAAAATACAGATTCATGTTACAGCAGAAAGCAGCAGAAAGCAGAAAGTCATTTTGATCGTAAATTCCCACGTGACTTGAACGCAGCATCTGTAAAAGTAGCAGAGAGTCCACCGTGGTTTCTAGCGTAGCTAAAACTCAGCCAGGGACTATGACTGAATGCTGTGAAAACTCCAAACGATAAGGAGGAAATCGGTTACGTGATACTTGGAGGAGTCGCATCGCTCCCCGGTGCTGTGAAAAAAAGGCTTCGGCACTGCACCCAAGTCTTATAGTGGTAGGGAAAACCCTGCTGTTTGTTCTGGCATCATGTTGGCTAAAATGTTGCCAACATCTTTATGTTGACAAACACATATGCAAACACAACAGGCAATTGTCAAGGTCAGTAAAATTATCTAGGTCATGTCCATATATCGTACGGTATAGTCGATATAATAATTATCGAGACAGGCCTAGTCCAAATGTTTAAAAAAGTCAAGACTTACGTTTCTGAACCCAACTTCGTTGCCCCTTAGCCAAACCCGTCATGGATAAGTTAACTTCTACTTCAATCTCCTTCAACCCTTATTTTTAATAATGCCAAAAGAACGAAGAAGGGAAAATTTAACTTCTCCCTTAAGTCCAAACACCAATCTCAGTTTTGCAAAAAGCAATCATGCTATTACACTGAAACTATACACCGCCTACTGTCGCAACTCCCACTCCCAAACACGTAATTCTTCAAATTCTACTCCTAGTTCCCCAAAACAAGAAAAGCTTACACTAAGAGAACTTTTTAGACAGGAGTTGAAGTTCTGAGAAAGTGTTAATCTATGAGAAAAGTTTCCAGGCTTCACCAGAGGCGCCACTTTCTCACAGACCATGTCGTCTCCTCGACAAAACGCAAAGAGAATCAGCAATAACCATCAGTTGTCAAAGTTGTCTGCCCCCTCTTCTGATTACAGACCAGAGGGGGTCTTTTCTTTTTTCCCCCCATCATGGGAGGGATGACAGCATTGTTTGTCTCCCTACGATCGCCCTCTCTCTCTCTCTATTGTTGAGTACAATTCTCTCTCTCTCTCTCCCTCTCTCCCTCCCTCTCTCCCTCTCTCCCTCTCCCTCCTCCCACGCTATCTGTGTGCACCAATGGCCATCCCAGCAGGGGTGCACCTTCTGGCTAAATGCGTCGTGATTCTTCTTGCTACAGTAAACACCGACATGCGCATTTCACCCTGAGATCAGCCACCAAACGGAAATCACTGTGTGGAAGTGACTAGGGTGAGGCGAAGCAGGAGCGAAGGACATGTTTTGTTTTTACTGCTACCGTATGCGACAAGAGGCACTAGCGTGCGCACACGCAAGGGAGGGAGAGGGAGAAAGAGAGAGAATATACAGCTAGAGAGCGAATACTTTCAAGCACCAAGGCACGCCATTCAGTTGTTAAAATCAAGCGATTAAAAATCGAGATTACATCCGAGGGGCTGGGCATTACATTGGCTGACATTGTCCACTATCTGAAATCCATTTTCGTCACACCAGACGTTAATGAGACAAATTTGAGATGGGATTATCCATGTTATCGCTGTTTGCTTCAAGTCTTGAAGTCTACTGTTTCCCAGCCTGAGAGAATATGCCGCCCAGATTATCTCGGGTGTTATATCATAGAGCCAGTACGATAAGGGCTGGTGTGGCAGCTTTGCCTAACACACGCCACCCAAGCGGCATTTTCAGGGACCTTTGGCACAGACGTCGGGATTGTAGACACAAGTTTATTGTAGAGAGTGAGCTTGTTGGAATTAGCCCAGGAGCAGATGGACATGTGACATGACAAGGGCTCCTCTCCTGAGTGAGTGTGGGGATGGGGGTTTTACCTGCTGCTCATTAGACCAACCAACGAGCGCCAGGTATGCAGCCACTCTGATCTTGGATGCACCAAATACCTAGATCCACGTCAGGTGTGGCTGCTCAAACCACACCCTCCCCACACCACCGCTGGTTTGGAAGGATGTTGTTGTTCTAGGTACCTGCGCAAAGCCGAGGTTTCACAACGACTATGTTTTACATTTGAGATGATTATCGGAAAATCTGCAAGAACTCTTTGAAGAAAAACAGCCCCTGACGATGTCAGACCAACGACTTACAAGTTGCATTAATTATGATTATGGAGGGTTTTATCTCTAAATCATAAACATGCAGGTGCAATCTCTAATGATCCATAGCTGTCAGAAATCTCATCTTCAGAAGATACATGAGAGGAGCTTCATAGAGGCTCCAAATCTCAAGGTCGTCTTTGAAACTCACTGAGGTGGCAGTTGATGTGCGCACTACACTTTCTTTGAAGTGACCATAACATCACCCTTTGCGTTACCCGACATTCACACCAAGAGCATCACGTCAGGTCCACGCTTCAGATACACTGCCATGTTCGATGTTTGAATTCACACTGGCTCCCTCAGGCGTGCATTTTTCTGGGCTGCACACGTAAACTGGAGCGTAGATTCCCATAGAGATCCATTCAAAAGATGTATTTAGTGAAAATATTTCATTACCAAGCCTGCTATGCATCGACCACATATATAAAATCGTTGATGTGCGGTCCCAACGTGGACTACAGAGTTAAATTAACAAACTAATACATTTTCCCCCACATCAAATTAAACCTCACTTATGAAAAGAAAATGTTCTCATTCCAGCACAAAATCAAATATCACGCCCAGGAATAGACTTGAGATTTTACTTCATACTTAGGAAGTAGTTTTATAAACTTAATTGGTCTAGTATACCATGCCTGTCAGCAATAATAATAATAATAATAATAATAATAATAATAATAATAATACACATAATAATAATAAATACACATACATGTATATACAGTACATTGTGTAAATTTGCATCCTTGAATCCTCCTCTGGTTAATGAAATGACCCCACCGCTGCCGCCCCTTCTCCTTCAGACCCTCGGAGAAGAACCGGCACCGCCTTCCCCCTGTTATTAGTAGGGATGCAATGGTACACGGTACTACGGTTCAATGCGCACACGTGAACCGTGGTATTGCGGTATCACGGTAGAAGTCCACTGGACGCGTTGGCGCAGCCTACGTCGCCCCACTGTCACGTCAGGTTCACAAAGTGAAGGTACTCATGCACTGGTCTGACTGTGAGGTTTTATTTCAATAAGTTATTTTACTATTATAATTTGTGTGTGAAAAATACTGTTTACACCTGTTCTACACAAAAATAAATAACTATATTATTGGTTTTATTTAGTTTTTAATTGTGAAATGTTTTTAAAATATTATAATATATATATAAATATAAATAATTAACTGAAATTAATATTTGAATTACCCACTATCCTGGACACCTACATGTATGTATGAATGTATGCAAATTATAACAACCCACCAATGAACTTGAACCCCATCTGCCCCCTCCCCCCACAGTCATACACACTTGTCATACACAGAGCCTTACACGAGTTATTTATGAAAGATTACTATAAAAACATTTTTTACACCCTTTAACTTTAACCCTTTAAATTAATTGTTTTGTCTTTTTTCCATTCTTGTCATTTATTTCTTGAATATAAAGATACCAAAACGTACCATTACCATGGCCCCAAAAGCGTGAGACATACCGAATAGTGACACTTTATCGTTGCATTGTTAACAGTTAATAGCCGCAATGTGTAGATAAAGATTATTCAACCCAGCAATAACACATGTTGTATTCAAGGCAGAAGCTGCTGTGTGAAATATAAACAATGAACGCAAACTCACAAACAAATCCAACTATGTTAAAAAACAAACCACTCCAAACGCGAATGAAATGAAAAGCAAAGGGTTGAAAACAAAAGCCAAGATTCAGTGTAACCCATTTAAGGTTGATACATTCCACAGTTTGTGGTTTCAGTGATAGAACGTCAGGGGAGTGCAGCTCTCGGTAGTGCGTCGTAGACGGAATATTTACGGACAGAGTGGGAATTGACGAATAGACAAACGCGTGACGCTGACATGACGCTGACGTGACACTAGGCTTGGGCCGACGTTCGATAATATCGAATATCACGATATTTGCCACTATACTCTACGTGATATTTTCACAGTATCGAAATATCGCCCCCGCGTCCGTCCGTCCGTGGGACCACGGGGAGCGACGGACGGAGCTCATTCAATTGCATGCGCAGAGAGGATATACAGTATGTGGACGTACGCGCAGCGGTGAGGAAGCAGATGGAGGATTTGGACGTGGTACTGCGCGTGGTGTAGATGGTGATTAAGGTGCAGCTCCAACGGCACAGACGGTGCCCACGCCATCGATGGGTTTGCCCGCGATCAGTGCGGCAAAACAGAAACAGAACGGTTTGGAACGGTATGGAACTGAACCGTGCGTAATGGGGACACTTTCCCTGTGACTCTCTCCCCGATCACCCCCCCCCCCCCCCCCTCCATGCGTTATGCGCAGAAAATAATCTTAACGAGTCTACGAGTCGTGCCCCATACCTGCATGCCCCATTCCCACAGTTTTTAGTTGTTTTATTTAGAGGAACGGAGCACGGCCATTGGGGCGCACGAAGAGCCGCGTTTCCCATGAACAGGAGAATTCACATATAAAAATATATTTATGGTTCCCCTTATTTATAATTCCTCATTGAAATGTTATCCCTGTGAATTTTGTAAGCTTTTATCCTGTTATTGTAATGCACACTGACTGACTGGTGAACCGGAGATCCTTTCCGCACGCGCGTTACGTGAACGCCCATGCCAAGGTAAACCATCTCTCCAAAGAAAACAAATACAGAGCGTTCTTATTGTAGATGTATTTATTGTAAATGAATCAAACCAAAAGATGCTGTGCGCAACGGTGCCTAATGGGAACAGTTTCTCCGTCACTGCCCGCGTCAACGACGACGATATTATTGTGTATGGCGATATTTGGGCGGGAATGCATCGTGATATACAATTTTGGATATCGCCCAAGCCTACGTGACGCTGATGCGATGCTGACGTGACGCTCTTGGTGTGAATTGGGGGTTACACTCCCTGCCTGGCTGAGACATGAAAAGTGTTCAACAATAAATGAATAACATTGTGCTTTTCATATGAATATTCTATGTTTAAGACATTGAATTTCTTGAGTGTGAATGAGGAATATGCCCAGTTAGGCAAAATGAAACAGGCAAATTCTTCCTTTCACCACTACTTAATCACTTGTTTAAATATAGCAAATAACAGCTGGGGAACAGCAGCTTAACTGCAGGAGTCGACGTGCTGCCAAAAAAACACCTGCGATTCCGACATGATGCCAGTCACATTGAAAAAGTTTGGCAGAAGACCACTGGGAGCTGAAATTCTCTTTTTTTTGTCTTAAGTTTGGAATGCAGTAAAGCAATACTATATAAAACATTGAATTTCATCATGCTGTTCACACTTCAACTTGGGGCCTCTTGAATAATAAAACCAAAAAAAGTTTTCCCAATTTTGACATTTAGGGACTTTGATACTTATTGGAGAAAGCTTTGAAGAGTTTACTTTTTGCTTCATTTTATACGAGCTCAATAGGTAAAGGAGAATGCTGTTTTACTGAGTTGGCTTGTATGCAAATGGTTATTAGGCGTCCCTGTCCACATTAGCCTGTGTGCTCATGTATCCACCCCAAATCCACAGAGCAGCTGGAAGACAATCTGCAGCCACGGTGTAATTCAATAAGCCAACAGAGAAGTCTTTATTCTAATGCGCTGTCACATCTGTTTGTATGAGGGAGGGACTGTTTGTGACTGTTATGTAGGGTTGTGGGAGATAGCAAGTGCAAGCTCAATGAATTGCTGGAAACAGTAAGAATAAAAAGGGTGGCCATGTAATGTTTTAATGACTTAAAGGGGACCAATTATGCTCCTCTTCAACAAGTTAATATACTGAATCTCTCTAATCATTCATCTCTGAGGTCCACAAAACATATTTTTTAGTTTTTTGCTGAAAATACCACTGAGATTATGCATTCAAGCCATCGTAACACGCCATAGTCTATGGCCACAGAACCATAGTGTTCCAAAACGGGTTTGTTTTTTTGTGGGTGGAGCCTTCCTCCTGAGGCCCCTAGTTCTGTGAGCCAATGGGGTTTGAGCACAAGTTCTGGGTTGTGTGAGCCAATGGGGTTTGAGCTTACTCCGCATTCTGTTTAATTTCTCTGTAAACTTTCACCTTATCACTACACTAAAATTCGTTTCCGAACAAATATGAGGCGAAAAATAAGCAATCGAGTTGCTGAAGCTTCAATATTAGATCTACAAGGCCTCATTTAAAAGTTAGTTCTGACTTTCACTGCGGTGTGCGGAGCAGCGCAGAGCTTTGAGCACTGCAGGATACGGCGGGGCTTGGGGCTTTTTTGTTTCATTCAATTACGGATATATCAGAAAATAAATACATCTATGGTTTTGTTTGGAGGAACGCGGAGCGGATCGTGCGCCGCAGGCTACATCACAGTCAACCTACCGTTGAGACACACACACACACACACACACACACACACACACACACACACACACACACACACACACACACACACACACACACCCCTCGTCTGCAGTTGTCACGGACAGTATTAAGTATTAATATTGCTTTTTCTTTTAAAAGATTTGTGCTGGTCTGTCAGCCAACAACAGAGCACATCCCATGCTTAGGCCTAACGCGATAATTACCATATCGACTAATCTTACCCATATATCATAAGATAAGTCGATATAGTAATATATGGAAAAAGTGAGTTTTGCATAATAAGTCCCCTTTAAAGCCCCTGTTTGGGAGTTTTGAAGACTTATGGGTTTGGTGCTTTTCATGCAACTTTACCTCAAATCTGGGATCGTGGGGCACTTTGAAACCCTTTGTGATAAAAGCCATACCGTTCATTTCAACTCCAATTCGTCTCTCAGTTTTGTTTTGTTTTTTATATATATATATATAATGACTCGTCACAGGCAGATGAATTGATGTATTATCTAAACTGTTGAACCACTTTGGGTCGTTAGAAGTCCTGTATCACCATGACAGCAGGGTGCACGAAAAGTGAGCAGTCTGGTCAAATGGTAGATCACACATTAGATGTATTATTGATAACAAACAATAACAACAATAATACAGACAATATGCTCTCACACACGCCCACAGCCAGACCTATCATCATATGACAGTGGAAGTCGGCTCACCTGTTTTGACCAATGGTCGGCTCCTCCCCTGAAACTCTACCTGGGAGCATTCTTTACGGAAACAGACCAGACTGGTCAATCCAGTGCACAGCGCAGAAGCACAGAACCTCCCCCAGATGACATTCCTTGTTTATTACAGTGGCAGAAGTCCTTTGTCAGTACATATTTCAAGTATCTGTACATAAGTATATCCTGTTTCCAAGATTCTCGACTTGTACGCCACACAATTTAAAGCAAATATCATCGCTTCTATTTATTTATTTATTTTTTTAATCAGGGACTGTATCTATCAAACTAATGATTAATGAATTGCTCTTTAATCATTCATCAGGACCATATCCTTGTCAAATACTAAAACTCCACCTACTATTTTTTTAAATGTTATCAGGATATGCATAATGAATGCAAAAGGGTCTAGATGTACTTTTTGAAGCATTATAGACTATAAGTACTTTTTAAACTTACTTTAATAGCAGTAAGTTGTGTACTTTAAATAAGTAGAACTACTTTAAATAAGTGTGATACTTTCCCTTTTACTAGGAATTTTGTTTCACTGTCACTTTTGGTAAAAAGGCCTGAGGACTTCCTCCACCTCGTTTATGTTTCCTTATACTTGTGATTGGTGAAAAGGTGACGCAGCACACGCCATCACTTCCCTCCCTCACCTTGAAGTCCTCGGACAGCTGCGGGGTGTACTCCAGGGTCCAGAGCCCCCGGACCAGGGAGGCCAGCTGCTCGGTCACCTCCCCCCTGGAGCTCCTCCGCTGCTCCTGCTGCTCCTCGGTGGCCCTCACCGCCGCCACCAGCTCGTTGGTCCTCCGGCGGCAGCCCTCCGCCCGGTACTTCTCCAGGCCGAGATGCTCGGCCAGCAGATCGGTGTTACTCAAGCACTGGACCACGGCGTTCATGAAGCACGTGTTGCCGTGGTTCTTCAGCCCCAGCACGCCGGGCGTCTTGTCGCCGTAGCACCACGACAGCCGCTCCCTCACGGTGGTGGTGGTGGTGGTGGTGGTGGTGGTGGCGGTGGAGCTCCTCTTCTTCTTCCCCGCCGCCGAACTCTCCCACACCGAGCTGCGAACTTGGTCCCGCCGACTCCCTCCGAAGCCGCCGTCGTCCTCCTCCTCCTCCTCCTCCTCCTCTTCCCCAGTGGCGGCGGCGGCGGCGCCGGGCGGCTCCGCGTCCCCGAAGCGCGCCAAAGTTCCCAAAGTTTTCAGGATCCGGCTCATGAAATTGCCCACGGACCTTAGCGACCTGCCGCGGAACAGCCTGCCCGCCTTGTGTCTCCGCTCCTTCCGCCGCTTCTCTTTGGGCTTGGCGTGCTGCCGCCTCACCTTGCTCTCCTTGTGGCTGTGGTGGTGATGGTGGTGGTGGTGGTGGTGGTCCATGGCTGCCGTGGCGGTGGAAGGAAAGTGGCGGAGCGGAATGAAAGCGGCGACCGATGGCTGCACCTGCCAGTCAGGCTGCAGGTCCCTCCTCCTCCTCCTCCTCCCTGGAAGTCTCTCACCGTCGGTGCGCGTCGTAAACTGATCGTCGTCCTCCGTGCGTGGAAGGTTTGGTTCCCCAGCTCCTCTTCCTCCTCCTCTTCCTCCCGTCGGTGCAGCAGCGGTCAAGTTTCTATTTGTTTTTTCTCCTTGAATTTCCGCCCTCCCACGACGGATTCAATTAATATTTTTGTCATGAGATAGATAGATAGATAGATAGATAGATAGATAGATAGATAGATAGATAGATAGATAGATAGATAGATAAGATTTTTTTCAGTAGGAAATATGCAATAAATCTAATAATTAACTAAAACAATATAAATATTGGTATTATACAATAAAAAAAAACGGACAAAAAATAAACGATTGGCAATATCCATAAAACCAAATGTGTGTGAAATGCTGTAAAAAATAGGAAATTACACAAGTTTTCACAAATATACATAAGTAAAAACTTTTATTTATAAGCGCCTGAGAGGAAACCCAAGAACCTTTTCCAAAACAAAAAAACAAACACGGTCTTGGTAAAAAAAAAAAGAGAGACAAAAAAATCCTGTTGAGAGGCTATGAGTTAAACCACAACCCTCCAGTCCGACTGAGCAAGAATGACCTGCTGCAAACTCCCATTGGGAGGGACTACAGTGCCTGTGTGTCTGCAGTTCCAACCCAGGTTACACACACACACACACACACACACACGCACACACACACAGATGTACAGGGCGCCCCCTACTGTCCAGGCAGAGACTGTCAGAGGTGGTAGGGGGTCATCCAGAGACATCCAGAGGTCATCCAAGCCAGTGGTGTGGGCCAGCAAAAATATTCTTATGTAATTATATTATTATCTTTGTTCCAGTTAAATGGCTGACAGATATGTTTACCGTAGACGCCAAGTGAAATTGAATTATCAACTCGTAGCTTTTCTCCGCCGACGGAACCAAGCTTAATGGAAACGAATTATCAAGCAGGGATAAAGAGCAGCAGGCCAAAAAAAAAAAGAGATTAGACAACTCTTTATTGAATAAATACAGAGGCATCGGGAGCATAAGGATCGTCCAGACTGACCACAGGTGTATATTAGAGAAGTAGAAGCATTAGAAACCTATCAACTACATTATTTGGCTTTGGGGAACCATCACAGATATGTCTATGGAACCTAGACCTTCCAAAACCGAGGTGTCAAAAGGCAGTAATAAACAGGAATTCCTTCCCCCAAAGCATTTCAATATGAGCGCTGACGTAATTAACACACAAACGTTATTGCTGGTGATACGATTAGGTCCCTGGAAATACAGAAACGCTTCGTACTGTATCGCTACACGTTTGTTTCGAGGAACAAACAAAGGAGATGGATTCCATAAATAGCCTGGAGACTGTAGCATGTAGCCTGGAAACTGCACCAAACCAATGCTTGAATATAAAGAATTAAAAAAGTTACAAAGAACCATTGAAATTCATATAGGATGACAGATCTGCATTTCAAATGTGCTTTAAAGCTTCTTTCATTCTGTACTCTTATAATTATAAATAAAGCCAAGGTAAAGTAAACGTCACAGACATCCAGCGTGCAACGATTTTACTGGGTGGAGCCAGATGTGCCCATTTTGAATGAATTTTCAGAAAACATGCATGCACTGCACATTCCAACAGTCGGTACATCTGGACACATGCCAAGCGGACACCCACACAGACATACAAACCCCGTTCCATACAATGCAATTGTGGCACTTCATTTCTCTTAAAAGCAGAAAACCCACAGATGTACAGCAACGACTGGTTCATAACTTGGCCAGGAGAGAGGGAGAGAGAGAGAGAGAGAGAGAGCGAGAGAGAGAGAGAGATACCTGGGGTCTTTTTTTGCTGACTTGGTTAATAATACCACTTTTTGTGTGGGGGTGGGCTATTAATTATTGAAGTTGGCCATTCAGAGTTGTGGCAAACTGAATGGGCTTGTGTGTATGAATGTGTTTTGAGAGTCTTTCTCCGGTACGTTCCGCGCAGCGTACCCCAGGGGGCCGCCGCTGATGGATGAGCTGACGGCGTCCGGGAGCTTAAGTGGTGAAGTATCTGGGCCTCCCCCCCCCCCCCCCCCGGCCCCTCCAACCCCCCTATCCCCTCATCTCGTTTCCTTCCAACGCACGGAATCGTATCGCGGTGAGAAATGCATTTAATGTACTGTATAATGTAGCCTCCTTTTTTTTTTTTTTTTTTTTTTTTACCTGCTTAATGGGAATCGAAAAGCCGTGTAATGCTCTCTATCATTCGTCCCTCCCCAACAGTCTAAAGAGCCAGACAATGCGGAAAGTTTGATTCAAAGAGGACACGCGGGCGCCGGTTAAAGCAAAATCCCCGTGAAGATTCATGAAGACACGCGACAGAAATCAAAGCTGTTGATTTATTTATTCATTAGTCATAATGCAAAAGAAAATACCAAATGTTTATGGTGAATTAAATATATGTGTGGAAGCTCTTGCAAGGACGGCGGCGCCAGACTAGAGGCTTCTTCTCGGAAGGAGGTCTGGAAGGAGGTGGCCGTCAGCAGGTGGAGAAGTCCCTGTCGTCCCCTCGGACAGCGAGGTGCGGTGCGGCGCGGCGGCTCTAGCCAGTGGACAGGCATTGGGGGAACCGCCAGCGCAGGATGGCCCCGTCGGCGCTGGTGCTCACCAGGGTGCGGCTGTTGGTGCAGATCCTGATGCTGGTGATGCTGCCGCTGTGTCCCACGCCCACGTGTGTCACCTCGCCGTGGGCGTAGCTCCACACCTTCACCAGCTTGTCGTCTCCGCCTGAAGGAGACGGCGCCATGATGATGCCAGCCCTGCTTTCAGGATTCACCTGGAAATCCACTGGAATCCATCTACCCTTCCAAGACCTTCTACCCTTACCGGATATGAGTGGGTTCCCCTAAACCAACCAATATTCTTTTAATCTTCAGATGGTTATCATGGATGGCCCTCACCTGTGACAAAGTGGCGTCCATCCTGAGTGATGTGCATGCCGTTGATGGCCCCAGACTGCGAGGCCTCCAGGTCCCTGATGGCCGAGCCGTCGTACACTTCCCAGTAGCCGACCTGGGTGTGAGAGGGAACAGCCATACAGTACAGTACGGTACAATAGATCAGTGATTCTCAACCTCTTTCACATCAAGGACCCTCAAGTTGATACGCATTAGGCCCCGGACCTCTATTTGATACGATTTGGTCACTGGGACCCCAATCTGAGAAGATATTTATCGTTCATATGATTAAGTTCAAACTTCCATACCTGTCCATACTATGGTTTGGGAGATAAAAAGTGAAACCAGGATGGCAACAGTCGTTATTTGTACATTCCCTAAATGGTGTGCTAAGGTCTTGTAAATTAAATAGTGGTGAAGCTTAAATTTAATAATTAGACTGGAGACCCCCCCTAGAACCTCTTGAAGGCACCGGAGATCCTGCACCCCGCCTTGAGACCCACTGCAGTAGAAACACTGAAATTATTAAAAAGAAAAAAAGAAAAAAGAAGAAGAAGAAGAAGAAGTCAGGAATGCATCTCCTGCTCATTGGAAAGCTCATGCAGAGCTTTTGTCCTATTTTTCTACATCGCGCCATTAAGGCTTAATACCGCTCTGCTGAAGGAGCAAAAACCCTCACACACAGCCTCTTTTATAGCTCCCGCGCACCACCGCCTACAGTATGTAAGATTAAATAAGTGTGCGAGTTCGTAAACACAGTTCCCATCTTCTTACAATTTTTGCGACACTACCCCCCCCCCCCCCCCCCCCCCGGTGTCTTTTAAACGGTAACACGTACCTTGCCTAAAGCCTCGAGCTGGGCCTATGGTTTTGGGGAGCCTATCGACTTGTCGTGCACCGCCGTTAAAAAACACGTTTGCTCGTCTAAATGAGAGCCAATCAACCCCGGGGAGAGCGCACGGCTGTCAAAGTGTGAAGTCTTTCAAAAGGAAAGCGTGGGTTATTTATAGCAATGCCCCCCCATCACACGCCCAGCGAGGTGCTTTGTTGTTATTTATAACACCACACGTCTGATCACAGAGACGGGGAGGGACAGATGGATTCCGGTGACTCATCCCGCGTGGCGTACCTCCGCGGCCCTCTGCCTCGCCATGGCGGGTTTTCAAAGTGCTCCAGTCAATTTTGGAGCCCCGGCAAATTTTTTTTCCCCACACAAATCCTGAACAGATTGCGCTTCAAAGTCCACGGATTCTTGAAAGGGTTCACCAACCAAAGTTACAAACCTAATTACTGAAAAAAACACAAGTACATATTCAGGGGCCCAACACTCCCTTTTTAGAAGTGATTGCCAAGTGGGCAACCCATGCGTCAGCTTTTGGTTGCCAAGACTGATAAAACGATTGCGAAATAAAAATGTTATAATTGATGATCCCATATAATTACAACCCACATTTAGATATGAAGAAAGTGATATCAAGATAGGGGAAACATTAATCACCACAAATGTATTGTTATATTTTACATGTTTTTTAACAGTTTATCTTGGTAACCCCGAAGCTCCATACCCAAGTTGGTTGGCAATGGGGCAACCACGTCACACAAGATGGTTGACAACAGCCCATATCTGGTTGCCCAGGGCAACCAAATATATATACAGTGTGTGTGTGTGTATATATATATATATATTACACACACACACACACACTGTTGTGGCAGTTTCGCCTGCCACATGCCATCCGAGTGGCGTTTTCAGAGCCCTCCGGCAAAGAGACGCAGACGACGGGGTCGCAGACACACACGTTTATTGTAGGGAGTGGGCAAGTGGAACAAGCCCTCTCTATGCCGAGCAGATGGACGGGCATGGGCTCCCGTCCTGTGTGTGTGGGGAAGCGGGTTCTACCTGTTGCTTGTTGGTTACTCTAACGAGCAACAGGTGCACAGCCACCCTCATCCTGGGCCGAATTACCGAAGACCCAAGACGGGTATGGCTGCTCAAACCACACCATCCCCACACGACAACTGTATATATATACTGTATATATGTATATACACAATATATAGTGACTGTATATACTGACTGATGTGAGTAATCTGCCTCATACACACAATAGAGATTCATACTGGTACAATACCTGAAAAGACTTCATACAATTTAAAGTGAATGGAAGTTAGTGAAGTCAGTTGCCTCATAAAAATGCCGTGTGTGAAATCAAACAGTCCACATTACGTTTCCTATTACAGTCCGTGGCCCTGCTTGAAATAGTCGCAGAGGCCAGATTTCATTTGTCAGTGCTAAACCACGGCTCTGATGCGTCATGGGGAGGGGAGATGTAATCTCACAGAAACATATCAGATGCAGTTTGCTGTAAAAGAATGGAACCGAAACAAAAGGATCTCATAGTTTCTGAGATTGCCGAATGACTCTCAAAGCAATAAGCCGTCGCTACGAGCCACAGTAACATCCTAGGGTGGGGGGCATATTATTGATGCTCCCACAACAGAACAACATCATTTAGTACAACAGAGTGTCCATGAGTAAAAAAGAGGGGATGATTCATTTAGCTCACTGGAAAACCCTGAATTAGTATTTCCAGTGTTTCCAGACTCACCCACCACCAGTAAACACTGTGAGCCCTTTTATCTTTGTTGTGTTGACCACTAAAAGCCACCTAGGGTCGTTGGTCTTCCTTACGAGAGATAAAGATCCATCTCAAGTCACCCCGGTCGTTGAAGTGCAGGAGCTCTTGCGAAAGCGCCGCCGGTGTATTATGAAACAGAGATAAATGGAAGGTGACAGTCAAAGCTAGACCCTCCAGAGCCTCTCCTCCACCTCCCTCCGTCTCTCGGCGGCCACGTTCCGTCCCTCGTCTGTTCCCTTGCCTCGGCAGCTTATTAGGGGCTCCCACCTGTGTGAGTTGTCTCGACCCATCTGTGTCCCATCCACTTCAGCCGGGGGAACGTGGCCAACAGCCAAGGCCAGGGGCCACCGGGAAATTAATTACTTCACCGAACCTGTCCGGGCCGCCTGTGCTGCCGTTAGCGCCGGGTACCGCACAACCAAGGGAGAGTCACCTCACCTTTTACAATAAAATACTTGTCTAATTCAATCCTACTCTGATCTGATCTCATACGTTTTATTCCCCAAAGCAGGCTGGCAAAATCGGTGTCATCTTTATAAAGATAGGTTCGGCAGTTTTCATCCCAGGCTTTGTTCAAAAGATCTTAGTTCCCATCAATTATAACCGTTTAAAGTGTTAATTCTCATTAAATCTGTTTTTAAATATTGTCAGAGTCTTTATACGTTCGACCCAAATCAGCTTTTTCGGGGTTTTATTGACTTATCGCACTTCCGCAAATCAGCTGTTTTGGCTTAATCCCAATAGCGTAAGAGACAGGAAACAGGAAGTTGCCTTGTTTCCTACTGGCAACTTACTGTTGCCAACATAGTGAGGAGCTGGGGTGAAAATGGCGAACCTATACTGAAAATTCCCCTCCTCATTTGCGATTACTCCTTTAATGTATATCTATTACTCCCCTTGAGGCCACTTCAGTGAAACCAAAGTAAAATATGATCGGCAACAAAACAGTGCGAGCGTCGAGCGTCACGTCTGCCCAACACTGAAGGGGCCATACTAATGCTCAGCGCTTACAAACTCAGGAAAGAGAATGCAAGATCAAGAACTTTATCTGTGTCCTTGTCAATCTTAGGTTTGTCGCCAGGTTGCCAGTCTTTCCCCGACACCGTAGTTCTCAATCCTTACAGTGTATGCTTGTGGTTCTCGGTCTCTCCCTCTCCGCCGATCTGACGATGAAGGGGGGGGGGGCGAGCGACAAGGGAAATCAGAGAAGGGGCAGTGCTCGTGCTGATATTCTGTCCTGCCAGACAGAGCTCCCGCGTCCTGGGACGAGCAGATGGTGGATCTGGCACGCCGCCGCTCAGTGTGGCACAGTAACATCAGCGGGGAGGCGCGGAGAGAGATGAGGAAAAAGTCTCTCACTCTCTCTCTCTCGCTCTCTCTCTCTCGCTCTCTCTCCTGTGTTGCTGAAGCATCTCGGGCTGCCTTTCTCTCTCCTCCCCCACAGACACCCAGGCTAATCAGTAGAACTTGTCCTCGCTTCTCGGCGTTCACCTGGGCCATAGTGGGCCTAAAGTGGCCGTTTCAACGAATTAGTGTTTGATTGCGAAACCTCTGACCTCAGAGTCATAGAGTTAATCACGAACAAGCGGCAATTATAAACAATGGCCAGACTGCTAAGTGCGTCTAGCTGCCAGAGTGGCTGCCAGCGAGCATAATGGCTCAATTACGCAGAGCAGAGCCACGGATTACAAGCTTTCCAAACTAATCTATGGAAATGTGTGCGGGGTGTGATTGTGTTTGTGGGCATGTCGAAGTGTGTGTGTATGTGTGCGTGCAGTGTGTGCGCGGTGTGCTGGTCTACGCTGATCTTTAAACAGCAGAGGACTTCACCCTCGCACTTCCCAGGGCGGAGATTACAATAACAATACGACATAATGAGACCTCAGTTTGAGAGGTGAATTCCGACTCCCCGAGTGCTTGTTGGACTGCTGTGAAACGTCGGCAGATAACTCCTGCGTGACATATCACCTCTGATTAAAGGTTGTAAATGACAAAAAAACGGCTTTACGTCAGGGGCGCCCGGGGAGATTCTCCGGCAACAATAGCGGAATTCAGAATGAGAATCACGCCTCGGAATAGAAATGACAAATTTGGTCGAGATTCGGGGTGGATGTAAAGGGTGAGAATGTTTTCCAGGCCTGGAGACCATACATAATGAAAAAAAGGACGGAGATCCAAGCACCTTTCTGTCCGTGCCGCTGGTGATGATCTGATACTCCTCCGGGTGGTAGCACACGCAGTGCAGCAGGGTGTTGGCCAGCACCATCTGATTCCTCACATAGCGCCTATAGACGGGGACACATGGTGGAAATAGGTGAGTTCCACCTGTGAGGCTGCGGCTTCTAGAAACAACTCAGAGAGACGTCAAGCAGGGGGAAAACCTCTGTCGAATCTCTTCGATTTCGGTTTCTTCCCATAAGGATTATGAGGGAGTACTCCGTATACGTGTCTTGACCATTGTGTATCAGTGTTTTTTTCCACACAAAGGAGCTGTGTTAGATCAAAAGCTGGAACTTAAAACCTAACCCTAATGAATCCTAATCAATAATTGATCATTTTCGTTTTATTTTATGTTCTGCCTTCTCCGCACAGAGCAGCTTCGGAGTATTTACGTTGAATGTTAAACCCAGGAGCGACGGCTCTCCAGTTTCAGCCGTCACTCCCTCCCCACCGGCCACCTCGTCAAACTTATTTCATGCCGGTTAATGTTAATCACCCGATGTTTAAGTTAACACCGCACGACTGGCCATCTGTTAAGCACGCAGGCCGGGGGATTTTTCAGGAAAATAAAACTTTACAAGTCGTCCCGATGGATAAGCGTGCATTCACGGCCTATATTATGTGGTACAGATTGCGTCACAGATGCTTTCTGCTTGCCGGTGCTGTACACCCATATGGCATTTCACTCCGCCGCTCAAACTGAGTGAGTGATGGACGGAAACCGTATTATGCACTGGGAAGCATATGCTTGTGTGCGTGTGTTGTTGTAAAGTGTGCTGGCAGCACCGCATACTTGCCATCATTGTAGATCTTTTATTATACCCACATTTAATTGTACTACTCCTCCCACAGTTTTTGAGCCACATACAAACAAAATATGTTAAAATAACCGGCTTTATCCCGACAGGTGTGCTATAACCCTGTGGAAGGTTTAGGCCAGCAGTTTATTAAATATTTCATTTTACACCAATTTTTCGAACCTTGAAACCGGATTTGTTTGCAGCATTTGATCTTTTTTCCCCGTAGTTTCCTTTGGTAAGAAAATATAGAATGTGGCAAAGAAATCCAGTCATCAACATATTAAGAGGAATTCCCGACATTTCCCTGCACATACACACACTTATACGGCACACAGCCAGCACACGTATACAATTTCACCAGGAATTGTCTAGTTGTTGTAAATCTTACCAAGTTCAAATGGGTAATATCACAGTTTACTTTACTCCAATTGGAGCGTTGGTGATTAAAGAACTACCAGGAGGGACACTTGCGGCTTTTGGGCCTAGTGTGGGTCATTTGGATCTTAATGACCCTGTACACCAGCACCTAGAACATTCCCCCCCTCAATAATTGCAGTACTGAACAAGCTGAGATACAACAGTCAAGTTCCCATGTGTGTAAATATCCCGCAGTGTGTGCGTGTGTGTGTGTGTGTGTGTGTGTGTGTGTTGACTCTAACTCACACCAGGTCCCAGATGATGCAGGCTCCGTCCGTGCCGGCAGTGACGCACTCCTTGTCATTGCTCTTGATTTTGATGTCGGTGACAGAGGCTTTGTGCTCCTTCATGGTCTCCAGCAGCCTCTGGCAGCCCTGCAGCAGCTCCCACACCCGAACCTGCAGGACAAACACAGCCAGTGTGGAGGGGGTGAACGGGGAGAGGCTACAGTTCAAGTGCTAGCGAGGTTCCATGTAGTTGCCTGATTTCAGAAGCAATTTCCTTCCGAGCAACAATGAATCAATGGGAAAATACGCCCCTCTGACCAGTGGCGGACTGGGACGTAAAATCGGCCCGGGCATTTATCATCATATCGGGGGGGTCGCGCACACCGACGGGGCCGAGGGGGGCCCCTGCACAGGGGCCCTCCAGAGACCCAGGCCCCAATGCAAGCAAATGGTGCATATAGAACCAATCCATCCATAACTGGGCAAGAAATTATATATATATGGGTCTATGATCCCAAAGAACAGATTTCAGAATCACATTGAAAAGATGGCACAGTAGCGTGATATGGACCTATAATTAATATTTAAATTTAAGTTGAGTTGGTCGCCACAGAGTTTGTATAAAAACACAGAAAAATGTATTTGGTTTATGGCCGCACTGGCGGCGGCGGAGGTCCTCAGCTCTTAGGGAAGCGGGTTCTTTTACATTCCTAAATTCCAATACATTATATCAGATAAATACACGAGTATTTCTTCATGAAACAATGAATGTTTATTTATAATATTAGAGTTTATAATATGGTAAAAAGGGTCGGGGTAGAAAACAACATTAAAGTAGGTTAAAACACAAACACACATCTGGGAAATGTAATGGTGGTTGCTATAAAAAGAAGGAGCGATAAACCGAGAGGGATTGTATGTAAATGCACTCTAAGGCGCAACTCTGTATTCTAAACTGAATAATAAAACATGGAGGTTATCGTCGTGCCACACCAACACCACTTTGCCATTGCCACAGCCGGGAGTTCCGGGGCTCACCGGCTTCACCTTTGTCACCAGATAAGATTGCGATTCCCGCGGGCTGTCTGGTCCAGAACGGCGAGGAGGGTCACGGATGCTTCGGGGAACAGTCATGGTCGTGAGAGAACGAGATCCTTGGGAACAAAGGAACCAACGAGCGGTTGTGTTCCGGGGTTTTTATGTCCTCCGAGGGCATGACCTTCGGAAATGACTTTCTTCGACAGCCATTGGTCAGCGTAGTCGTCACGAGACTTTCCGTAGACCCGCCGTGGAGAACGGGTGTTCCCCTTTCTTCGTGGTGCGTTCAAAACCCTATTCTATAATCACAATCTTACAACCTGTCTCTTTCAATCCTTAATCTACGTGTTACGTTCTTGTTTGTCAAATACATCTTGAAATAAAAGACAAAATCACACCCACGCGAATCTTTGGAATGCAAGAAGGAAAATCGTGCACATCATTAAGTATTTTAGGTGCACCGATGAAAATCGCACAGGTTGAAATCTTGGCTTGGGGTAACACCCACGTTGGCCGCTAGGGGGCATCCAAGCTCAGCAAATGGAAACAGCAGTTTAACGCATTTATCATACTGTGCCTTACTTCATCAGTATACATCTCCCAAAGTCGAGAGGGGTATCGTTCTTTGCACAATCACCCAAGGAAAAATGTTAGGGTGGTTACACATTGATTACGATACATTTTCAGGTCAATCTCCTTTTAAGGGAAAAATAGTTCAGGTCATGTAAATCTCCTGGGCTAAATGGCCTTTGTCAGGAGACAAAGGCCAGAGATGGCTGTGTCTGCTCTCTTGGCCAGTCTCCAACTGTTAAATTAGTTTGATCTTCCAAGATCACTGTCTTACTGTAGGTGTCAGAGGAAGGGGAAGGAAGAGGAGGAAGGAAGTCCAGACAGCCGCTCGTTACAGCACTATGGTCTGATTTGGAGCCAAATCCACATACAAATCCACAACAACTCTTCTCTCACACAAAGACTCACAGCTCATGTTAACAGGACTTTCATCCTACTATAGCTTCTCACCTTTCCCTCCCCTCCTCCGCTAATGATCTTCCTGCAGTCCCTGGTGCCAGCGACGGCCGTCACACCCATGCTGTGTGCGTTGTTGATGACCATGATGGCCTTTCCGGTCTCCGGGGCAAAGATGCGGATCTTGCCATCGTTCCATGCTGCGGGGAAACATGAGAGTCAGTCACACTTCTCTTCTGTTGTGTCTTATCAGGAGAGCACCTTTTGATTTACACTCCATAAACTCAGCGAACACCTCCACGGTGCTAAGGGCAGGCTCACGAGGCTGAGGGGCGTAGAATAACTCGGTGAATTTATCATCGCGCAACAAATTCCTCCGAGGATGATCGAGACATTGATGAATATCACAACATCTGCTTGATATTCATAATCGTCTATTAAAGAATCCGACTGAGCTTCATCACATTGCACTCGATGAAAAATATGAATATCGATCTTGTCTTGATACCAGACAACGACTCTTTTATACCTTAGATTACGTTTTTCAGACCTCACATTATGATAAATTTTCTATTGTAGCTACCGATGATAAACTCCAAAATCTGTAATATTGTAAAATGAGATCTAATAAGTAAGGGATGTTGCAGTTGATCAGGACTTCAGGTTGTGAGGGCTTGCATCACTGTGAAGGGGGTTATTTCATGATAATGAGCGGCCAGCTGCACATTATCCTGCTTATTACATTGATACTTACTAAATAAGTGTATATATGGAAACAAAACATTGACTTGAACTGATTTTATTACTAGGATGACAAATTTAAGAGCCTCCACTATGTAGTGACGTGACGCGTGCCGTGGACATAAATCCAGCCTAAAAAAGTTGTTGCCCGTGACGACGGTTATTATTAACAGACAGCGTCGTTATTAAAGAAATAACTGACCGCTGATTACCGCTTCAGACCAATCACAATCGAGTATTATACATAGCCGTGTAATAACACTGATAACACTGAAGATATAAAGATATCTGTATCATGCAGGTATCTGAGCCCTTCCCCGTATGCCCCCCGCTCCCTCCAGCGGCCCACCGCTGATGATGCTCCGCCCGTCGATCATGATGTCCAGGGCGTTGCAGGTCATGTTAGGGATGGTGATGCGCAGCCGTTCCTTGGCCTGTCCCACATGCCAAACCCTGATGTCGTCTTTGGAACAGGTGGCGAACAGCTCCGATGTGCCGCTGGAGAGCGAGAAAGAAAACGAGCGATTGGGTGTCGGGATTAAAGCTGCATCATAAAGAGGGCTGAGTAAGAGCTGGAGGCACTCGATGTGGATTTCACGAGGACATGGCGACTTAAAGCTGTGGAAATCGGTCTTCATACCCTGACTGATTCTGAGTTGTGACTTCCTAACCGTTTCAGGGTGCATACTCTGTGCTGGAGAAGAATAAAATAAGCACGATGGTCTAACATTGGTGAAACGTGCGGCTATCGCCCTCTAGTGAGGACTATGGAACACTGACCTCATGAATGACAAACATTATGATATGCATGTATATGATCATCAATGAATATCCATATCCAACATTATAAACTTGTCAGCTTGATTTGTTTCCGTTAACTATTCAGACTAATGCCGTGCTCAACTTAAAGGGTGTCTTTTAAATTGTGATTTAATGATTTTAATGATTTTTATGATTTAAAAAAAAAAATCATAAGCTCAGTGGTACACTACTGCGTAATACTGACATTTTATTGTATTACTACACTGCACATACTATACAGTCACCAGATAGTAAAACCTAGTTACTTATGGATACAGTGCATTATTGTATATTATAGCATAACGGTGTCCACGACTGTAACAACACTGCATAGTGCATATTAGGGCCAATCCAGGATTCAGCATATCTCGATCAATAAATAACTTTATTTCCTCTCTCTTCTCCACTCACTAAGGGATGGCCACGTCGTTGACGGCGCTGCTGTGGCTGGTGGAGATGAGTTCCGCTTTGAGGTCCATGTAGTCGAGGCAGTATATCTGGGCCTCCTCCGTTCCCACGTAGAGCTGCTGGCCCTCCGACCTCATGGCAATGGACGTCACCCCTCCCGCCAGCTGGACTTGTCTAAGGAGGGAAAAAGGCAAAAACTTAATTACAATGGAATCATGTGGATGGCCGTTCGTGTCGGTGTGTCTTTCAGTGTCCCAGCGGGCAGGAGGGGGGAAAAAACGGACCAACTCTTCTTTTTCCACCCATTTGCTCGACTGATGCTTGCAAAGCATTCGCTCGTAGGGAACCACTCTTTTAAATGATTTGGCAGTCGGGTGTCACTCCGGCAAAAGACCAACATAGCTCACTGACTGAATTTAATGAACGAAGAGTCTGAAAAATGTAACAAATCTTTACACCGAGTCACTCGTAAAGAGCCGACTCCCTAAAAACGGGCTTAACTCCTCATTGTGGATTTGCTTAACATTTCCAGTATATCTGGCATGGGAGGGCGTCATTAAGCATAAAAACTTCAAAACTGACTTGAGCATTTTAAAGTTGTTTCCGGAGCAAAGGGTGATGCAGCCGTCCCCGGAAGCCACGACGATGTTCCCTGATTTCACCATCTTCAGGGCATTTATCCCCTGCACACAGAGAGAGAGAGAGAGCAGCTTTAAACACACAGCTTTAAGAACCACACCGGTCTTTGGAGCGGACCTGGCAAAGTGGGAAAAGCCAACATTCATTTTCTCATTGGCTTTGCTCTAGTATCTTGGTCAAACCTAGAAAGTACGAAAACCACGGGGATCACCAAAAGAAAGTACATAGAAACAAAGGGTGCTCAGCTGACCCACCTTGCTGAATTTCTGTTTGAGCGGCCCGCAGCTGTTGAGGAGACCTGTCTTCAGGTTGACCTTCAGGATGTCTCCGCTGGTCGTGCCACAGTAGAAGAACCGATCGTCCTCTTGTATCTGACGTGTAACCGTGAAATGTAATTTAAAAAAAAAAGTTGCCAAAATATTCACAAATACCAAAAAAAATATAAAACAGAAATGGTCAAATATATTAAAATACCAGGTATTAATCAATGGTCTTATCAATATATATATATATATATATATATATATATATATAACATTCTCTATAGAGTATACTCTACTACTCCAATTGGCGTCCGTGTTGTAGATGCTATGGGGGCGTTTGTGTTTCGTGTGATTGTAAATTGAGTCTACTACCTGGGATGGAAAACTGCGACAAGTCTCTTTTATTTCACCTCGATGCAATGGACGATCCTCTTGAGCTGGCCCGTCTGACACTCTGTGGGTCGGATCTTGCGGTTTGGAAGGTCAAGCTCCCAGACTCGCAGCGTGCCGCTGCCGAGAAGCCGCAATCAAAGAAAAACATCACAAAGTTATGACCCTGAGCAACCATAATATGATATTATCGAGCGGTAACTATAGTATTTGGTTGGGTTTTTTTACGTTGAGTGTATATTGCCAGTTTTTTCGAGTTTATTGCTTCTTTATTTTTGGCTTAACACTATTGTTTATTGTTATTTCTTGGGTTATGTTTATTTATTTATTTTGTTGATTGATTTTATTGTTAATTTTCGGTTAGATTAGGTTAGGTTTATTGTGTATTGCTAATTGTTTTTTTTTTTCTGTAATTGGATTTTATTGTGTTGGTAAATCCCTAGGGTTCTAGATGATATTAACAGACCTACCAACCTTGGGAAAATATTTTGAGTCTCTGTGGCGTTTGAGTTACTGCAGCTAAATGACTCCATCAGTTATTCACACCGTAGCCGTCTCGTAACAAGCTCATCACATTGTATGCAAGCTACTACGTCTAACTATATATACTAATTGATCGCATTAGGACATACCCCTTGAAATGCATCATCTCGTAAAGTTACCGAACATGTTCACCAACTAGAGATGCACCGATTGAAATTTTCTTGGCAGATTCATTCACTTGTATGTTCGCTATAAAACATTGACTATTAAATATCTTTTACATTGTCATCTGATAATTTTGAGATTTCTCCGATTCCGTGATCGGAGAAATCGAATTTTCTGGTCACTTGGCCTCATTGTGTTTATCTGCTGTACGTCGATGACAAATACATCATGTGATCTGACCCCACTCACGTGATGGGACAGCTGCACATACTACTGCTGCAATTTTCAGTTACCACAATAGTGAGACTGAACCTGCCCCTGAGCTCCAATAAAATAAAATACAACATGGAACAGTCACTGAGTTCAAATAAAACCAAACACAACATAAAACTCACCAAGTTCCAGTATAATGAAACCTGTATTGTACCCACTAACTTTTAGGAGGACACAAAATATAACTAACATGGAAAAGTCCAGCTCAAACTTCAAATTAAACTCAGAAATATAAATGTATATTATATTTATATGGTGCTTGCCATTCCTAAATAAACTGCAATCATTACAAAAAGAGTCTCACTCTCGTTCACTGGGAGTCCTCCTTCCGTCACCGTGCATTAAACCAGCTGAATCAAATTGAACGACTTGTTTTACTGAGTGACTCGTCGAGAACTGAGTCTCACAAAAGAGTCAAACCTTCCATCACTCATGCACTCGGGCAAGCAGAGCAGACGCTCCGCTGTAGTGACAGAGATAGATATCGCTACGCAGTCTGCACAATTTGGGAATATTGTGAGGCCCAAGAGAAATATTTGATCTAATCTTCTTCGTTTACCTTGCAGTACCTACAAACAGCCGACATATTCCTTCTTTCGCTCTCCCCTTTTTAGGCGTCATCAACTACGCAACTACGTTACATTACGTTGGTAATGTGTGTGAGTATCGGAGCATTTTTACCGGAGCAGTACATGAACACATTATCGGGCCTGTACATTTGACAAGCACAGAATCTGAAAAAAATATATCTGATCGGCCGGTGAAAGCCGACCAATTCCCGTCGCCGGCGGATCAGTGCATCTCACGTTATATACAGTATGTTGACATTACGGTCGCATTTCTGTGCTTGATTCTGACTCCTCGCTTCCCATTTGACCTCACAATGCATCGTTACACTTCAGTGGATAATAAAGTACCGCTCCTCATCAGTGGATGTTGAGTGAGAGCTTACAGAACCACAGTTCATAGCATCTGGTCCAATCCGAGGGATGTAGTTTAATTACCCAATACATGTACGGTGTTGTATTGTATTCATTGATTTTCATCATTAAATGACTATCTGTCTTCTATATATATACTGTATATACAATTGTATTGTATTTATTTATTTATTTTGCGTTGTTTGAGCTGGAATTTCGTACCTGCGTATGTTGACTAAGAATTGCATGGTTGATATACTAAATGTGTGCAGGTTAATTGTTTATCGTATATTCCATATTTTTCTATCTTTGAGTTAATCCTCAGCTTTACTGTGTATTGCAAACTTTTCAGGTGATCCTCCGGTTGATTGCATATCGCAAATGTATTTTTCTATTGTATTGTTAGTATGTTACTATTCTCAGTCAATCAGTTAATCTATCTATCTATCTATCTATCTGTCTGTCTATCTATCTATCTATCTATCTGTCTGTCTATCTATCTATCTATCTATGCAGACATCCATCTATCCAAAATGCGTCATACAAAAGATATGACGAAGGATTGGCTTAAAATGCATGTGCTCACAGGAGTGTCACTCTCAGTTTTCTCCACTCACTTTCCAGCGGAGACGAACATGTAGTCGTCGGTGTTGCTGTACTGCACGGTGAAGCAGTGACCCGCGCTCTTGGCCGAGGCCGGGCTCCCACAGATGGCCAGCTTGGTCTCGACGTTCCAGATCACGATGCTGGGGAAACGCAGAGGCACAGCGGCATTACACAACCCAGCAAACAAAAAAAAATAAAAAATAGCAAACACCCCACCACGATCAAAAAAAGCACCTGGCTGACAGGCTTGAGGGTTACCTGCCGTCGTCCTGACCCCCCAGGGACACCAGGTACTTGTCGTTGGGAGAGAAGGAGAGTGCCGCCACTTTGGCCTTGTGGAGCTGAAGGCGGGCGTGGATGGCTCGTTTCGCAAAGTCCCAGATTATGATGTCCGCCTAAATAAAAAAATTCAAATATTTATCACAAGAGATGGATTGTCTCTGCGTCTTTCGCTTGATGATCCATGGATTGAAATTCCCAATTGCTTTCCCCTGTGTCATCTAAAATATATATATATATACATACCTTGAATCCCATGAAGGTGACCTGCCCCGAGCTTATGTAGCGCCCGCTGCTGGAGACGGCGATGCAGGACACATTGTTGGTGTGGCCTTGCAGGAACTCCTGTTTGTCGTCTCGGATTCTCTTCAGTATGATGGTGCATCCCAGAGGGTAGATCAGGTGCTGCTTGTCCGGGTGGAGTCTCAGACCGGAAGCCACAAACCCTGTTTTAAGAAATAATAGCATTGTGTCAATCAAAAAAACGAAAATCAACAACCACACGGAATCTAGCTGAGTGTTTATATTTTGTAGTTGATAATACATGTTATCTATTGGTAATAATACATTTAGTCTAAATGGCTTGGCTCTATTGAAAATAGGGTCAGAAAGTAGAAGAAATGTAAAAAAAGATAAAAAGGGAACACACGAATTAATACAGAATCCAAATATGATTCTTGGGGTTTTTTTTTTATTGGTATTATTATTATTGCTGTTAATGATGGTCGCACTACCTTGACTTTGGGGGATGACAACTGTTTTTGTTTTTCAGCCCCGCCCCCGGTGGATGTTTACACGTTTCCATGGGGACTGGATTTGTCTGCTGCGCTTCTCCCCCCCCCCCCCCCCATAGAAAACATCTTTTTCCAAAGACAAAATCGATACAAAACCTGGAGTATTTGGCTGCACGTGGCAGCACACTTAATAAAATGGAGTTATATATATAAATACATATATATTAGCCATTATATTAGCTATTAGCAATCTGCTCTCCCGCTTACCGTTGAAACCAATGACAGCTTCCAGCTCAAGATGTGCAATTTCCTTAGCCTCTTCCGCCATCACTAAGCAGCCTTTTAAAACTTTGACTTTCTGACGATTGTTGAAAAATCAGGCGCGTGACGCTCGATGGCGACGCAACGTCACCATAAACAGTTCCTGGTGAAATTGTAAAAGCATGCCGGCCCTGTGTGTGTGTGTGTGTGTGTGTGTGTGTGTGTGTATGTACATGTATGTGCATTCTTCTCTGGCGTAAACTACAGCCTACTCACCTTAATAGGGGGGCGGGATGACGTCACACCCACGTCACATGACGAAGGCCGGATTGCGGCGTCTACGGGGAGGGGGGGGGGGGGGGGGGCAGTGAAGGGCATTCCCTTCGTATGTTTACATGCGTTTCCATGGCGACTGGGGTCCTTCGCTGCGTTCTCCTACGCCGTCGGAAACCTCTTGGGCTACATTTTGGAAACTGTGGGAGGGGTAGTGCGGAAGGCTCCGCTTTAATAAGATTAATATCATTTTTTTATGAAGCATGATAGTAATGGCGGCGCTGCCAGCCTACTTGATGAGCATAATACTCGACAGATAAGAGTAAAGAGCTGCTGTGGCAACCATAAGAAATTGGACAATCAGACGTTTTCTGTTGTTTTGGCTCTTCACTCTAAATGCTTCGTTTAACATTAAAACAATTAGCACGAACTAAAAGAAAAATGTCGCTCTCGATTTGAGAGTATTTTCATACATTTCATAGTTTTGAATAACAGCCCTCTTCCTGCATAGTCCCTCTTTTTTCAGGTGACTAAACGTATTTGGACAGATGACTTATAATCTTATTATGCACTATTTTTTGTTATTTGGGTGGATATGTTGTGCACGAAGTCTCCGCCATTAAACACACATTTTCAATCGCAGTGTACTTCAATGGGAATTCCGCTTCAGACAAGATTCAACGGACTACTACTCAAACTTCTCAAATACACTATGGGATACATGGTTGGCTAAATCACTTAAAGTCAAAAAGAAGTTCAGGTATAAAAAGAGCCATTGGTCAGCACAATCAAGGCAGAAACGAGGGACCTATATTGAATTCAGAAGACTCTTCTGGCTTATTGTCCAACTGAAGTCAATGAGTAAATTAGTAAAGAGAAACTACGGATAAGGTAACTTAACATGTACTCATTATAAAATGCATTTAAACATTTTATTTCAGCACATTCACATAATAAATGCAGCTTAATTTATTACAAATATTAAGTGACTGCTGTAACCCCAGCAGACCACTAGGTGTGGTTGTGCCCTCGTTTTCAATATGTCTTGCAAACAAATGTTGCTAAGCAATAAGCAGATCTAGTTGAGGACAGTTGGTGATTGGTTCGCTTCATCACACTGATGTTCTCTACCTTTGTATAAAATCCATCACATAATCAGGATAATTACAAACAGCTTTTACTGGTATATCTATGACAAACCTCTGTATTAGTTCTCTGGAATTTGATTACAGGGCCACAATCGACTACAGATGTCGATTGTCGATGGAAATCAGGCGCAGCCTGCACGCACCCACGCACACGCACGCACGCACACGCACACACACACACACACACAGATTAAAAACAATTTATTGGCAAATGGACGCTGAATAATTTGCTGATTTTCCATAAATGAACCTCTGGCAGGACTGAAATACTAAGGCATTTCTTGCATCGACTGGCTAAGCCAATTAGAGACCCTGAATTTCCCCTGCGTGGATATGTCTATCAGTTTGTGTGTGTGTGTGTGTGTGTGTGTGTGTGTGTGTGTTCGTGACCTGTGATGGACTGATGGCCCATTCAGGATGCCTCCCTGCCTTACACCCACAGACAAGCTTCCAGCACAACTACAGTAATGAACAGCTTGGATATATTAAAAAGACCAAAGTGTAGATTGGCCTTGTCAACATAAGACCAACTCACTGAAATTACCACAAGACAGCTTGGAAGCATTGTAAGATTTTAATTTACTTAAGCCATAACAAACATCTCCAATTTAATGTTTACATTGGACAAATCAGTGGTACTCACATTAAGTAAACCACAGCTTAAAAAGACAAAACTCCTGACCTTTACAAAAGGCAATGAGTCACATATAATTCAACTGTTTATGCATAAGAAAAAGAAAAAAAAGCTTGAAGGTAAAGTATTGAGCAACGTTTTTCTTCGACATCGATTCTTTTTTTGTTGTTTTTAGTTTCAGCAGGGTCCAGAACTGACGGAGGGCGCTTCGAGGCTTATTTTCTCTTTGGGCTCTATGCACTTCTGCCTGTGCGTGTGCGTCCTCTTGTGCCTGCTCAGCGAGTGGCTCCAGGAAAACCTGCAGCCGCAGGTGAGGCACAGGTACGGCCTCTCGCCCGTGTGAGTGCGCTGGTGCTTCTGCCACGACTTGTACCGCGTGAACGTGGCGCCGCACTCGTTGCAGATGTACTGCTCGGACTTGACATGCACGTTCTGCTCGTGCTCCTTCATGTTGCCGAGCTGCGAGAAGCCCTTGCCGCACACGGGGCAGAGGTGCGGCTTCTCGCCCGAATGCGTCAGGCCGTGGATGTTGAGGTCCGGCCGGGTGAAGAAACCCTTCTCGCAGACGAGGCACTTGTACGGCCGCTCCCCCATGTGCCGGCGCATGTGGCGCTTGAGCCCCTCAGAGCGCGAGAAGCAGCTGTCGCAGAGGCTGCAGCAGAACGGCTTCTCCCCCGTGTGCGAGCGGAAGTGGCGCCGTAGCTCCGACGCCTTGTAGAAGCACATGCCGCAGTCGCTGCAGCAGTGCGGCTTCTCCGGCTGCTCCTCGTGCGTCTTCTCGTGCGCCTTGCAATGGCCTGGGTCCGAGAAGCACTTCCCACAGATGCTGCATGTGAAGGGCTTCTCCCCCGTGTGCATGCGCTCGTGGCGGACGAGTTTGTTGTGCTTGCTGAAGGTCTTAGTGCAGTAGGAGCACTGGTGCGGCGCCTTGGGCATCCGTGAGTGAATGCGCTTGTGCCTCTCCAGCTTGGACGGCCTGTTGAACACCTTCTCGCAGTCGGGACACGGGTGCTTGTTGGTCCTGTTGTGGTTGCTCTGGTGGCGGGTCAGCTTCTCCAGCTGCGTGAAGCTCTTGTCACAATGTTGACACTCGTGGATGGCCTTGGGCTTCCGGGTGTGAACCGGTTTGTGTCTCTCCAGCCTGGACGGCCTGTCGAACACCTTGCCGCAAACAGAGCAGGGGTAGCTTCTGTTAGAGGCGTTGCTCTCGGGGGGCGGCTCGGGCTCGCCTTCACGGTTTGGCACATCGTTGGATTCCGAGTCTGAGGTAACTTTCACTATAACCTCGGCGGCACCTGAGGACAGACAAGCGAACAAACAAATCCAACAAGTCACCTTCTTTTAATAAACTGTGGCAACTCAGGCAGATAACTCATACACAATAGGCTTGGGCGATTGGACGAATATATCAGCAACCGGTCCATCAGCGCTTGATTTTTTAAGCGATTTTTGGGGCAAATTTGTCCTTTTATTTTGCTAATTTAATGACCTGTCAAGAGCAATTTAAAGCCTGCACGAATAGTAACTGGTATTCCGCGTTTCCACTTTAACCCTCCCCTTTGCTTTTCTCCCCATCTGGAGAAATCCACAAAAAGAAGAAATAAATCAAAGTAAAACCCGTTTCTACATCATTCTGAAACAGGCTCTTTCTCTTTCTTTCTTCCTTTGGTTTGCTTCAGTTCAGTTCAGGTATTGGAGGAACAATGCGATGGTGCAGAGCACACAGACACACACAGACACACACAGACACACACACCTGCTCCCGCGGTGGGGGGACAGGCCCAGGGGAGCCTCAGCTGCCGCCTCCTCCTCCGGGGAGCAGAGACAGAGACCTGGACGAGCTTTCTCCAGGATAATTACACAATTTGATCCTTTTCTTTGTATATTTGGCTATTCTTTTAAAACGGCTAATAAAGCGATTGTTTTAACAGGAACCTCCACGCTGCGGCCGGTTAGACACAAAGACGGCATTTTTTTTTTTTTACGTCTTTCGACTTGCCAGTCAGGTCTGGTTTAAAACAAAAATAATCCCATAAAGGATTGCAGAGGGAGAGGGATACAGGCGCATCTGCTCCGCATCTGCTCCGTCGCTGCCCCTCCCGGCGAATATATCGACAATCGCTGGTTGTTGGATGGACGGTTACCGGTAGGAAAATCTTGACATATCGCCCAACCCTAGCAGACAACAGGCTACAAGTAATATGAAGCAGTTCTGCAATTCAAAATTCAATATAAAGCAGACAATTTAAGTCGATTTTTCAGTCAACATAGCGCTTTAGCATTGTTGTGTCTGGCAAAGGTCAGATGCATGAATAACAAGGCATTGTAGAGTGTTCTAGATGTGGAAAAAAGCTGGTTATGGTTAGGTATGATTTTCAATTTGAGTGTTATAATGAATGTCAAATACAGTGGCATCCACCACTTACTTTCTTCTGAAGAATCTGTTTTAACGACTGACTTTGTGTCCGGACCCATGGTTGCCAAGCTGCACCTTATCAAAACACACACACAGAAAAACAAGTGTATAACATGGGTCAATAAAAAGTATTCATGTTGACTTATGTCTCACTTGACTCAAATAAAAGAGAGATATAAGTATTCATTCTTTCCCCCAAAAATTGTTTCACAAGCAGAAATATTTTTTTTTCCATGAAATAAATGTAATTTGCAGCAAAGAGCAGATACAGATTTTTTTTTGTGAACACATATGTATTTTAATAAATGTAGTAACTGAAAGGTATATTGACCAGCCAATAATAATACAAAAAACCACAATGCAAAATCCCATATTTGATACTTTATCGAGCTGGCACTTTAAAAGAAACGAGATATGAAATGTTTATTTTGAGATGCTGTTGCTACTCCTGTGTCATTTCAAGGATTTGTTCACTGCAAATTAATAGTTTGGGATGCATCACGATAAGAAAAAGCCATTCAATCATTTTTATGCTGCTTCCATTGGAGGTGGCGGGGTCCACCTTTCCCAGCAAGAATGCACAGATAAAGCACGCGTGAGCAAGGAAGGCAGCCGCAGTGAATTTAATTAACCTGCGTAGTTAGTTGTGGTCAGTAAACTGTTGATATAGATGAATGGTCCCAAAAAAGAACAGGATCCTCAGATTGAAAAGTATCCCCACCACCTCAAGTGACCACAAACCCCTCAAAATACAAAAAACAACAACAAATCAATCGATTGACTGATCAGCAGAAGGCAGACTTTGGGGTCTGCCTTCGAGGGTAAAGTCAGACGTTGGGGGGGGTTTAGAATGGAGTTCTGGGGAGAGACGGGAGCATGCTGTGAGTCCGCGAGAAGACGGAAGTGAGTACAGATCGAACATGGCGGCGCCCAGCTGCACAAACTAAAACACTGACAATCTGCTCCAACTCAGACAAATCACAAAGCAAACTGCAAAAAAAAAAAAGATTAAAAAAATAATTATTTTTTATATACAGTGGTACCTCGACTTACGACTGTAATTCGTTCTATAAGAACGGTCGTATGTTAAAACAGTCGTATTTCGAACCAATTTTTCCCATATAAATTATGAAATCATGAATCATGAATTGGAAAATAAACAAAATACACAGCACAAACAAAGTAAATATGAAAAAAATATTGATAAGTCAAACTATGTGCACACACGATGTAGGTCGCCCGCTGACTGGCTGTTGACTGGCTGCTGACTGGCTGACTGACCGTCGACGCACCAACTGCAAATTTCCACGCTTGTATCTTGGAGCAAGTCAATGCAGTCGTAAGTTGAGGTACCACTGTATGTATATATATATATATATATATATATATATATATATATGTATGTATGTATGTATGTAAAGGAAGAAGACAGATTCAGCTACCGAAACAGATGATCTAATCTCCAGTGCTGTAGAGGTTAGTGTTTTGGATGAGAATAACAAAAAGCTGGACATGCTTGTCCACTTCTCCGAGGCATTACCGAGATCAAAGCCAGCCTTGATTTCCTGCACTTCACGGTCGGTGAGATGCAAAAAGATAATGCAGATCTAGAAACCTCAGCGAAGCATCTCACAACGGAGATGGAGGTTGTACAAAAGAAAATAAAAAAATGAAAGAGACATCTGGAGGATATCCAATCCAGAAGTATGTGGGACAACCTCATCTTTTCTGGGATCTGAGAGAACAACACCAAGACCCCAGAAAACATGGTGAAAGACTTTCTCCACACCGCCCTGAAACTGGGGAACTGTCGTGTCGTCCGTGTCGTTCCCCCCCCCCCACCATTGCTAAGTTTGAACACTTCAAGCACAAGGAGCTGGTTAAAAGCACGATGGGAGCTCAAAGGAACCACGCTGGGTATAAATGACCAATTCCCCCCAGAAGATTAACGACCGACGGAGGGTGCTGTACCCCATCCTAAAGGAGAACCGGCAGAAGGGTATAGACAGTCTGTTATTCCAAGACTCCCCCACCACACCCTGGTTACTCTGATTATGATATGTCAGATGTAGAAATTAGAATCCCATCTTTGTCAGGATTGTAAATATTGCTTACTCTCATCAGCTCACCTTCCTAATCACTCCCACCCTACTACTCTCACTCTCTATTCAGTCTCTCACTATATGTATGTCTAACTCTGCAATGTTTTATGTTTATCTTTGTCTATTTGTCATTTGTTTGTGTACATATGTATCCCTACAAACTTCCTGCAATACTAGGACAGTAAAAAGGAATGTAAAGGAGGAAACCTCAGACTTATCTATGGGAAAACATGGGCACGGTAGTATAGCTATTGCCTTGGATGCACTGTGCTGCTGCATGGGAAAACTACAAATCCACATCCATCACCCCCTTACTAACCTCAATGATATCCATTATGTTTGTTAGGCTTTGTTGGGCTCACCAGATTAATGTAGCAAAATCCTAAATCACCTCACCAGGATGAACCGCAGCTTCTGTCTACTACAGGAAACTCACGTACTGCATCTGAGCAACTCAAACTCAAAGCTAAATGGGTTAATCAGATGTTTTCCGCATCATACAACTCAAAAAAAAAAGGGTGTTTCCATATTGATCGATAAAAGTATCCCATATCACAATAAAACGACCACCTCAGACACAGAAGGGCATTACATAATGATTAACAGAATCAAAATTAACCACAGCTAATATTTACGGCCCCAATGAGGACGACCCAAATTTCTTTCACAATATATTTTAAAAACTCTTAGAATTCTCTGACTCACTTATCATACTGGGAGGGGACTTCAACACAGTACTTGATCCAAGTTTAGACCGTTCACAAACCAGAAATAATCACAAGCCCTGCCGTTCGTCGGACACTATAAAACAATGAGTGATCTTGCTCTTGGCGATCAAATAGTCCACATAATAGAGAATACACATATTATTCACCACCCCACCAAATGTTCTCTAGAATTGACTTTTTCTTGACATTTAACTCTGTAATTTCCAAAATCACAAATCCTGAAATCCACCCTATTGTAATCTCCGATCACGGGTCGATTTGTTTCAACCTCATAAATGAGACCGGAACCGGAACCCTCCCGGCAGGTGGCGGTTTGACACCTGCATTTTAACTGATTTAACCCTTTATTTTCCAGAGAATGGACTTTCTTCCTTGAACTGAATGACTCTCCAGAAATATCACCATCCTCACCCTGGAAAACAGTTAAGGCAGTTATGAGGGGTAGTATTATTTCATTCTCCACTCACAAGAAAAAGAAAGGACAAGAATGCCAATTCTTTATTCTGCAAATAAACTAGAACAATGATTCAAAGACTCGCACTCCCAACAAACCCACTCACCCACTGAGCAAATCCGAAATGAGATCCGGACAAATACATCTCAACTTGATTATATCACCCATCAAAAGACAACATTTCCTCATGCAACAAACAAGAGCAAATTATTCTGAATTCAATGATAATTCAGGTAAATTTCTTGCAAATCAATTAAAACGCGATACAGAAAAAACACTTATTACAGCCATCAAACATCCATAGGGTAGGAGGACATACAAGGCAAGACATTAATAACATATCCAGAGACTTTTATAATAAGCTATATCACTCAGATAATGAATCAAATACATCAAACATGGCCTCATTCCTCAATGACATTGACCTCCCTAAACATTCCATAGAGCAGGCTACCACATTAGATCAACCACTTACTCTAAAAGAACTCAGGAAAGCTCTCTTCTCTATGCCCAATAATAAATCACCTGGATCAGATGGCTACCCAGTGGAATTCTATAAACATTTCTGGCCATTTATATCCCCATTATTCATCAGAATGGCTACAGAGATTAAGTCAACCTCAACCGTGCCTCCACACATAAATACTGCTCTCATTTCGGTTTTGCTCAAACCCAATAAGGACTCAACCCTCACTGTAACAATATATCTAAATCTATGTAATCACATAAACATATATGCACACACATAATAAAGAACACAACCTCATATAATCCAGTCACATATCTTTATTTTCAGCACAGAGTGTTAATTCCCACATCCCAACCATAGAGTCCTGCTGCTGCTATTGTTGTTTTCGACCTCACCGCGATGCAACTGCAAGAGCAGGAACAACACCCCATTGTCCTTAGCGCGTCACAGAGTTACACCTACAAATCTGTGACGCCAAACTTACCATAGAGTCATATCCACCCCAGACACTGTTAATAACACATTTGTTCCCGGTGCTACAACATATTGTATTAATTCAGCTCCCGGGATTAACGGCACTCGCCTACTAAACGGTGTTTTCTGGTTATGTGGCCATAAAGCATACACCCATCTCCCAGCTGGCTGGCATGGATTTTGCGCCCCGGTTTGGCTGGCCAATGACACCTTTATAGTCTCCATTTTCAACAACACTGCTGACGTCCCCGCCACTCGCACTTAACACGCACTACCCAACTTCTGTCCTCATGACCCCATTTGGTGCTCTGATGTCCCATATAATCACAAATTACGGAATGAGGGCCAATTCCTAGGGTCCTATTCTCGCTCTTCTCTTCAACCAGGTTTGGAATATACTATGCTCCACATTTAAACTTTACTTTATCAATTTACCGCCTTTATGAACGAATCTCTCCTCATTACCAACGCCACAATACAAGAACAACGTGCTCCATCTATTGTCCCTGCAAAACCACATGGTGCTGGTCCAGCTTAAGGCAGAACAAGGTGACGTCTGTGTTCTCGTAGGAACGGCTTGTTTTACATAAGTTCCCGACAACGACAGCCATGTCATAGACCAAGCTTTACATAGGCTTACCCAATTACTCGACGTCATTCTTAAGGAGGAAGTCAATGACGCTCAGAGTGGGTTTTGGTGGTTCCTTATGAATTGGCAACACTGGCTCACTCTTGGTGCCGCCGCTTTAGCCACCATCCTCGCTTTATTATGCACTTGTTTGGTTTGCATAAAACCATTATCATGCCACATGACCACCCAAGTCGTTAAGAACTTTATTGCCACCCCCCTTGACTCTGAGACCCCTGCGGACACTTGGTCTCCCCCTTATGCAGGTCATGACGATTCTGACACCCCTTCCTTACAGGACACCCAAGTTCAAAACCACACATGATGCGCTTCCTTGAATCTTTGTGAATTTGTAGTGTTAATGTTTTCCTGGTTTGCTCATATATATATATTTATTAAGTCTGTTTGCTATTTTAGCATTTCCTTGTATTTTATCCCACACAAGTTGTGACATGGTGTTTTGAATCTTCGTGAATTATTACCACTGATGTTTTATTGTGTGCTTCATTTTCAGCATTTATGTTTTCACCATTTATTATGTTTTCATTTTCAGCATGTATTATGTTATACATGTTCTGCATTTATTACATGATACATTTCCTGCATTTATTGTGTTTTTCATTTTCAGCATTCTATTTTGACGTTTTACATTTCATGTTTTAGTATTTACGTTTTACAATGGTGTTTTATTATTATCTCTTTATGTGATTGAAAGGGTGGAATGTAACAAAATATATCTAAATCTATGTAATCACATAAACTTACAGTGGTGTGAAAAAGTGTTTTCCCCCTTCCTGATTTATTTTTTTTGCATGTTTGTCACACTTAAATGTTTCAGTTCATCAAACAAATTTAAATATGAGACAAAGATAACACAAGTAAACACAAAATGCAGTTTTTAAATGAAGGTGTTTATTATTGAGGGAAAATAAACCCAAACCTACCTAAATTAAAATGTATTTTATGATCCAAATACAGACAGATTTTCCTTAAGTGAAGACCTTGGTTGTTTGATTCTCAAATTTTTAACCAAGGTTTAGAAGAAACCTGGAAAAATAGTGATGACTATGTTTACTTCTATTAAGACTGTAAAGTATGTGAAATGAAATGTGGTTTCCACAGTTCTATTGAGACCGTAAAGTACGTGAAGTAGAATATGATTTATCTATTGAGACGGTAATAAGTACTGAAATAGATAAAAAGGGAGAATAAGGAAACATCAATTGGCACAAAGGCAATCATGGAAAAAAATAAAAATAATAATAATAACAATAACAAATATATAAATATTTTTTAAGTAGCCTTGGAAGCTAGAGGAATTGTGAAATCACCCTAACGGGTCTAACAACACCATGGGTACCAGTAATAGTAAAGTGCTACAGAAGGATCAACAAGTTAGGGAACTGAAGGAATGTTACAAATGCATAAAGGGAAAACATGACAGAACAGTGATAAGTTTGGTAGAATGGGAAAGCTTGGGTTTTCCCACAGGCGGAAGCTTTAGCGTAAATCAGCTGCAGCAGCTGAAAGTTAGATTACAAGATAAAGAAATGAAAAGAGGAAGTACAAGGCCGATTGGTGGGCTTTTGGAGAGTGGGTAGAGGAAGCTAATAATAGAGGAAAGAAAAAGAATACGAAGCAGGGAGAGGAAAAGGGACAGAGAGACAGGGAAAAGGGAAAGAGACAGGGCCAGGAAAAGGGACAAAGAAAGCAGCAACCATCAGCACCACCACCATATAATGCTAATCAATGTACTTCTTTGTATCCTATGTTACCCGACAAAATACTGGATCTGGACCTGGACTCCAATCCTCCCTCACAGCGTGAACCTCCAAATCCACCCAACCTTGTCCCTGACAACGCCTAACATCATTAATGCAAACATACCGGTGGTCGACCTCGACAGCGACGACGACGATGCCCCGCAAGGAGCCGCCGCTCCGCAGATACGGCTAACTCCATCTGCATGCAACCCGCCTAAAGACGGCCAGAAAGGAACCGACATGAACTTGAGACCAAAAAAAGAACAAGTTGAAAACGTAAATCCCATGTTCGAGGTATCTGGCCCAGATAGACCTATTGTGGTGTATCACCAGGGACGGATGCTGACGTCGATCTCGCCGCTTCTAACATCCCATCTCCATTTCTAAACTTCAGACTCTGGCAAAGACAATTCACAGACATGTGCTGGAGTTATTGTCTCCTGGGACGTGAGATACGAAGAGTCCTCGTCAAGACATGTGGTGTTTCACCGTGTGTCCAACCTAATACCTTAAAACATTAAAATAACATGACAAGCTAAGCTTGTCTTTATTGTCACAAACACACCACACTACATGCATTACATGCAGCTACGGCCGACACACACACACACACACACACACACACACACACACACATATGCAGATGGAGGCCGTGAAATGTCTTTACTGCATTTATCCCATCAAGGCTTGTCCCTCCTCCAGGGGGCAGGTCAGAAGCAGTGAGCAGCTCACAATACAGCGCCCAGGGACCAACTTCCATGTCCATCGCTGGTCAAACAATGTTTGTTGTTCATGTTTTGAGTGGGGTTTCTTATGATGTTATATGGAGGAAACCCCATGTGAGCACTGGGAGAACATGCAAACTCCACACAGAAAGGTGCCTAATCAGGAGATACCCTTGGGAGCACGGTGCCAACAGCACCCGAGGCAGGAATTGAACCAAAGACCTTCTTGCTGTGAGGCAGCAGTACAATGCACTGTGCCACCGTGACACATACCTAATGACAGATTGAACTTACGTCTCACACACCTCAAAGTTAACCATGCAGACAACCTGCAGTGTCGCCAACTTGTCGATCAGGTCATCGCAGGCGTTCGACAAGCCTTCCCCGAGGCCCTCGATCTATCCATATTGACAAATGTGGCCAGAATCCAGACAAGACACCACAAGCCCATGCCGGACGCCTGGAAGGTGATTTCCGCAACCACAGTGGACTGATGAAACCTGAAGATATGGCGGTAGCACCTCTGACACCATATGAGACTCATCTACGGTCTGCGTTCTTTAACGGACTCGCGTCCCTACTCTGTGACATGTTGAAACGCTTGTTTGCCACCTGGAAGACGGCAACCTTCGTTGACACCATCCTCCATGCTGAACATGCTTACGAGACACACCAAAGGGACAAAGTCAGCAAACGAGATCAAAAGAAATAATGTGAGTCCTAGACCCAGACGACCATGTTCGCTCAGGCCATCACTCAAGATCAGCAAGATCAACCACGGCCTCATGATTTGTAATTTCTCGTAGATTCGGGCGCTAGTTGTTCTGTTGTTAGTGCATGTGATTCACTGCTCACCCCCCCACTCAGCACCAACACATGCACTGTCGTAGGCTGTACCAATACTCTCATGCGCGAACACTAAACAGAGCAACTGAACTGTTCCACTGCAAACCGAAACCTCAAACACAAATTTGTATGATCTAAAATGTGTCCAGTCAACCTCTTAGGCCATGATTTAATATGTGCGTTTGGCATAAGTGTGATATCACGTGATGACCGCTTCAAGGTCACTTTACGGCCGGAAAACCCGCTCTACCCCTTCACTGCACGCACCATTTGCGAATGGCGCCTTATTGATTCAATTTTTGCCGCCAATTTGGTAAAAAAAGCTCACGTGAAGGCTGCGTCGGCTGATGTCTCCTTTATGTGACCAGCTGATTTACACTGCACTGCCTCTGTGCAGCCAAACATCGATCCTGACTACCTGTTTCAATGGACCGATTTTTCAACACTCTCTGAAACTCTCACACTGTGTTGTTTACACTATGACTGTTCCCAATGCAGCATGCTCTGTTTCTCTCTCTCTCTGTTACTCCACAACAGTCGAAACTGGCATGGCTCCAGCCGCCACATGTTTCACTCGCGAAGCCCCCCTCCTCCGCCTGGAAGGACCTGGGCACCTGGCTCCGTTGTGCTTTAAACGCCTCAGACTGGGAACCCTCTCCCTCCCAACACACTTTACAGCGCCAGATTACATCGTGTGACCCGATGAAGATAACAGCTTCCTGTTTATAGGCATACTCACAGAAGACGAATTAGGAACTATTCCCCAATGTCTGTGGGCCACCAGTCCCGCCCATATTGGGTTAATGAAAGGGTTATATCCCACCGCAAGCGGACACCGACGCAGCCCTGTCGGTTCTGCACGATGTGTTGTGCGGATTTCAGAACAGACATCCCGACGCGGCTGTGGTGGTGACTGGGGACTTTAACAGGGCCAACCTTAAAGAAGTTCTGCCGAATTTCCACCAACACATCACGTGTGCCACCAGGGGAGACAGAACTCTGGACCATTGTTACACTCCTTACAAGAACGGATACAAGCCCGTGTCGCTCCCTGCTTTCGGGAAATCAGATCACGCCGCGATCTCGCTGCTTCCTGTTTACAGGCCTCTGATCGCGCGGGATCTGGTGATTACGAGGGAAGTGAAGCGGTGGACGGACCAATCAGAGGCTGCGCTTCAGGACGCTCTGACTGACGTAGACTGGGACGTGTTCCAAGCGAGCTCAAGTGACGTCAGCGAGTTTACGGAGGTTGTAGTGAGTTTCGTGGCTACGCTCGCGGATGAAATCGTTCCCACGGTGAAAGTTCGGATTTTTCCAAACCAGAAACCGTGGGTTGATAAATCCATCCGCTGCGCTCTGAATGCGCGCACGGCCGCTTACAACGACGGACTTGTATCTGGCAACATGGACAATTACAAAGCGGCGTCGTACATTCTGCGGAGGGCGGTGAGGGACGCCAAACGGACGTACAGAGACACCGTGGAGCTGCAGATGGAGCGGGGGGACACAAGACGCTTGTGGGAGGGGCTGCGAACAATAACTAACTACAAGAGCAGCTCCTCCCCAGCCACGAGTGCGGACGCCTCCCTGGCCAACCAACTGAACTCCTTTTATGCGCGGTTCGAGTCTGGCAGCAACACCGCTAGCTCGCCGGCTAATTGGAGCTACACCACTGGGGACGAGCGCGCACTCTCAGTGTCCGTGCACGAGGTCAGGAGGGCTCTGATGCGGGTGAACACCAGGAAAGCTGCGGGCCCAGATGGCATATCTGGACGAGTACTGAAGACCTGTGCTAACCAGCTAGCTCCGGTGTTCACTACAATATTCAACATCTCCCTGGCTGAATCAGTGGTCCCATCCTGCTTCAAGAGGTCCACCGTCGTTCCTGTCCCGAAGATCGCCTCTCCAACCTGCCTGAATGACTACCGTCCGGTGGCCCTCACCTCGGTGGTCATGAAGTGTTTCGAGAGGCTGATTAAGGATTACATCTGCGCCTCCCTCCCCCGCACCTTGGACCCGTTGCAGTTCGCGTACCGGCAGAACAGATCCACGGATGACGCGGTCTCCCAGGTACTGCACACCACGCTCACGCACCTGGATGGCCAGAAGGGGGCCTATGTGAGAATGCTGTTCATTGATTATAGTTCAGCTTTCAACACCATCGTCCCCACCAGACTGGCTGTCAAGTTGTTGGAGCTAGGATTGAATGCTCCGCTGTGCACCTGGATCCTGGACTTCCTCACAGGCCGCCCCCAGGTGGTCAAGGTGGGGAAGTACATGTCAAGCTCCCTCACCCTGAACACAGGATCCCCCCAGGGCTGCGTCCTCAGCCCCCTACTGTACTCCCTGTACACACATGACTGTGTGGCCAGGTCCAGCTCCAACACCATCATCAAGTCTGCTGACGACACCGTGGTCGTGGGCCTGATCACCGACTGCGATGAGAAGGCCTACCGCGAGGAGGTGGCTGACCTGTCACTCTGGTGCCAGGACAACAGCCTCCACCTGAACGGCAGCAAAACCAAGGAGCTGATTGTGGACTTTAGGCGTGGATCACAATCGAGGACGCACGCGCCGTTGTGGATTAATGGGACTTCTGTCGATAGGGTGAGCAGCTTCAGATATCTGGGAGTCCACATCACAGAGGACTTAACATGGACTGTTCACACAGACACTCTGGTGAGAAAGGCGAGGCAGCGTCTCTACCACCTCAGGCAGCTGAGGAAATTCCGGGTCTCGGTGAGGATCCTCAAGTCCTTCTACTCTGGAGCAGTGGAGAGCATCCTGACAGGCAACATCACTGCCTGGTTTGGGAACTGTACTGCCCAGGACAGGCGGGCCCTGCAGAGGGTGGTGCGTTCAGCTGAACGTACCACTGGAACTACCCTCCCCCCCTTGCAGGAGTTATACACCAGGAGGTGTAGTAGCAGAGCCCGTAGGATCATGAAGGATCCTCATCACCCCAACAACGGACTGTTTCAGCTGCTGCGGTCAGGCAAGCGCCTCCGCAGTCACGCAGCGAGAACAGAGAGACTGAGACGGAGTTTCTTCCCTCAAGCCATCAGAACTGTCAACGCTGACCTCACCAGGGGTCCTAACTGAGCCATGCACTAGGCTCCACTACCTACTGTACTGTATGTAGCATACTGTACCGCATACTGTGTCACTGTTCAGGGTTGTTCGTGATGCCGTATTGCTGCGCCGTACTGTTGTATACTGTGCTGTATTATCCCAAACACTACCTCACACTATTCACATTCACATGCCACTTTAAATGCACATATCTGTATATACATAGCCATATTCCTTCAACCTATTCCATTTTATTTCAATTTATTTTTTATTGTATTTTATTCTATATATTTTTTATCTTATTCTATAAGTATTCCACTTACTGTATTACGTTTTAGGAGTCAGTTAGTCGGTCTTTTAGAAAGGAATTTTCTACTTTTTATTTTATTTTTGTACTTTTTCCTAGGACTTCTTGTGTGCTATCACCGGGTGCGTTGCATTACATTTCACTGCATATATGTATGGAAGTATGTATATGTATGTGACAAATAAAAATCTTGAATCTTGAATCTTGAATCTTGAAGCCACTCCTTCCCTTTCCCTGGTTCAACAAAAGGGATCTTAATTCCCTCGATAGTCTCAATACCCCCTTCCGTGCAACGCGGTAAACGGCATAACCCCGGTTTTCAATGCTCTCGTGGAAAAAGGCATTATTGTCCCAATTACCAATCCACCTGAAAACACTCAAATTTTTCCAGTAAAGAAAGCCGCCGTTAAAGACAATCAGTCTCACACAAATTGGCGATTTATCCAAGAATTGCGACCTGTCAACACTGCTGTCATACCGTGCGCTCCCGTCGTCACAAACCCACACACAATCCTCACACAACTCCCCCCAGAAGTGGCCTGTTTCTCTGTTATTGACCTGAAAAATGCTGTTTTCTCTGTCCCTGTGGCCCCTGTCAGTTTTGGTTTACCTTTCCTTTTGCGGGTTCCACTTGGACATGGACTGGGCTACCTCAGGGCTTCACAGACAGTCCGGCCGCTTTCCATGCCGCCTTATCACATAAGCTCACCAAGTTTACACCTCTGGCTGGTTCCACTATTTTCAGTATCCTAAAAATGTGCTGTCCACACATGAAATGCCAGTTCATGTCTTTTCTCGGCACTACTTCATAGTGCCGCCAATGGATTCCTGATTATGCATCACGTGAGGCTCCACTTTCCGCGCTTGTCCATGCCTCCTTAGTCCGACTGATGCAGTGACATGGACTCCCGAGACTCGGGCGACCTTCACTGATCTGAAACATTCCCTTACCATCGCACACACACTCTGCTTCCCTGACTATAGACTCGCGTTTACTCAGTTTATGGATCTAAAGGGTGGATACTGTGTGTGTTATCGGTGCTGTGTCAACCCCATGGGGGAAAACTCCACCTGGTGGCATATTTTTATTCTCTATTAGACTCAGTATCAGCTGGACTCTTGGTGTGCTAATAGCCCTGCCTTCGTCGCTGATATCTATATCAATAACCGCTTCCTGGGACCGTTCCAAGTCCTGCTTGTCACCCACACCGACCTCAAGGTCGAATGCCTCCTGGATTCACGCCTCCTACTGTAAGACAGTTCCTACCCCCCTCTTGGTACTCGTTGAGGATACAACGTGAGTGTACGCAGAACGCTGCTCACCCTGCAACTTCGATGGAACCACACCATGGCAACCTTTCCAGCAACCCGGCATTATCGGCACGCACCTACTTAACCGTGTTTTCTGGTAATGTGGCCATACAGCATACACCCATCTCCCAGCTGGCTGGCATGACATTTGCACCCCGATTTGGCTGGCCAAGGAAACCTTTATAGTCTCCATTTTCAACAACACTGCTGACGTCCTCGCCACTCACACAACACGCACTACCCAACTTCTGTCCTCACGACCACATTTGGTGCTCTGACGTCCCATAAAACCACAAATTATGGAATGAGGGCCAAAAGGTCCTATTCTTGCTCTTCTCTTCATCCAGGGTTGGTAAAACTATGCTCCACATTGAAACTTAACATTATCAATTTACCGCCTTTATGAACAAATCTCAACAACGCTCAGAGTGGGTTCTGGTGGTTCCTTATGAATTGGCGCCACTGGCTCACTCTTGGTGCCGCCGCTTTAGCCATTGTCCTAGCTTTATTATGCACTTATTTTGTTTGCATAATACCATTATTACACCGCATGACCACCTAAGTCGTTAAGAATTTTGTTGCCACCCCCCTTGACGACCCTGAAACCCCTGCGGACACTTGGGTCTCACAGGACACCAGAGTTTAAAACCACACATGATGTGCTACCTTGAATCCGCAATTTTAGCATTTGCTTATATTTTATCCCATACAAGTTGTGACATGGTGTTTTGAATCTTTATGAATTATCACCACTGATGTTTTATTGTGCGCTTCGTTTTCAGCATTTATTATATTTTAGATTTTCACCATTCATTATGTTTTCATTTTCAGCATGTATTATGTTGTACATTTTCTACATTTATTGTGTTTTTCATTTTCAGCAATCTATTTTGATGTTTCATGTTTTAGTACTTACGTTTTACAATGGTGTTTTATTATTATCTCTTTATGTGATTAAAAGGGTGGAATGTAACAATATATCTAAATCTATGTAATCACATAAACATATATGCACACACATAATGAAGAACACAACCTCATATAACCTCAGTCACATATCTTTATTTTAAGTACACTGTTAATTCCCACAGAAATCCCAACCTTGGAGTCCTGCTGCTGCTATCGTTGTTATCGGCCTCACCGCGATGCAGCTGCAAGAGCGGGAACACCACCCCATTGTCCTTTGCACGTCACAGAGTTTGCCTTATCTTGAACACGTACGAATCTGTGACGCCAAACTGACCAAATATTTTCTGACTCCCCAAAATAAACTGTTCGACTCAGAGAGCTGCTCGAGAGCACATCTCTGATCCGACCCTTGATCAAGTAAAAAACAGCATCTGTCTGCCTCTTTATTCAAAAACACAGATTGACAAACTGCAGATTAAAGCGACCCTTTAATTTCTGTAACATCACCTCCGGTTATAGACCCAGAAGCCTAATTAATTGCAATTTAAAGATTATTAGTAAAACACTAACCAACAGAATTGAAAAAGTAATTCCATTCATAATTCACACAGACCAAACAGGCTTCGTCAAGGGCAGCCACTCATCCAGCAATATGTGCCGTTTATTCAGTCTGATCAGCATATCTTAAATCAACAACTTAAATACTGTTATTGCTTCTTTAGATGCCGAAAAAGCATTTGACAGAGTTAATTAGACATCTCTTTTCAACCCTCAACAAACTTGGCTTTGGAGAGTCACTCATTCAATGGCTCAGAATTCCTGTACAACTCACCATCTGCTTCTGTCATCACCAATGGTTACACTTCACAGTGTTTCGCTCTACAACGTGGCACACTACAAGGATGTCCGCTGTCCCCTTAACTATTCGCCATCTTCAGTGAACCCCTCGCGGCTATCTGTCAAAACAGTAAAATCATTGGCATACAAACAGGAAACTCTGTTCAGAAAATCAGTCTATGCAGACAATATTTTGTTGTATTTACGGAACCCAATATCATCCCTACCGGAAGTGTTCAATCTTATATCTAAATTCTCAGCTTTCTCAGACTATTCAACAAACTGGACTAAAATCACGGTCTCACCACTCTGTGGGGAGGACTTGAATGCCGTTACCCAGAAACTTCCCTGTAACATCACACCGGGCAACATTAGATACCTTAGTATTGATATCTCCACCAATTTGTCAGATTTGTTTGCCCTTAACTTTACGCCATTGCTCAAATCCATTGAAGAAGACCTCATTCATGGAACAACCTACCCATTTCACTAATTGGTAGGATAGCAGCGGTGAAAATGAATATACTACCAAAAATAAACAATATATTTTCAATGACCCCAGTCCCACCAACACTACTTTGGTTCCATACTCTAGACCCAATAATCGATAAATTATATTGAAAATACAAGAAACCCAGAATTAAACTAGCAACACCACAGAAAAATAAAGACTGTGGAGGCCTAGCAGCCCCAAACTTCAGATACTACTATTTAGCGAACCATCTTCAATTTATAATTAAATGGTTACAACCAGAGCAACATTGGGCCATGGTTGGTTAGACATTGAACAAACAGAATGTCAGGAGCTATCAATATTTGATCTCCCATTTCTTACTGAATCAATAAGGAAACATAATTGCTTTATTCAAGAGGTTTATTCAAGTTTTGCAAACCCATTATTCGCAACGACTCTGACAGCCTGGAAAACTCAAAAAAAACTTAGTGGTTACATTTTATCTCCAAACAAATTCACCCCAATCTGGCACAACCCAGATTTTCTGGTTAAAAACATACCAATAATCTTCAGATCTTGGAAAAGACAAGGAATTACTCATCTGGAACACATTTTTGAAAACAATTTGCTTATATCCTTCTCAACATTAACCCACAGGTGGCCACAGCTTCTTCAATTCCTATAAAAACAGCCGTCTCTTTCAATTAAAATCTAATTGACGAACAACATCTTACAACCACCTCCCATTATTGAACATCTTACTCATATAGGTGATTTAAAAAATCCCTTTTCCAGAATATACAAACTTTTATCAATAACAGATGACACTTTATCTTTACCTACCATGGAATGGGAAAGAGACCTTGCCGTTTTCACTGATATCTACCTGTGGAAGCTTTTCTATGACCAACAATTCGAAAATGCAACTCATCCAATATTAGATTCTGCACAGAGCTCATATCACCAAACACAAAATGTTCAAAATGATGTTTGCTCTCACTGTTCCCTTAATACCAGAAATGACTACTTTCATGCCATCTGGCTCTGCCTACCTATCCATACATTCTGGACCAACATCACCAAGAAGCTATCAACCCTTCTGGGTCACAACATTACAGTCTCCCCGACTGTATCACTCCTCTGTGACCTCTCCTCAGTTTACCCACCACCTAAACACCACCAACCCATTTTTATCGCCTTAACAATTGTCAAGAAATGTCTGATCTGTTTGTGCTTCGCCTATCTCTCACAGTGCCAAAACTCATACTTAGTACATACACCACACAATAGGCCTCGGGTTTGCGGGACGGGTGGGGTGCGAGTTATGTAGGTGGGGATGTGGCGGGCGGCTGCGATTTTGCACATCATGCTCCTGCCCCAACGTGCTTCTCGTCCGTCCCGAAATTTTAATTCCACTCATATTAGCCGATGGGGCTAACATCCGGGTGCCCTGCATTGAGCACACTCGGCTACGTGGATGGACACTCAGGGCTCGTGGCCGGTCGGAGTGTCTGGTCGGCTGCGGTGGGTTGGGATGGGCCTCACTCTTGCGCGGGCGCAGGGGGGCATGGCCGGATTGCCTGCAGGGGCGGGCGGTTCGGTGGGGTGTCAGTCTGTCGGCTCCGGACCTGGCTCCGGACCTGCGATCCATGCCTTGCGCCCGTGGTCCGGGGTTTTGCGTCTGCGTTTTGTGCCTGCACATGGGGGTGGGCTGTATATGTGCACCTCAGGGGTGCAGGGTCTCCTTGCGTTCCCTGGGACTGAGTTTTGCTCCTCGGGGCCGGGCGGATGCAGGGCTTTCCTGCAACTGTGGAGTGTCTATGCGGCTGTGGGACTCAGCGGTGGCTTCAGTCCCTTTCTGCTGGAAGCGCCACGACATAATACCGACCTTATACACCAGAACCAATTGGGATCCTCTACAAGCACTTGTGGACACTTCAAAAACACAAACACACACACACGTACACACCACCTGCTTTGAATGCACCCCAGCACCCTCCTGGTTGCATTTCTCTGCATTTTCTTCCTCATTCACTGCCATAACAATGGAAGGAAGAGGACACGTGCCCAATTGCTCTTCCAGTTTTCCTGGACTTAATTAACTATGTTTTTTCTATAGACGTTGTCGTCTGATGTTTTTGTTTTTTCATGTACATGTTGTTGTTCGGTTCTATGTTTATTTGTCTCACCCGTGGTGATTTTCCCCTCTTGGAGTAGTGATTAGTTGTTTATATACCCAAACACTAATAAAAAAGTTCTGCAAAGAGAGGGATTGGTGGCGGCTCTGTATAATAAAAACTGTGCTCTTGTCATCCTGTAGGTCGTCCACAGGACAGAGTTATTGCAGCAGCTCTTGATGATTTAAGAATGAATAAAGAGTTGCATTGCAGGTTGAGAAATTGAACTCCACTTGCAGACTAACTCCACCCTAGATGCAATAGCATACAAATACTCTGTATTGTATGCCCAGCATGCTGACAGCACAGGTTAAAACATAAATAAAAGAGAATGGAGTTCTGGGACTTGTAGTGTAATTCATCCAACACAGACCATTTTATGGATTGCCACTTTAATAAAACGCTAATGCCAAGGTAAAAGCTGATGAGAACAATCGGTCCTGCCACAGAATACAACTTGTGTTGTACTTCTGTGTACCCTCACAATTGAGTGTTCAAATAGCGACACACACACACACACACACACACACACACACACACACACACACACACACACACACACACACACACACACACACACACACACACACACACACACACACACACGTTAGCCGCTAAGCTAACGTGTTATAGCTGCGCTTTCGTTTTACCCGGTGGCCAAATCCGACTTCCCTTTGACTATGCCGTTCGTTCCGACGTCAGTTACATATTTCTCAATACAATACACGCATCTGTGAACCTTACCTTAAACACAGCTACCATTCGAGTCAGCTGTCGGGACTAACCGAGCTAACAGCTAGCCCGTGGAGCCTCACGTTAGCGCGCTCCACGTCCAGCGTGAACGCGCACTGATGCTGCACAACCCAGCGGTGCAGCCCGTGCTGCGTTCCGCCGGCGTCAGAACTCGTTGATTCGCAGGTCAGTGGTCGCCGCTAACGGGCGAAACGTACTCCACCGCCGCTTTTCCGGAGAACATGCACGCCCCACAATAAATTGGCGTTTGTTTTGGGAAAACTTGTGAAGTCTCCAACCCATCTGCACGGGAGCTAATTCAGGGTTTGTCATTTCGGTAAGCTCGGGCCAGAGCGATGCCTCCCCGAAATGAAATGAATCTTGCTTCCAAACATCTGGGTGAATTTTCCGAGTTACAGCTGCAGTGGAACGCAGCATCGCAGCACGCACCACAGCTGGCCTGAAGCCACCCGGTCTATTGGGAACGTGGAGTTTTGATAAAGAGGTTCAGGGACCAGAAATGGTTCCCAAAGTCTATTTCTAGGTCTCCATGTCCTGCTCTACCCCAAGGCAAGAGAAGCACATTTGCCTACGCTCCTGCAGATATGTGAGGATGGGAACACATGGATGACGCAATTCAGGGAATTTGTTTAATAAATGGAAAAAGTTCATATCAATATGTTATATGCTACATATAATACATATTTGGATATGCACACATGTTTGATTATTACATTATTTAAATACTTATCAAAATGACTTGCATTGGTTTCAGTTAATAAATTATTGATTTACAATTTTCCCTGTTACACAGAGGCCTATATTAAATGATTTACACACAAATCACAGAACGATAGTAGACAAAATACTTGCAATAATATTGCATCGACGCATCAAATGCTGGTGCAAAAAGTGCAAAAAATAAATCCTAAAACAGATTAAGGTATTTATAGAAAGTCATAAACACACACACGCAGACACACACCATGTATATATATATATAAGAAAACATTTTTTATTTTATGTGAAATTATGTTAAAATTCAAATGAAATATCACACAATTTTGTGCATACTATCAGCAGTGATATATATATATATATATATATATAAATACCAAAATAATAATAATAATAATAATAATAATAATAATCATCATCATAAAAAGGCTACAAATCCAAGAAAACATCTTTGATATTAACCCGGTGAGACAGGTTGCGACTCCCCAGTCACTGGGAGTGGAAATAGTGAGAGAAGGAGATGGAGTTCTGGATTCCCCAGACCTCCAGGGCCTGTATCTTGAAGTATGCCTTGCAGAGCGGGGTGCTCTGGAACGTGTCGCATCTCTCCGTGTATCCTCCTTCCAGGTCCGCGTGGAGGCAAAGAGCGTGGCCGCCATCACCACCTGAGAAAAGACACGTACCATGACGACGTCAGCACTGCATACATGTCGCTCTCTTCCTGGTTTTGTTGACATCACAACCAAAAGCAGGTTACAGGGAGTGCGGGTCCTGTTTGTGTGTGTGTGTGTGTGTGTGTGTGTGTGTGTGTGTGGGTGTGTGTGTGTGTGTGTGTGTGTGTGTGTGTGTGTGTATGTGTGTGTGTGTCTGTCTCACAGTGTTTTTTTAGCTCTTCCCCTCAATTTTCCCCTCGATGTCACCGTTGGCTAGCCTCACGGTTTCCTTGTTGGGTTGTTCAGTTTCACCTGTGCTGACTGTGGCCTTGGTTCCACGCGTGTTTTAGACCAGTGATTCTCAACATATTTCACATCAAGAACCCACCATTTGATTCGATTTTGCCTCTGGGAGCCCAATCTGAGAATTGTTGTTAAATACATTTTAGTCCAAACTTTCATAAAGTTAGGTAGAACATAACAAATAACAAATGATCATAAATGATGATCAAAACATTACTGCACCCTTTGTAATAGGGTCCGGAACCTCTTGACTGACCCCTAGGGGTGCCTGGACCACATGTTGAAAACCACTGTTTCAGTCCACTATAGTAGTCTTTTAATTTTTAGTTGTCCTGACATATCATTTGACATCCTACATTACTTGTCAATTTCTTAGACCTCGCATCTGTACACCTCTCTAGATGTGATGCACCCATAACGCAATAGAAGGGACTGCTTTGGAGCATTATAGAACATAGTAGACAACGCTCACATCACTCAAGGGAGACATAACTTACCAATTAAAAGCTTGCTGTTGTTGGCCGCTACAAACTTGGAGGCCCCTTGTTCTTTGAGTCTCTTGGGTTCTTTGGCGGTGATGGCCCCCTCTGTGAGAGCCGCAAAGGGGATTGTGAGGTAACTGGGGTCCTGGGGCGTCCCGGCTGGGCATGTCAGTGTTTTGGCGATAGGGGAGGGGACGGCGGCGTTAGATTCGATGGAGGAGGGGTCAGTGCCGGATGACGAGGAGCTGTTGCTGCCGTGCTGGACCTGGCCAGGGCATGTTCTCTGGGTCATAATGTTGACCATGGCTCGCTGGTAGCGCTCCATGCTGGGCCGAAGCTGAAAGCACATTTAGACTTCTTTGAAATTCAGTGCAGATTCTTTTCTGATTATGTCATTCTAAACTATCGACGTAAAAGCTAAAAAACGCCACCGCCCACCGCCGCCCCACAACCATGCTGACAAAAAGTACATATGAGATCTTTTATATCTCACAACAGAAATTAAAAATCACCATCAGTAGCGAGCTCGAGTATATATATTTCATGAAAAAACAAGCAAAACAAACTGTATCGAGACAAAAATAGAAATATATTTTGCCGTGGACTCCCTGCAATTCCAGAGGGAAAAATCACCATCATTAGTGAGATTGAACATTTTGTGGAAAAAATGGAAAACAAAAATGAAAATAGATAGAAAAATAAAAATAAAAATAATATTTGGCTGTGGACCCCCTGCAATTCCATTAAGGACCCGTGGGGGGCTTGCATACCCAGTTTGGGAACCCCTGTACTACAAAGGGGATTGTATTTCCGAGGAAGAGGTGGGTATACTGTTTGATATATTAGACCTAATATCTTCTGATGTGATATCATAATAAAACAGATGATTCTTGAATAGTATCATTTTAAAATTATTTATATATATGAAGAACCAGGTGAAGACTTGTGGATACTCTTACAATGAATGCAACAGAGAGAATCAATCATAGCACATACAGTATGTTTCAGTAAATGTTGAACTGAATTTGAGGTAACGGGAAAAACATCATGGAAATGTCCTACTTGTCCTACTGAAGAAGGAAATATCTCTCACCGTGAAAACAAAACTCTCCCCGGTTCCAAAATAGGCGAGTCCATCGTATTCATGCTTTTTTCTTTCAATCAAATCTGTTGACAACAAGGCACCACAGACCTGCAAAGTGGGGCAATTAAGACATTTCAATATCATGTAATCATTCAATATCATCATATTGCATATTATTTTCAAATCATTATAATCGTTTTAAGCATCACATATGCAATTGAGAAGAATTTTTATCAGGATAAATTACTTCTTCGTCCACGGTTTTGAGAATCAAGACGGTCGGTTCGTGTCCCTCGACTTGAGAATAGAATCTTTCATGACAAAGAGAACAAATCATAAATTGGAGGTTAAATACAACAAAATACATCAACAATTTCATTAAGATTGATAGTTACATACATTTATGAGTGATTATAAGAATTTCAGTATTCACGAAAATCAGCTATTCTCCCATTTTTTTACAGATAAAGTAGACAGCCTGAGTTGGCCGTTTCGAGTTTCAGCTCAAGATCCTTTTCCACACAAACATTTCGCAACAGAGACACGAGTCACTCGATTCTCGCTAGTGGCGAGAATCAAGACAAACATGTGTACAGTCACAACACTGCATCTCTTGTTATGTAACTCAACATCAGGGCAGGTTTTACACTTGGCGATGCTGACTCTGTGCTTAGTAGTTATTGGTGATGTGATTGAGCTCATTTGATTTGAAAAAAATAAGCAAGCACAGTTGCTGTATGTTTTCATGCAATTTGACACCGTTTTTCATGTAGCTTTAAAGAAGTGGAATAAACAATCCCTTACGAATCCAGACTTCTTCCATGTTTGGCTGTACTAAACAGTCGAACGGGACTGAAAAGGGCAAAGCGTTCCGGTATCCAGGCCCAGACCACCCTCATCTCTGTCCCTGTGACAACGCTGGAGCTGAAGTGGCTGAAGTCCACCATCTGGACCGCCTGTCTGTCAAAAACATAAAGAAGCAGCTACAATACAAGAATCTGGCATTTAAATGGGAGGTTTAGTCTTCTGATCTCAAGGAGTACTTTTCTACTCTTTCTATTCTTCTATTTGTTTTATGTCTATACCTTGTATACAGGCTTCCCTGTGCTTTATATCAAGGAGAAGACATTAAGTCCAAAAGTCAAAAACCTCTTCTGGTGAATGCTGACACCTTTTTGCATCAGCGAGTCTTTATTGGCGTTGAAGAGAAGGTTGAGCTCGTGTCGCGTGGCCATCTGGATGGCGAAGGCGTTGACCAGGAGCTTTTCGGCCGAGCAGTGGCGCGCCACGTTCTGCACAAAGCTCTTCATGTCCCTCCTGAAGTCCTCAACACCCGCCACCCGCGACGACACTGACACTTTGTAAAGGCTCAGCAAAGCCAGGGCCACCCTGTGTGGAAATGGTGTTCGAATTCAAGTTATTTATTTTGTACAAATGCCATAAGTCCCTCAATAAAATTACTGATAAAGAAGCCCAACCTGTAGAGCACCTTGTAGCCCTCCAGCAGGTATACATCGAGCACCCGCATGGCGTAGGTGAACGGGAGGTCGGCGAAGA
>NC_137191.1:26973842-27058842 GCF_960531495.2 Zeus faber
ACAGGTTACAGATTTATGATGCCACGTGTCGCCTCGCACAAGAAATAGCAGAAAACATCCATGAGCGGAACAGGCAACAGAGAACCGGGGGCAACCCTGCAAAGGTGAGACGCTAATACATGCAACCCACAAGCACAATTGTGTGACGTCACAGCAAACATTTAAACACCGTCCTGTCGTGCTGGAAAACTGCTTTGGCTGTACGGTGGCACAGTGCACGCTGCCACACAGCAAGAAGGTCCTGGGTTCCGCTGGGTTATCCCCTGATTAGGGTCCTTTCTGTGTGGAGTTTGCATGATCTCCCTGTGCTCACATGGGGTTTCCCTATGTAATGTTAGTCAGGACCCCCACCAAAAAACATGCAGAACATCGTCGTCTGACCAGCGATGGACATTCGTAACCAGGTCCCCGGGAGTGGCTGTATGCTGCCCCCTGCTCCTGGCTGTCCCCCGGAGGAAGGACAAGCCAGGATGGGTCAAATGCGGACAACTCATTTCACCGGCTAAAATTTGAAGTGCGTGTGTGCGTGTGTGTGTGCGTGAATGCATGTGTTGTGGTGTGTGTGCCGTGTGACGAATACATTTTCTTCTTCTTCTTCTTCACCCTTCCATGGCATGTGAAAAAGTCCACTGTGGAAGGGGTCCACAATAAAACCACAAAGAGTCAGTGTGAACTCATTCCGTCATTTCAGATCAACATGACACTGCGGGCGTTGTTGCAGAAGCTGAAGCAGAACATCACCCAGCTGAGGGAGCGTTTGCTCCGCGCTTCATCCTCCCGCCGCATGTATACTTCCTCTAGTCTGTCTGTGTGTGTGTGTGTGTGTGTGTGTGTGTGTGTGTGTGTGTGTGTGTGTGTGTGTGTGTGTGTGTGTGTGTGTGTGTGTGTGTGTGTGTGTGTGTGTGTGTGTGTGTGTGTGTACTGATGTTTTACTGAGATGTAACTGTGCCAATAGAATTTCTTTGTTGTTTGGTGGTATTTTTCACTTGCATTGATGCATTGTTGCCTATAGAGGGCGATATTGCACCTTGTACATGTCCATTAAAAGCGTACAGAATACTCCAGCAAGAGTATGGGACCATTCTAATTATTAACTATTACCTTTTTTATTTAGAATCTTATTTTAATACTTCCATATGCTATTTTAATAAATGGGTTCAAATGGCATATCAGCCATCAGTGTCTTTTGATGACAAAACTTTTTTTTAAAGCAGCCTTTATTTTTAGGTAACCTTTTTTGATGTATTTTTTATTTATTCCAACATTAACCTGAACCACATTAGGATGCAGTCAGAGGCTGATAGGAGACAGAACCTAGTTGATGACCTCGTCACCCGGGAGAAGCATCTCAACGCCACTTTCAAGGGAGAAATCTCGGAACCTGAACCCTCCAGGTACATTGTGGAGCCTTTTTTAGTTTACGCATTTATCAAATGTAACTCAAAACATGATCAAAATGGAAGCAAATTAATTGCTGTGAATCCTATTAAGTCGCATCCAACTTCTGAATTCGATTACCTGAAGCAAAACTGTCCAAGTCCTTTACTATGCACCTTTTTATGATGCTGGGGTGAATTATAATACAGGATGGAATTATAATGGTTAATTTATTTATGCATTGAAATGTCACTTAATGGCTGGTAATCTGATGAATCAGAAATATAATTAAATACAAAATCAATAATAGACTTGGTTAGATAATTGAAATAAATAGCAAAAAAAACCTAATCTAATAATTAATTTAAGAAATGAAATTATTCTACTCACTCAAATTACTCACTTTACATATTATCTCTTTACTCTTCATATCATTTATCTATTTCTAAAATGTTCTGCATTTCTAGAATATGTTGAGCCACTAGATGTCAGATGTGTGATGACAAACAAGCTCTGTGGCATGATAAGAAATAGTTTGTAAATGATAAACGGGAGAATACATATATAATTTATTCATTCTATCGTCCAATTTCAGGAATGAGGAAGTAAAGGAATTTTTATGGTGATTAAATTCACTGTATTATGTGTTTATTTTTCCAGTCAGTTATACTTGCCTCATCAAATTACTATTGGAGCCTATGACTGATGTCACCTTTATGCCTTCACATCCTGGTAATAACTTCCTGGCCCACCCATGACACCAAATTCCTCCTTTCATATTTGATCTGCAAGATTAAGAAAAAAAAAAACCCCAACAAAACAAAAAAAACGACCTCCGGTTGTCCAATTAAAAGAATGAATCTTCACTTTATTGAATGTGTCCTGGTGATAGGCTCCTCTGCTCTCCTTTGAGGATAAGTCACTGATCACTAACTCTGAGTGCAAAGTCTTTGGACATCCGGTGTGACCCATGCACCTTGACCCCCTTCATCCCCGCAAACCACTATCAATTGTGGAGGCGAGCCGGTCTTTCTGCTTTTCTGGAAGGGCATTCAATCCTTTTGCTAATTCTCTTTCATTAAGAGGCTTTGCAGCGCCCTCGCACCAATGATCACATGGTTTACACCTCTCAAAATGAAAAACACACCCCCACACATACATACATAGATATACATCGGCCTGTCTAAGACTCCGTTTACAGTTTTAACTCTATCCCGCTATTATTTTTAACTTGCCAGTCGTTTACCCAAAGCGCTTCACGCCAGTTCCAATATCCTCTTCATGAGATGATTTAATATCGATGTGACAGCTCTGAAGACTCTCGGAAATAGGAAGTCATTACCTGGCTAAGGGTTCGACCCTGCCGACCGAGGTAATGTTTATTAGGACAGGAAGAGGAAATAGGGTGATATTACTGACTTCTTGCACTTCACATCTATTTTTTGTGTATGAGAGAAGTTTTCAGTTGGCTTTGCCAATTTTACATATTCTACTAACTAGATTCAATACAGTATCCCTGTGGCAGTACAGCTGTAGCAATGTCCATTTAAAAGTTGGCTATAATGGCCAAAAGATGTAGCTAGCCATCAGTTATTTATCACACCAATAAAGTTCTGATACTGACCCGTGTCGATAGCCGTAAATAAAACGTTTTTTTTCGATCACTTTCTGCTCTCTATCCTATTTGAATTTGTTTATTAGATTCTGTTATATCTCAAACTTCATTTGTACAGATCAAATGGCAACCAGGAACGAATAATTTCTGCAAAGGCATGTTAATATGGGCCTATGTTTAAGCGAAGGTTAGCTCAGCGATAATAGTGATGTGCGGTGGCCACATTGATGCTGCTGGAAAGACTTATCCCCTCTGTGTGGTCTTTGAAGAGCAACTGTGGGAGGGGTGGGTGGATTGGCCATGCTTGGTTAACCTAAGCCAATCACATTTTTTTTCAGGGAGAGCATTGGGATAGGGAAAAGGTTGTGGTTTGCAGGGGGAAAGTTTTAAAACAATACATTCTCCATCTCAAAGTGTGGCATGGTCCCGAGACTCGAGGGCGCAACTCACTCCTGAAAACCTAGCCGCACCATCTCTTCCCCACTGGCTTCTCCTTCAAATTTGATTGCCCTGGAAATAGCTGTAATTAGTTAAATCTTGCCTGTCTAAGTTACTTAGTCATGTCCTCAGTGTTTAGGACACAATTGTGGCGGCCCACTGTTTTGCGGGTGCCCAGCGGTGCGCCTGACTGGTTTTAGCTCTTCCCACTGACTGGTTAATTGGATCTTCACACGCTGGGCACCGTCATGTAGGAATTGGACAGCTTCCAAGTGCTGGGATAGTTATCAAACATGTCAGAGAGATTAGGCCCAGTGCCTTGCCTCACCAGATACGCTGATAGTATCAGCCTCTGGCCAAGGCCCGCAGACCGCACTGTAGAGAATGGTCTCACAAGGCTTCACAGAGCTCGTAAAAGTATGTTGATATAAATGGTACCGGAGAGAAATTCTCACAAGCTTTGACTAAATATTCACACTCGTTCATATACAGCCTTACTGATCACTTCATACGTTGTTGGTCCATATTGAATTATTAAAGGATCAAATCTATCTACAAGAGACTTTATATGATACAGAATCGCCACAAAAGGGTTTTATTTTGACAGGAAACTCACAACCTTCACTCTTGCTGCTCTCAGCCTAATCATTTCCTGGGTCAAATGTAGGCCTCCTTTCAGCTCCGCTCCTTTCTCCTGGGCTCGACCAGAAAACGACTCGCTTACGACAGACACGGTTAAATCTTTCCCCGCTCCGAGACCCTGGTCTACTTACCGCAAAGCTGCCTCTGGGCCCAGAGACACAGTTTTAAGCCTTTTCCAAAGAAATGGCTTCAAACGGCACAACAGCGCTTAGCACAACAAACCCAGATTCTCTTCAATGCTGAATAAACTAACCTGCCTTTTTTGTATAACCTAAAAATTCTTGTTGTCATTGTTAAACTTTAAAGTTACGACAAAATCAGTAGGCGAATAGAGTTGGCCCCATCTGAAATGTTTTGAAGCGCTATGTTAAATGTGAAAAGGTTTACAATATAAATACCAGAACGAGAACATGCACACTACGGATGTAATTCCTGTCAAAGTAATTGCCACAGTTTTGTGCTCTTACCCCAACCAGGCGTATTGACAGTGATGATTTACTAAGCCGGAAGTTACTGGAGCACAGAGAGAGGTGACCGATGAATAAAGCACTTCTGCCAAACAACATGATGCAGCATGGTTGTGTGGGCAGGGGTGTGATGTCTATTATTTATTAAAGTTTTGAAGATTGTTGTGATTTTTACTGATAGACGTTCCCATTCATTTAAATGGACACACACCGACGCCTGTTTAAACTGATGCTCCCAGTGTCAGTGTCATTGTCACTTGAGAGTGCTAAATTTGCATCTAAAGCCGGTGCATATGTCTATAACAGGTCAATGTTGATGTCTGGGGGAGTGAGCGGAGATGCAATGGCAAACCCTTGGCTCATCAACGAATCAGAGGAGACCCAGGGGCTGAGTTTCGGAGAGATCAAACAGCAGCAGCAACGCATCATTGAAGGTCGGCAGATATGGCTGAGTGACAGCCAATAGTTTTTTTTTTTTCCAATAGTCAGCCAATCACAAAAAATAAAAAAAATTTTATAATTGTGATTGACAATTATCTTTGCAAATGTTATCATCATAGTCATTTTATAATAGTACAAGCCTATAATAATGCAAATCTACCTATTGCAGAATAGCTATCTGGAGAGAACACTGGAACATGAACATTTGCATACAGAGTTAATTGCCTCAACTGATGGAAATGCACCTGATTCACATTTTATTTGTTGGAAATATATAGCACATGTAAAAATCTCCAATAAAATTGGGAATGCTGGCGGCGGCGGGGAAAGTGGACAAAAGGTTTAGAGAGCTTCTCGACGGCCCATAAACTATGAGGAGCTGCATTGAGCGTAATGATCGACACGGAAGGTGAACGGTGTAATCCGCGTCTCGCAGATGTGAGCCCTCTCCAGCTTTCCCTGCTTCCCGAATGGCTCCCACACGGCTCCCACACCCCAACTCCACTTCACCTGTCTCTGCGTGACACCCCGCCACTACGTCTCTATTACGGCTCTGGCTATTGTCAGACTGCCGCGGCAGATTCCTGTTAAGACAGCGAAACCAAACTGAGTGGAGGCTTCTTGTTTGCAATGGGATTTCTGGTGGCGTTGGTTAATGGTGAGCACCTGAACCTGCGGTGATACTGAATTCTTGTGGTTCTCTGCGTCAAATATGGAGAAAGAGGGGAAATAAACATTTTCTCTTGTATGTGGAGATACTGACTGATGTATTTCCTTTTATTGTTAATTTTGTATTTTTTTACATTTATGCGCTAATCCACGAGAGTCCTTCCTTGTATTTACAAACCTTGTATGTATTTGGCGATACATATTGATTCTGAGACTGACTAATTGTCCTTCAGCTCCCCATTCTCTTTATTACTTTTTTTTTTGCTTTTTGTTATTCCCACAGTTATCTCAACGTCTCTTTGGGTTCAGCTGTGAATATCTCCGTCTTGGCCCGGTGCACTTGTAATAACAGGAGTAGGGCTGAAGGCACTGAATGACTTGCATGTGGCACAGTATCCGCTCAGCTGGATCCAAAAAGGCCTGTCAGTCTTGTTCCCCCCAAAATGGCTGTTGCCCCTCGAGGAATCACAAGTACAGCTAATTACCCCCGCCTTACAATTGGCTCATTAAAAAGGAATTGCGACCTGCCTGTCCTTCTCTGTTTTTCTGACCCCCACCAGCTAAATCTTACATACATTCTTGCACACGTACGTGTATGGCTGGCCGCGTTGATTATTGATTTTCCCTGTTCCCTCTCTTTGTTGAATATTCTTTCTCTCTCCTGTTTAAAGCCTCTTTCTGTTTGTGCTTCTCCGAATCTGTAGCTCCACCACATTCATTCTCGTGCTCTCTCACTTTCTCCCTGTAAATTCCTGGTGGACTGGTGTTAATAAATTCTTTGTATTTTCTATCCCCAGCCCAGGACGCTGGTCTGGATGCTTTAGCGGAGGTCATCAGCCGACAGAAGATGATGGGTCGGGAGATTGGCAACGAGCTGGAGGAGCAAAACGGTAAAGTGGGAGTGTCTTTGTGTGTTTGTGAATATTATCTCATAAAATTCCATATGCTCCACACACTCGGTCTGAAATCGTTCGGTTGTTGTTCCAATGTGGAATAATTTTGTCATCTAATTTGCTTGAGGCACAGCTTGGCAACCACTGTGCGACAGGACGCCATGCCTGTAAGCATTGTGAGTGCAACTCGCTCACAAAGCTTTGACTCCTCGTGGATCTGTACAGGGATCCAGGTTGTAGCCTGTACCTCTCAGAGCAAAGTGAGCTCTTGCCTCTTACCTACTGTTTTAATGCCTTGTGAAGAAACAGCGCTCTCCGCTGTGGAACAAGATCTTCACTCACTTAATGGAGCGTTTGAGTTATTTCTGGCTAAATGCTTCTCATCAGCCTATAAATAACTCCAGCGCAGACCGGTGGGGGCGGGCGAGGCTCAGCCGGTCGCCCCGGACCGTCTTCCTTCTCAGACAGGTGGTACCTGAAACATACGGCTTCAGAGGTGAATCTCTCTCTCTCTCTCGCTCTCTCTCTCTCTCTCTCTCTCTCTCTCTCTCTCTCTCTCTCTCTCTCTCTCTCTCCTGGGCTGAATTCTGGGAGTGTAACCCAACAGATAGGAATACACGCAGCAGAGCATTTGCTGCCGACATGTCAGACTGCGTTTTTAATTGTCCTCTTGGAGTTTCAGCTGTTGCTTGTTCAGCATTTCCCTTCGGATAATTTATCGCAAGTGAGACAAAAAATCCCTTAACATTGGTGTGGGGAGGAGGGCGGTTTAGGGTGATTGCAGATTCTCTTGTTCCACAGAGTCACCTTCTCTGCACCTAGCGCTTTGAAATTAGTATAATTACCGTGACATTGTAACTCAACGGATTGAACATGTACCTTCAGGGCCAGCTGCTGCGTAGAATTTATTCACTTTCGGGCGTGCCAAAGGGAAACAAAGCAGTGCTGAACTTGGACATAAGAAATCATATTTCATGTCTTGTGTTAATAGCAAGTAGGAATGTACACCAGTCAGCCACAACATTAAAACCACTGACAGGTGAATTACATTGGTCATCTCATTACAGTGGAACCTGTCAAGGGGTGGGATATATTAGGCAGCAAGTGAACAATGAGTTCTTGAAGTTGATGTGTTGGAAGCAAGAAAAATGGGCAAGCGCAAGGATCTGAGCGACTTTGACAAGGACCAAATTGTGATGGCTAGATGACAGGGTCAGAGCATCTCCAAAACGGCAGGTCTTGTGGGGTGTTGCTGGTATTTAGTGGTTAGTACCTACCAAAAGTGGTCCGAGGAAGGACAACCTGTGAACCAGCTACAGGGTCATGGGCGCCCAAGGCTCATTGATGCGTCTGCTCCCATCCCACAGAAGAGCTACTGTCGCACAATGTTCTGAAAATTAATTGCTGAAGCCTTAAACAAGTGATTGCTTGCTATTATAGAATGGTGTCAGAACCCACAGTGCGTCATAGCTTGCTGCGTAGCCGATCGGCCAGAGTGCCCATGATGACCCCGGTCCACAGCCGAAAGCGCCTACAATGGGCACGTGAGCTTCAGAAATGGACCATGGAGCAATGGAAGAAGGTGGCCTGGTCTAATGAATCATGTTTTCTTTTATATCATATGGATGGCCCGGTACGCGTGTACTGTTTACCTGGGGAAGAGATGGCACAAGGATGCACTATGGGAAGAAGGCAAGCCAGCGGAGCGAGTGTGATGCTCTGGGCAATGTTCTGCTGGGAAACCTTGGGTCCTGGCATTCACGTGGACGTTACTTTGACACGTACCACCTACCAAAACATTGTTGCAGATCAAGTACACCCCTTCATGGCAACGGTATTCCGTGATGGCAGTGGCCTCTTTCAGCAAGATAACGGCCCTACTACACTACAAAAAATGTCCAGGAACGGTTTGAGGAACATGAATAGAGTTAAAGGTGTTGACTTGTTGGACTCCAAATTCCCCAGATCTTAATCTGATCGTGCATCTGTGGGTAGTGCCGGAACAACAAGCCCGATCCATGGAGACCCCACTTTGCACCTAACAGGACTTAAAGGATCCGTTGCTAACGTCTTTGGACCAGATACCACAGGACACCTTCAGAGGTCTTAGCTGTGATGACTATACAAGACTTGTTTTCTTCTACAGCTGCGTATGCATTCACAGACAGCTTTGGATCACTGTTTTTAACGACCTCAACATGGATAAATTGTCTTTGAACCTTTGACATATGAATATTCGACCGACCATCCAACCAACTTATAAATTAATCTGCCCTTTCTCCATGTAAAGCCCAACTTTCACTTCACACTGTCAGTAAGTGTATGTTATCCTCTGAAAGGTCGAGGCACAAGGCAGAGAGATCCTGAGCTCTCGCTTGCTGTTCTTGGCCATGCAGGCTGAGGTGTACCTGCACACTAGTCACCCCAGGCCCAGCTAATGAGTGGTCCATCAGGCTAAATGCTGCTTTTCTTTCCCGTCATCTGACCAGATGGAAAACAAAGCAGTCCAACGCTTGGTATTCTCCACCGAAAAAAGGCCCAGGCACTCGTCAGCTAAGGTCCTGCATCTGCAGTGAGAAGGGCAGAGGTCTTGGCTGTGAATCTAGAAAACTCCCAACAGGGTAATTGCTGGTGTTTTAATTTATTTTTTAATTTGAAAGCCTGTTGAAATTGCTCAAAGAAAACCACGGATCAATTCATGAGGTCAATCAGAAAATCAATCATCCATCTGGAGTTTTGTCAGGCAACCTACAGCATCGACACAGCCATGACTCATGGTCTGTTTTTCTCCTGATGACCCGTTGTGAGTCGGGAAAGAAGGCGTTGTAATATCGTGTAATATCTTCTCTGAGCAGATTTGTCCGAACAAATGCAGAAGTTGTATAATCCGCTGACCTTGGAGTGGAAACAAAGCACTTCCTTCTGCTGTGGAAGAACGGCAGATGTTTGTTTGATTTGTCTTGCCACTGACCAGAGACAAAAAGATGGAGAGCAACAGAGAGGGATAATACTGTATTATTATTTCCTGCTCTCATCTTACCTTATTGAACGAGAGCCGTATCATTGCCCTAATGTTCCAATCGTTTGTTTTTTTCCTTGTCCTTCTTCTTGTCGTCAGTATTTCCAATAATATGAAGGTGAACTGCTGATGGGAGAACTTTAAGTGAGAATCATACCCGGTTTCACTGCAAGCAAGTCCACCACAAGGCAAATCCTTTGGTCTGTTATTTAAACAACAACAAAATAACTACAGCGTTTAAGTATGTGTCCGCCTCTTGTCTGAGTACTGTACTTGAGATTTATTTTGAATGGGAAATCTGTATTTCTGTAAAGTCCAAAAGTGTGTTTTCTTCATTGACTGTGTATATTGTAATGGACTCCATCTGTTGAGAGCAAAACCGTGTGAAATTTCTCTAGAGCCATCACACCATTCTACCTGCATTCTAACAGCAAGCACCACTCCGTGTAATAACCGACCACATTGTGATACAGTACACATCTACATTACATTTTTTATGCAGAGTGTTATTTATCGTGTATTTGTGTACTTTCTGTGCACGTTCATCTGTGGAGCCGGTCCGCCGGGCCAAGAGTGCAGGCTCTGGGCAGAATAAGTGGCAGGGGATCTCTGCACGGAATAGAACCAAGCATCTCACAGTTCCTGGCCTAATTTACAGCATGTCTTAAAGTTCACGAGGCCCGCTGACAGCCACCAATGAATCACTGCGTCTCAGAACTCTGGCCCTCTACCGGTCTTCTCTATCTACCTCTTTTCCTTTCTGTCTTTTGCTCATTGTGTTATTCCCTCTTTTTATATACTCCCATTTGGACTATATCTTGCCTTCTCACTTTTTAACTACTCTCTCTGTCTCCGTGTCCCTTCTATATCCCCACTGCTCTGAGTTATGGCAGATATCTGGAAACTTTAAAACGTTAGACAGGGTGGTAAATGGGGATATATTGAATCACGAAGAGGTAGATTATGGAGCTATGGGAGGACTTGAAGAAAGGAATGACCTACCGAATCCCTGGCTGGTCCCTAGGGTTCCCCAGCCGGATGGAGAGGTTTCTGGGCAATAAGTGCATCCCATAGGGCTGATACTGTACATCGAACATATTGTTTTACTGAAGTCAAGAGATAAACTTGGGGGGGGGGGGGCTGACTAATAGATTTCTTTGTGTTTAGCAGCTGGTTCGTGCATTCTTCTACGGCATGATCAGAATTAATTTTATTCAAACACATCACTGACCAGCAAAGATGTCGGAGTCATAGTATTTTAAATGTCTGATTAATATGATATAATGTCCTTAGTGACGGTAAGTTCGATTATTTTATTATAGAAACATAGTAGTCTGGCATCTGTGTGTGTTGTTATTAAGAATACATGTTCTGGCAAGATTAGCAGAACTGTTAGTCTTATACTCCAAAGAAATTATGGGTGGCTAAACTCATGATTGAATTATCAAGTTACACAATGTACTATATTTGATTAAATTATTTAAATAAAAGACCCTAAGATTTCTTGAAATAGCATAAATTGGCTGTTTTCTATTCTCTAAGTTTTGCTAAACTAATACCGTGAAGACTCTTTATTTTGCAGATTTTTAATCAAGCAGCATATATATTGAGACGCCATTGTATTGGCACTGAGATGCACAGAGATTTGTACTTCAATTATCTGGGTTATTGTTCTCAACAGCTTTGCAGGTGCTGCATTTCTTGCTTGTATTAAATGACAAAATGGAAAATATCAAATGTAACAGGATAGTTTAATGCTTTCGAAAGAGGCAGAGAAAATGGATTAAAGATATGATGCTCGTGGAAAGCAATACTCCGTTGATCCCGACAATTGGCCCGTAACCTTGGCGACTGACTGTCTTTCGGACTTTGAGCTTTTTATTATTTTTTTCTTTCCTCCCCATGATCACTGTGCTGTAGCGGTGTTTTCCTATAAATAGATTAAGATCTTTGTAGTTTTGGCTGCTCAGGCAGAGCTCATGACCCAAGCATGGGGAGGTTGGAGTCATTTCCTTTTCAGGTAACAATCCTCGCTGAGGTCAAGCGAGACCATGACCCTATACGGAGGGTTAGAGATGAACCCAAAGCCCCCAGACGCTCCCTTCCCTGCCCAAACTGGTCCAAAAACACTTTAATTAGTGAAATAAGGTAGCAGTCCGGCATCTATGATTCCTTATTACATATTATGTTATACTACACAAAAAATATCCATTGCTTGCGGTAGATTTTCCCACTTCATCTTACTTACAGTCAAAAGAAACACTGAACGTCAATCACAGAGGTTGGGCTGTAACACTTTTTAATGAGATGAGCTACCATCCCCTTTATTCATATTTCTATGAAAAAGCAGCTTTATTTTTATTTCCAAATTCAATTCATTAGTGTTGATTTTTCTCTGATCGGTGGAAAAATGACATCAGCCTAGTGTGTCCGTGGCTTGTGGTTATGAGTGACAGACAGACAGTGGCAGGCGGGGCCCCATGAAAAGTATTTTAGACTGCACTTTATGCATTGGCCATAGGTAAGATTAGTCGTCCTGCTAATGTACAGACGCACGCACTACACAAATCCATTTTCAGGTTCCTCTGTCTGCCTATCTCTAGCTGACAGCTAGATCCTTCAGATCAAGGCTTAATAGAATTAGGCCAATCAAATGCGTGGATGATGAGGTCATCTATTTTCCATCCACTCTCGGGGCTGCTTGAAGTCATTTCAGCAACATGAGTTTCCAGCTAAGCTAACTCTGGCCCTCCAGAGTTCACCACACATGCCACTCTCTTGTGCTGATGTGATCTGTATCGTCTCCTCAGCCTCCGATGAGAATTCATAAACAGACCTCAGATCTGTAGCAGCTCTAACAGAAGTGTTGACATTTAATATTTCAGCCTTTTCGTCTTGTTTGATAAGTATATTTTGTTAAGGATTGCTTTGTGACCCATATTCTGTCTCAAGAAACAATAATATAAGTTTGACTTACACATTGTCAAAGCTTTATCTTGGATAAGGTAACACTTTAAACGGATGTTATACTGTCACTAATCTGCTGTGCATCGGAACTGTTCATAACAGTTGTGCAATGTTGCCATTGCTGAATGCATATGCTGTTGTGTGGGTCACATTTTCAACCCTTTGTTTGTGATCACTTGGCAACTCTGCCACCCTCAGTTAATCATCAGGTAAGCCTACACACTGTGTCAAGAGACGAAGTGCCTGACAGAATGATAGACTTAATTTCTGGCTTAATAATTAGATCATTGATTGTTCCCTGTGTTGGGCAGAGTTTGTGCAGGGTCCCACTTGAGCACAGCAAATGGTGTCCAAATAAACAGTGGAGTGAGAAAAGAGAGGCTCTTACCGTTGGAGGACAGTGACATCAGCAACCACCCAAGAGAGCACAGGCCCTATGCGCAGTCTATCATTTTGGGAACCCCTCATCGAACAAATAAACCACGGTAATGATGGCACTTGGCAGAGAGGCAGAGCGTGGATGGTGCTGAAGATTGATTTATTGTTTGCTTGATTCGCTCCGTTTAGAAATGAGGGTGGTGGTGGTGGTGTATTGCATTTTCCAAAGGGCATAGAAACGCAGGACGAGTTGTGATGTGATGTCCATAAGAGTGTTGACTTCAGAGAAATGTCAAAATTGCAATGAGCCATGAAAGAGAGCATCATCCTGCTAGACCTTGATTTATTGAAGAATATAAATAAAGAAATATTGAGGTTAGATGCATGCTTTATTGGCTGGAATCATTAATCTCCGTAGATGCCAAGTTGTCTTTGAAGCGTGGCATGCTCTGGAAGTACCTGTATGAAAAGCTTGCTGTAGTATTATTTCATATTATTATTTTATTTGTCACAGCCTAAATTTGCCAATTGCATTAGGCTGATTATTGTTGCTATCGTAGTTTCTTTATCATGATCATTGCTACTTAAACTCTCAGCTGTAAAGTCTTCATCATTAGGTTGTAGCATGAGAATATGTCTTTCAGTAAGCACCTCCATGCTACACTGCCAATATTTGGTAACTTCCTGGGAAGCAATCGGGTGTTCTTAGTTCAGCGACAATGATAATATTAACAAGCCGACTTCTCACCAATTGCTTTGAGCAGGTTCATAAAGAAGATGTAGTGACTTTCACTCTCCAAGTTCCGATTCAGATGGAAATGACTGCTGAGAACTTCTAGGATTGTGCAGGTGCCTTGTATACAGCTTTGTATAAACTACAGTAAATGATCTGACAAGTGTAGTCTGACGACTGATTGTATTTACTACAGTTCCAGGTAAGGGGTCTGAGAAACAGGATCCTGTAAAATATACTTTTTCATATGTATGCACCTTAGAGTTCCTGGGACGAGCCTCCGACTACTGAGCAGATTGTCATTGCTGTAAGAGAATGTGAAAGGTCCCCAGGAAGCCACTGATGGAGGTGGCTCTGTAATGGCCTGACAATAGATGGTGAAAGGGAGGGAATAGCTCAGATGAGGGGCCAACCTCCTCTGCCCCACATCCCAACTAGGGAACAATCAATCATGAGCCCTCGTCTTCTCCTCACTCCTTCTATCTGTCCCGGCATCCATCTTTGTCTGCGGCCTAGTGGTGTCACGCCTGGTGAAGCCGTGAAGAGGACGGGCCTAACAATGACATTAGTGACTCAGGTCAGAGCAGTGACTTGCATGTGATGAATGATCCAGTTTCGACACCGCGAGGAAATTAGCATGTTGAGACTTTAAACAAAACCATGTGAAGGTGGTTTCATCAATCACGCCTTCTCAGGGTTTCCTCGGTGGATAGATACGCCCCCCTGGAAAGCATAGGTTCAATGTTTGCTCTGCTTGGCCCCTTTTACCTTTTTTTTTTTTTTTTTTTTTTTTTTTTAAATAAGAAAAAAATAAAATTGATGTAATCTTGTGTTGTCAGCAACCAAAAACAGCAAGTATAAGGTCGGTCAAGAAGGTCTGTATGAGATTTAACTCAAATAGTTACAAGCTACAATTATGTGGTCGTCATGATCGGTTAATGTGCCAAAAAGATGTACACATCTCACTGTGGTTTCCAGAAGAGATCATGAAGTTACCTTCCTTTCATTAGAGCCCAAGTTGGGGATTTACTTTGTGGTCATGTAGTGGTGTCCTAAACCAGTGACTGATGTGAAAATTCCAAGATATTGAGCATGCGAGTATCCTTGGACTGTGCCTGTGGTGGTTTGTGAGAAGAGGCCACGTAAAAATGATCTTCTAAATGTTTCCTCATGCAGCCTTGCCGGCTGAGTGGCTCAGAGCCAGCGGGTCATTCCCCGTCACACTTTCAAAAATGTTATTTAGTGACAACGGAGAGAAAGTGGTCATACCTGGCAATGATTAAGGTCTCCCCATATGGTGGGAACATCAGGCCTACTTTGTGAAGGAGTCAGCCCGTACAGCACATTTCTCAACTGCCGAACCCATTGCACAGTTTGAGGTTTTTGGACGGATTGTCAGACATCACAAGTTGTACAAGGTATTCATAGCTGTTGTTCATCTCAGTCCAATAGTTCTTGCCTGCCGGGGAAATACTAAATTCCCAAAAGCGCTGTGCATGACTATCCAACGGAGTGTTGAAAAAAAAACAGTTCATCCTTGAATTTGAATGCCTGTAATTACGTGTGCATACAGCGACTTGTTAGTGCCATACATTGATACCTTCATTTTAATTGTTAGCATTTGTCTTTATATTTATCTATGTATTTATTTATTTATTAATTAATTCATTTATTTATTTATTTATTTTTTACATGTTTTAATTATTGCACACTGTTTCTGTGCAGTAACCATGGTGAGGTTATCTTGGCCCTATTTTCGGGGAGAAAAAAATATTATTTTCATTGTTTTGTTTTAATTTTATATATTTTAATCATGCAGGGGAGAGTAGGATGTATTCTTTCCTCCTTCCCCAACTAGAGTTTGAGAGTCCTTGATCCATCTGGAACAAATATGCCCTGGTGACAGTTGCTAACAGGAAAGCTCCCACATAAAAAAGCAGGAATTCCCAGAGTAAACTGTGGCTAAAATAGAGAAATGGACTACTTTTACACCTCATTTAGTTGCATTCTTCAGTCTGTATTCAATAGAAGGAATATATACTTTGTTTTTACTGAAACTGGCAATTATATTATCAGCCCTAATGCTTTTCGATGGTTGCTGGCACATTGATAACTGTGGTTGAAGTTGGTGATTTTATATCAAGGGCTGGTAATTTGTTGCCGAATATGAACAAGATGACAGACTTGAGACGGGCTGTTTTGAAAACATACAAATGGAATGGAGCACATTACAATTTGGCTGACATAATTATGTTTTAATGAGAATATACCACAATGGGCTTGGTCCTAAATAGTTTGGTTTTCGGTGACATAAAAGAGTCTGAAGATTGTCTGAACTGGATTGGGCTTGAGACAGGGTTCCTGAGTGATTAAATTCCCAGATTCTATTCTGTCTTGTTGTGTAAGGGATATAAAGTACATTAAGATCTGATTGTTCCTGAGCACATCAGCTCAAATGAGCCTGACTGTGCACCTTTACGAGGGGACAAAGCTATCCTGGGGCAATTTAAGCTTGAAATGGCTGAATTAAGTTCCCATTTGAGACCGTTCAATCGTACATTTAGCACAACATTGGCTGCGGCACGGGTCCCTTTTAACAAACGAGTTGGAGTGCAAGTTTGACTGCTGACATGTCAGCGGTTAAGCAGGGCAACTGATAGCGGCAGCTAGGTCCTTAGGGTACTGTTTCAAATGCCTGATGATTTGTCCAAACACTTCTGGCATCTGATTGTGAAGCCTGGAGTCGCAGGGGTATTAGATAGCGTTTGGGTCTGATTCCAAAGAGCATGTGAGAAGATGGTGACTTGCTGAATAGCTGTCTCGGTCTCCGCTCCCCAGCTTAAGTTAATTAGCGCCTCATTCGCCAATAGCAAAACACCCTCAGAGTCAATCAGGGGCTGGTGGGATTCTTTTTCTCGTTTCACACTCTTCCCTTGTTCAAATTATTGAGTTGTCTTCATCTCTTTTTTTTTCCATGTCTATCTTTTTCTCTCTGCCTTTCTTTGTCTCTTCTTCTCAGTCATCCCCTCGTTTTGTCTCCTATTTCTCTCCTCCTGTGCCCAGTTTTCCTTCTGTGTCTTGTTTGTCTGTCTTTGTCTTTTCTTCCCCCTTGGGATGTCATTCTCACAAATCTTTGTCTCTCTTGCGCACGCACGCACCCGCACACACACACACACACACACACACACACACACACACACACACACACACTTTGCTTGCCATGCAGGCCACACACACACAAACACAACGTTTTCCCAGTCGTAGACCTCCAAACAGTTGAAAGCACTGTATGGTGTCGAGCTGAGGTGTGGCCAGACCCAGCCCGGCCCAGCTCATCAGCAGTGGCCCGACGGTTGCCTGAGCGAAGCCCTGAATCACAGTCCCGGATCACATCCAGATGTCCACCAGCATCACCATTTAGAAACACTGGGTGAGGCCGACTCCCTACGCTCCATCACTCCCATCTGTCCTCCAACATGCCAAGCTACCATGACGAGTCTGTTGTTGACTGCACCCCCAACCCCCCCCCCTTTTAAAATAGAAGTAGGAGGAAAATGCAGAGAGGTGTGATTTCATTGACTCTTTCACAACCCCATCAATAAAACAGACAATGCAAAACCTGGAAATGTATGTTCAGGATTTGTGTGTTGAAACACTTGCAAATAAATGATAGTTTTGTCCCGATTTGGGTGGGGTGGCTTAATGTGCTTTGAAGTTCTGTCGTGTTATTACCATGTTTATTGCAATCCATCTCTCTAAAACCGTCTAAGTGGACTTTAAAGAGGGTTTAGTTGGCATTAGAGGTTTTAGAGCACGGCTCTCACCACAGATCCTGCTGAACTTTAGATTTGGTCGACCAAACATCCATATGTCAGCTGGAACGTTGAGTCATGATGCCAGCCGAGGCCAAGAGACTAGACTTCAGTCTAGCGTTGAAACTGTTAATGAGATTGTGTATATTTTGTCCGCTGTATAAACAGGTTTGTAAGGCTCGTTTGAACAATCCTAGTTCCTTAAGGCGATCCATTTTGACTGGGGCACATGGACAAAAGTACTTTGTCCTCCTCTGGACTTGTGTGCATGCAGGTTTTTCCCCTGAGACATAATTAATAAAACAGATTGAGGAATTTTCCCTCGCAGTTTAAACATTCATACCTGGGAGCGCCACTCAAGAAATTAGCAACACCTTATGCAGTGGTACCTTGCTATCTTGTGTTGACTGAAGGATGACTGTTTCGCATTCAATCTCACTTGCTATCTCTCCGTGTAACCCACAGGGTAGAATTAAACATTGTTATTGACACCATTGAGCTTTTCTTCAGTCGAGTACCAACTCCTTTAGTCAAAATTGAAATTTCATACAATTCAGGCAATTATTGCCTTGCTGTAACGGTGTTGCAACACTGTACCTACCCACAGAGAGGGAATCCCAAACTATTACATTTTGAAGTGTATATAGGATTGGCAAACTGCTGCAATGGCCTTAACTTTGAAATCGCAGTACAGTAAATATGTCACTGCGTCACAGATAGTCCTTCCTCGCTACAATACACTTCAGCCAGTGTCAGCTCACTGCAATACTTGGCCTCTAGCAAGGCAACCTCAACTGTACTGACAGTATTGCACTCTGCTGTAGCTTTTCAAAGAGTTGCCCAACCCGTGTGGTATGTCTACAATTTAACGGCAAACTAACATAGATATTGCAGAGTAATTTTTCCCTGGAGAGTATTTTGAGCCACATGTGCTGCCTGCTGGTGTTGGTGGTCGGGGAGAGCTCTGCAATTTCTGCTGGCAGTTCCTTTGGCTCCGGGCGCAGGATTCCCTGCCATTAAATGGCACCTTTGACTGGGTCAGGCTTGGCCAGCCGGTTCCTTCTGGCAAACGCGAGCGACAGCGGGAACAAATCTCCCGCTCTGTTTATTTAATTGCTAACCGCTCCGGTTTGGAAGCTCTGTTCAAAAGGGCCGCCGAGCGAGGAGCTGCCTGGCGTTCCTCTCCGCCTCGGGGCAGTGCGGGTCATCCCACATAATGAGTGGAAGGACTTACTTTACCAACTCCTCCTCAGCCGAAAACCAGCACGTGGTTCCCATTTCAACCCAATACTTGTGGGGAGGGAGGAGACGTTCGCACCTTCATCTTCTGGAGGAAGAGTTTTTCTTTTAAGTATGTAACATTGGGCTTGTATCTAGTGTCGTTGTTTAAGTGTGCTAAAGCGCATATGGTTTCAGCTGCCCAATGTGTGGGTACATGCACGCCTGTGTTTGTGCATGCTTGCTTTGGTGTGCGAGTGTAATTGCAGTGTGTTTGCCCTGAACGTCCGTCTCACATGTGCAGCAGATGTTTTCAGGTTGTGATTGGCAGCCAAGCCTGGTTCATACCATTGTCAGGGCCTCTGAGGCCACCGGCCAGTCAGACTGGGAATAGAGTTAGCGTCAGACAGCGTCAGCAGGACATAAGACTACATATACACACTCACACAAAGATATTTGTACAATGGATTGTAATTCAATGTTTCACTGATATAATGTAAAACGTTTTGATTGCACACATATTGAAAAACACACATGCACACACCTGCACACAATTGTTATGTCTACCACCTTTTTTTGCTTTCCTTTTTATGTAAATTTTGTGCCGCTGTTTTATGTTTGTATTTAAAACACACACACACACACACACACACACACACACACACACAGTGGAGGGTGCGCTTATCTCATTTATGCACTGGGATGAGAAAGTGATTTCATGCAGGGAGCCAGGAGATGAGAGACCGAGGGAGGAAGAGAGAGCAAGAAAAACTTAGGATATCTCGAAGGACAGGGTAAAAAATTGGTTGAAAGGGAGAGAAAAATAGTGGAAGAGTAGAGGGAGGGTTAAAATGAGAGTGGGAGAACAAGAGGTTGGTTCCTCGGTGGCTTTTGGGAGAACTGTGGCAGCTGGAATCACACAGCAGGGGCTCATTTAAAGCCATTCATCACAGCTGATGCAGAGAAGAGGAGGGAAGCTGGCTTAGGATGGACGGAGGGCAAAGAGAAGAGGGAGAGGGAGAGGGTGAATGGGACTCTTCATGTTTTAGCCGAGTAATAGCTCATTAGTGTCTGTGTCTTTGCTAAACTCTTTGAAGGGCGTTGCCCCTCCCTGTGTGAACATATATGTGTGTGTGTGTGTGTGTGTGTGTGTGTGTGTGTGTGTGTGTGTGTGCAAACATACACCTATGTGTGATTTTGTGTTTGTGTGGCTGAGGTCCACTGAGCACATTCTGAAGAGTTTATACCTTCAAGTGCTGAGACATTTTCGGAAAACTTACATATTCCAAATATTTCACTTGAATTGATTTACTCAACTGACGACAAATTGTCTTTCATTTTCACATATGGCCTCTTAGTTTCTTGTCGATTTGATATCATATTAAATTGCCGATACTCCCTGCTTTCCTGTACGCCCATCCACCACAATCTGTTACAGATGCAAGATGTTGTTGGTGAAAGGGTCGATGGTGTCTTTAGTGCTTCAGAGAGACGAACAGCGGGGTGCGTCTTCTTTTCCTATGGCTTAGCTATTTTTTCGAGGGGTTGGACGCCACCCTTCACGATGACTCATGTATCTTAACAGGTCTTGTAAAAATACAAACTGATCCCTCTCGAGTGACCCCGTTCGAGTGATGCATCTCCACCGATTGTAATCGCAGACATGGGGGTGGGGTGGGGTGGGGTGGTGGGGGTGACGGTCCTATTAAAGGGCTTTCATCAACAGTCTGTGTCGCCTTTCGCACATGTTTCCAGAACATGGGGGTTTTGGAGATGGAAATCCTTTTGTATCTCCCTCCATTTGATGTACCACCTGATAAACCCGCACGTGTGAAATCAGACACAATTCACTGCTCCAACCGCAGGGCGAGGGGAGGGGGGCCTTCCATTATAACACCCACTTTGCCTCACAAATGAATCAAGAGGACTTCTATTGGTTCCTTTTTCATGTAAAAAAGGTAACGTTCTGTTTTATGTATTTGGAGAGGCCCCCCCCACCCACCCACCCAGCACAGGCATACACACACAACAAAACAAAAGGGGAAGGGGGGAGTGTTTGATCTGTTATCTAATTATTTTCATCTGTTTAAATTCTTGGCTTGAAACCAGCCTACCGTTTGGTTTTCATTGTGCTCTTGCTTCATGCTTTAGTCTGGCTGTGCGGTGGGCATCACAACTGCACTCTGTCACAGACAAACTGATTAACCCCTTCACGTAAAAAAACCCCTAAAAAAACACCTGTTATATTTGGGTCGCCAAATCAAATAGCAGAATTTCTTCCTTTGTTTTGTTTTTTTTATTATATTTCTCTCCGCACTAAACTACTTCTTAGCAAAATTGTATTTTGTTTTATAAATGGTTGGTTAACCTGTTTATGTTACATTATAATTGTAACAAATTGATGTGACAGAAAGCTCAGTAATATTAATTTATGCCAGGATTTGGCTGAAACTATACCACTTTATACCAACTATACCAACTTATATAAAATTAACTTTTATTAACTTTTATAAAATTCCACATTTCCGTGTAATTTGCGCCGTCTGTCAAATACAAAATGTATCAGCTTTGATGCAGGATTCTTCTTTTAAATATTTTACTAGTACCGTTTTTTCAAAATAAAACAAATAATGAGGGAGGATACAATAGCAATAATACAATACACTTTATTCATCTATGAAAACAAATTCTGTTTTCTGCGGTATTGAAACGGACACAGATGTGGCAAACGTAAGGAAAAGCCAAATACAGTTTATAAAGCAATCTGAAATTAGGACAAAATGAGGTCGCGTAGTTGAGGTCATGACGGTCGGGGGTGCAAGTTAAAACAAACTTTCAGAATGAAGTAAGCTAAGTCCAATGTATGTTGTTGTTTTTTATTTATCAATCTAAGTCAATTATGTCATCGGGCATCACATTTAATCTAGAAATTAAAGCACCAACCTACACATCTGCAAACAAAAAAAGATAAATAGAAATAAAAATTAAAAAAAAGTCACAACCAAGGTGGTTATCTTCCCATCTGGATACTTTTTCATTGCAAATTGAAAGGTTTGAGTGGCGTCATGTTGCCATGCGACACCACATCTGTCCACTAGTGGGCGGTAGAGGACACAAGCGCTCACGCAGACTCTTCACACCCACCAATTAGAGTGATTCATTCTAGCCGTTCGCTCTCTTGCTTCCGTGGGAGAGACTCGCCATGGCACTGGGAGTCCTGCTCGGCGTGGATCAAGCCAGCGACGCGTTGAAGCTCAATGAGCGCTTTGTTAATGTGTTTAATCCCTGTGAGGAGGCTCCTTCTTCCCCGCCAGTGATCAGCACCTCCTCGTGTACCTCGTCAGAATGCAATTACACAACAGCTGGAGATGCAGCAGTGGGAAGGACTCCTACATCCTACATGTCGTGTTTAACCCTTCTTCTCAAGCGCTGTGATAGCTATGTGATTCTACCACTTGCAACGTTTAACTCTGCTGCGCGTGTGAATACAAGCGCATACTTAGAATAAAATAAGTCATTCTTTAAAGCTTTTTTGTTATGCTGGTAATAAAATAGACATTGCATGAGGAAGCTGCTTCCGCCAGATTATATCAGTTGTGGCTGGGTATTTGTACTCAACACCTTTTAAGGTATCAACCAAAATAACCCAATAAGTGGTGGTAGTAGTATCGAAAAACTTCTCCTGAAGTTGTATTCGATCCTGCATTCGATCCTGCATTCGATCCTTTTGGTCACCACATCTAGAAAAAAAAAGACTGTTTGCATGGTTTTGCTCGCAGCCAAACTACCACAGCAGCAGCTACAACAGTCTGTTAAAGGACAAGTTGACAATTTTTCAAATCTGTCTTAAAACAACAGTCAGGTGTCCATATGAACAGTAAAAGAGGTCTTGCTTGCTGTAATCATTCCTCCTCTACTGGTTATTTGTTTAAATTTACACTGCCCCAATACTTCATTGTATAGTTTTCCACTGTTATTGACCCTTGACACTTAAAAAATGTATTTGTGTAAAAATCATTTGGATGGGAAGGAGTGGTGGCATTTTACGAAACTGAATGCTTCCATTCACATGATTGGTATAGTAGAAGAAAAAGTTATTGAATTAAGTACTCTATGGGTATCGGTATCACTTTAAGGGTACTGGTATTGGTACTCTTACCGTAATTATTTAAACAATACCCAGCCCTAGGTAATCAAGTCGGTGTCCAAACAGCAGTTTAATATCTCAATAAAATGATATTGCCAGGAATGATTCATGATCATTCACTGAAGGCGACCGTGTAACCGAGATAATGTTGTTGTCCTTTCAGTGAAGTTTAACAATTAAGCTATGGATAAGCGTCTCTTTTCAATCATTCTAAAGCACGTTCATTCATTCAGCACATGAACCATCATGGGCCGAATGCATGAAAGTCCGCTAGGAATGGCACGCCAAGTAATTTTTATTTGATGGCCACGTATTCTATTTTTTTATTTTTATTTTTTACCTTTGGTATAATTCCCTTATATCATTGACATTTATTTCAAAGACATTAGATATGTCTAGATATGTAGAAATCCAGACGAAACGCGTTCACAACCAGTCAGACATCTGGCCACTCTAATGGCCATGGGTTGTCTTCATCGCAGCCAACAACAGAAAGACTCTTCTCTTTCTTTCTCTTTAATTTTTGCTGCTACGTGCTTCCTAAGTTGTTCTGCATTTGAACCCTGGCCAAATGCTGGCCGGTGCTTCATGTGTGTGGCGGCATTTATGCACATTTGAAAATCTAGAAATGTAGCTAAATGGCTTTTCAATTTTGACGTCCCTCATTCATCACACAGTACTTTCATGGGGGGTTTTTTGTGATGCGTTGTTCCCATTTTGCCTTAATCAGTTTCCATACTGCATGCGAACATAGTGAGGTGTCAACACTTAACATCCCAGCTCGCCTCTCAAACAAATAAATAACAGCTGGCAGCAGCATTTCCTCTTTGATAGAACATCTCCATCAAGGCCAACATGACTGTCCTGCTCTAAACAGTCGTCAAAGAGTCATCATAGAGACAACTTCTCTTAGGTCCGGCACCCAAACATCTGGCGGAAGCATGTCACATCCGGGGTGTGTGTGTGTGTGTGTGTGTGTGTGTGTGTGTGTGTGTGTGTGTGTGTGTGTGTGTGTGTGTGTGTGTGTGTGTGTGTGTGTGTGTGTGTGTGTGTGTGTGTGTGTGTGTGTGTGTGTGTGCGCGTGTGTTACAAATTTTGGTGTCTGTGCGTTTGAGCATGTGTGTCTGCACGCATGTGAGTGAAACAGGGTCTGGCATTAAGATCAAAGTCCCAGCTTTACTTTGCAGCCAGCCAACATACTGCCAGGAAGCTCCATTCTCCTCTATGGGGGATGTCTCGTTATTAGGCTCAGATTATTTCAATTACACCGAAGTTGCTTAGTTACTGAGACATTCCTTGACTTTCTGTTTTTATTTATCAAAAGGCACGGTGACAATCTCTACCGGATAGAAAATGTATACATTAAACAAATGATAATAAGCCTCTCCAGAACGTATTGAACGCACCATAGACCAAATGTAATATACTCTTGCCCGGTACTTTTTTAGTACCGGTTTGAGCTGGCGTTGTCTCAACGTGAATTTGACATGATGATCAGTAACAGCTTCACAGTTACCTTCGCCTGAGATCAGAATTGACACTTTTTTGGTTTCTGCACCTTGGAAGAGAGAATTTCCACCAATATCATATTTGATTACTCTAAAGGAAATTGATGAATGCAGACAACAAAGTCAGTCAATTTGGCAAAAATCAAACAATTCTCAAGGGAATTTTTTTTTTTTTCCCACAGATAAACTGTATCTAAATGCCATCTGTTGAATTAGGCAAGATACGTAAGAAATGGTTTGTTTATGTTACATTAATTGTGTTAAGTTATCAAACCTATAAGATGGAAATTATCTTAACGGTGGTATTGCATCATGATTATGACCTAAAGGTTCTCATGTTACAAGTTCTGAAACATCTGGAGATAATTTTTTTTTTAAGAACTAGATTCTTGGTCTAATAAACTTTTCATTGGCATAGAGTTCAATTCAACTCAGCAGTGAGTTCAATTCTCGGTTTTCTTCATTAGCTTGTTGAATCCAAGCAAGGACAGATGATGTCTAAACATCACCCAGCACTAAGCCCTCGGTAGCCTAACTATTTTTCTATCCTATCGAACCCATCCAATGTTCCTTTTTTTGCTGAGCAGTTCCTGTTCTCCTAACATCTCTCCCCGTTGTCCCTGCTAATGAAGTGTGCTGGTAGTGATGAGGTTTAAGGTGTGTAGTGGGGTGCTGTTGTGGCAGTGACAGGGTGGTCTCTGGCTGCTGCTGCTGCTGCTGCTGCTGCTGCTGCTGCTTGTAGGGCTGCTGCTGGTAGGGCTGCTGCTGGCACCCTCATGCTCATCATGCACACATTGTTAAGTGGCACCTGGCCATATAGAGAGAGAGAGAGAGAGAGAGAGAGAGAGAGAGAGAGAGAGAGAGAGAGGGAGAGAGGGAGAGAGAGAGGGAGGGAGAGAGGGGCTGGCAAACCTGGCAGCCCAATGGAGGAAGAATAATCAAGATTGATTGATAACGGAAGATTCCGCTTCACGCTGTCTCTGCTTTAAAAAAAAACCCATTTGACGCGGGATGACACTTTTTTGGTGATTGAATGCCGTGAACAGATAATTTTAGGTGTAAGTCATCGGGGCAGGTGTGTCTGACACAGCAGCACACAAAATAGTTGCGTGCAAGCTGAAGACTATATAAAATAGTAGGGATGTTCATGCTTTGCTTTTCACTCATCGGTGGATGATGAAGTAAGATAGTTTTATTGTCCGCACGCAGTACGCTGATGGTTTCCAGTTGTCCTCTACAGCCCAAGGCCACTTTTGCTTGTAAGAAAAAAACAACAACAAAAAAAATACTGAATTTCAATCAACACATCCAGTGAACACCCCCAGAAACATCATCTCCAACTTGTTTTAATTTCTCTAATGAAATGGACTGTCTCATTTGCTTTTTGTCTGTGTGCAAAAGGTAATCATTTCCAGTCGTCAATGCAGTATTACTGAGCTGTCCATCACAGTGTGCCTCTGTACTGTTCTAACCTTTCCCCAAATCACAAGGCTAGTTTTTACTATAGGCCTAACCTCTGCATCGCAACATGCTATTGCTATTCCTTGTGAATTGCCACCCTGTCCATTCTACAATAAGCACATGATTGAGCAGCCATGTGTGCATGTTTTCTGTGTGGGAGTCCAAGGAATGATAGTCCGCCAAGACTTTTTCCACCTCCTTTCCACTCTTCTGGTCCATAATTTACCCAACGACACTCTCTGGAGTCCAGGACCATCGACCAGCCTTGTACGTGCAAATTCTGAATTCATGAGAACCTTCTTTGAAGTAGTTTCTTTCAAATTGAGGCTCCGCCTTGGGAGAGAGTCATTCATCAACTGTTCATTCTTTTTTTTGGTGTCCATCATGTGCAATGATTGATAATAGGGTTAGGGGTTATTTAAGCCTGAGGTCACCGTGATCTTGGCATCTGGACAGTGGGAGAATGAATTGACCAAAATTTCATATTTGATTTGAATAGGAATTGATAAATTGACTAGTTTAAAAGATAGTATTTTTCAGCTTTTCTTGGGTTATGACACATTCAGGGAAATCCCAAAGGAAATATGTATAAGTATTTATAATAAGTATGTTGTTTGAACATCGACATTGCAATGTGTGGATGTGCAGTAGTCACATCGCAAAGGGTGCGATGTTGACAAATTTGCCCATCCCAGTAACATGTTCAAGCTTTACATTTTGAACATTTTACATTCATTAACTATTCTATTTATCAGTCTGAAAAATATGACACAATCCTCAATAGATTAATGACGATAGTCTCCATTTGCTCTGCCCCTGCCTCTTCTCCCCATGTGTAAGAAGGTTACTTAACTGAGCATGCTCTGTATTAAATCAGATTAAGATGCCAGGACAAATTTAGCATACATTCTTTGCAAGTGTTTTATTTTGTACAGGTACACCACTTAACAACCTACCTGTTTAACGACCGTTCGTACTTACAACCAGCTCTCTGTACAATACTGGGATGTGCGCACTGGGTGCGCGGCGTCTCAGCATCAAGCTTCTCATCACACATCACCCTTTATATACTATACACAATACAGTATATAGTATATATGCACTAAATATACTATATACACTTTAAACACTATATACACGATATATACTATATATACTATATACGCTATATACACTATATATACTATATACGCTATATATACTATATACACTATACACTGTATACATGTCATCTTATCACCGTTCTCAGTCTCATTCACGCAGTCTGTCAGTATTCACTACACTAGCGTTCACAATGGCCACGCCCCCTTACCGTGAAATAACACAGGTCCTCGCTTATCAACCAATTCACTTAACGACCTGGTCCTAGGAATGGAACTCGGTCGTTAAGTGAGGAGTACCTGTATTTGAAACAGATAAGATTTCATTTCTGCTTAATTGCTTTGAATAAAATTAAATTTAAAAAATAGCTTACATTTGCTGATCACGTATGCTGCTAGGAATGCAGGTGTTGTGCCTTAAGGTGGAGGTATGCTTAAAAAGAAATAGTTTTTGACCAAAAATACATCATCTGAACAAGATAAGACAAACTGACCCGGTGATCTGGGTTCTGCCGTATCTCCTCAAATAAGAAGAGAGAACCATCTCTGGTCCACTGTGCGTCCCGTGTCTCCAAACCAAGAAAAATAATGCAAGTTTATTTTAGATGTATTTCTTTTTGAGGAGCACGGCACCCAGACGGAAGATAAGGTAAATAAAAGCCCCGGTCACTATTTGAGGAAATGTGGGTACTGCCAATAAGTGACAGAGTTTGAGTTCACTATTTTTTATTTTTTTCATCTTTATGTAAAGCAAAGCCACTGCCAACTCCTCTCGCAGTCGTGTTCGTACTTCTTTTACCGCAGAGTTCTTATTTTGTTTTTATTAAGTATTCTGCTGACTGTGTTTTGGGACATGTTCCCCGGTGGTTCTTACGTCTTTTGTCCTCACGTCTTTTTAAGTGTACCTCCTGCTTTAAAATTGCACTTTCATTGGACACAAGCTTCCATCGGGCCATGAAGAAAGGTGGTGATTGTTCACTGCCACAGCATGAGACGACAGATACAAGCGACTTATTTGCCCACTCGACTTGCTTGACTTATTTCCCGACAAAAGACATTATACTCTTGTAAATGTGGAGAATCTTATTTTTCTTAAATTGTGCATTATTCTCTTTAATCTAGTACCCATTGTTTTGTATAAAAATATACCAGAGTGTTTACATTTCACCCTGAATACGCTGCCATTTTGTTCAAAGGAATTTTTGGAATTGCCCAAATATTAACATTTTTACATAGTTTACATATTTTATTCAAATCATTGTATAAATTATGAGAAATTATTATGCAATTTTATAAATACTCTGATAAAACTGATAGTGTAGTGATAATGTTGGCCAATGTAATCATGCACATGCCAAGTTGTCATTAATACATGTATTCACCCTGAAACGGTGAGTTTGGGACTCCGTCAGTCAAGTCGGACAAGACGATAGATTCATTGGGGCCAGAGGCTTTGACATCCAGCAGTGAGACTAATCTGCACATATGTGGCCGGCACATCAGAGAGCCAGATGCCGGGAGGGCAAAACTGTGTGTATGCAGGTATACACGCACATCCACTCACACAGGCCAGATGCTGGGAAGACAGACTGCATGGAGGTGCTCTCCCTGGCAAACACTCCCAGGGGGTGCCATCACTCACGTCAGGTAGTGACTGATGCATGGAGTCCATCCTGGAGTACATGCATGCATATGCTACGCTATCAATCCACTCTGTTCACCTCTCCCCTAAAATACAAAGTTGCAGTGCTTTGAAGTAATGGACAAAGAACAAATTTGGCATCAGCCTATGATCGACAAAGTTTTTTCATTTTAAACACGGTCCTCATAACCTTGTGTGTTGTGTATTTATAGTATACAGTGGTTTTATCTTGTATGCTTGTGCCCATGCGCGCTGAAGGTCAAACAACCACTGTACGCTACTCCAGAAGGGTGTGTCGGAGAAGATGTTTATTCTGTCTAGTCTGGCGTTGATGTGTCTTTTTGTGGCTGTGCTGGTTTGCGGCTAGGTGAAGAATGTAGTGATCCTTCGCTCAGTTTTTGTCGTTGCATCCCTCCCCCTCCAGTCCAATTCAAGTCATTAGCTGTCCATGACTATACATAAACAGCAAGAGAAAAGCCATTAGGGAGAAATAAATGGACGCCTCCTTCTTCTGTTGCCGTTTGAGAAGGTCTGTTAGGAGAAGAAAGTGCCTGTGTTTATTTTTCTCTCTTTACCATCTCGTCAGTTTGGGCAAACCCTTTTTATCTTTTGCGCGGTCGCACCACTCAAACTCCTCACAGAGACAGATAGTGCACATTTGGGGGGTTTCGGTTCTTTGCCAAAGAAATAACTAATTCTATCAAAAAAAACAAGCTGTATCGCTGGTCTCTGGCTTTTACGCTCACTTTGTGAAGTGGTAAAACTCTGAGGTTTGGAGTGAAGGCCCTCGCTAATCGTCATTCCCCACAGACCCCTCTGGGGTGAGGTTGTTTACAATGAGCGGCCGTGAGGAGGAAAAAAAATAAAGTATGAAAAAAGTTGTCAGAAAATGTTCCAAGCCTGTGAAACTTCTTGTAAATACCATAATTGCCCTGCGTTGTATCATCATGCCGAATGCCACGCTGTGTGCCAAGTGAAGTTCCAGTTACGTCCAGAGTTGTGTGTTTGTGTGTGTGTTTTGGTTGGCAACAAAGCACTCGCCTCTATACACAGTCAGGCAGGCAGGCAGTCAGTCACACCAGGGCCAATTGGTAACAGTTGTGGACTGCCACCCCCCCCACACACACACACACTACCACAGCGTATGCACAAAGCACACACGTTCAGTCTCTCACACATACATATAAACACATACAAGTAGACACACACACACAACAAAACACCCTTTTAAACCAGCAACACTGTTGAAGCCTCCATTAAGATGAGTCAGCAAATGAAAGCGTTGGAGTGGATGTATCGAGGGTCGAGCAATTTCGGAATTAAAGAGTAGACCTGTCTCCAAACCCTTCTTAAATCCACCCCTCCGTATGTGTGTTCATAACTGCTATCTGACTCTAGTGACACAGTGTTAAATCATGATTGGCTTTGATATTTTTGCAATGGCTTGAGAGCCTGAGAGCTGCTGGAAGCAATTTGGTTAACTTAAATCCGCAACTACGTATACACACATACATTTAATATACCTACATATATGCAGCAGGTGGCTTAATCTGCTCTGCTGTGGCAGTGCTATTTGGAACAGAGAAACGACCTCCAATGATACCCCATTTTCAGATCTCTGCACCACCAGGGTCGAGGAATCACTTTTAGCTGAAAACAATACACAAAGATTTTGACTGGTCGCTTTGTATTACCACATAAAACATCACATCCAAGTTCTCAGGTGTTAACTGAAGGGAAATGGAAATCAGCCTCATATCTAGCTACTCATTTTCAGTTATAAGTAGAAATGTGTTCTGGTTTAAGCCTATTGGTATTGATTCTGGTCAGGTTAAGTGTAAACAGGGGTCTGTAATTGAAACCCAATGAGCAACACACGCACACAACTATCTTGTGGGTCTGCTTGTCATCCATGGACTAGCCTCAAGATTTTTTCCATTGTCCTTGTCTTCCACTCGCCTCTCTGGGTCTGGAGAATGTATTTGGACCTTGCCTCTCTGTTATAACCTTGGCTCTGGCTGGATGCTGTAGTGCCTTCAGTTGGTTCAGCAAGTCCCCTTATGACTCTGTGAGGGTTTTAAGATCACTCGGGCGCAAATGAGGCAATTTAGTGCCTATACAATATCATAGTACTGTGAGGAATGCTTCCTTTCTTAAGCATGTTAACTTGTAAGTGTATTTACCTGGCAATTATTCCAAGTTTGGCCAGATTCTATCTATATACTTTGATCTTATAAAGAAAAGGGGTGCACTTCAAACATCAGTGCATATCGTTACCAAGTCCTGTGCAATGACATTAACAGACATACATGCACACACACTCACATACATACTTTTTAGGTTAGATTCCGTAAGTAGTATCTTTCCCTTGTTGGACCCTTGGTTGACTGTTTTAATGAGAATCAAACGCAGGCTAGAAGCTACTCCCAATGAGAGGAAGCATCTCTCTGTGTTTCCAGATGAGGCTGGAAGTGGGAGCGGAAACAGAGCTGTTATCCAGTTAGGCCGCAGACACTGTGCTGGACGCCAACATGAGCTAATCAGCGACGGGCTGTTTACACACAAGGCTGTAATGTGTTGGACTAGCGGTGGGGCGGCGCTGAGTCGCAGTCTACAGTCGGCAGGTGATGTCATAAAGGAGGCAACATCTGCGTCCTATTGGTCTCTGCGCCCTGGGTCCCTCCGGCAGTTCTACAAAGAACGACGGCCTTGTTTTTACGCACATTCTTATAAGTGAATAACAGGTTTGCGTTTGTAGCGGAGAAACAATACAGCATTCTGGAATTCCCATCTTCTTTTGACCTTGATTGTTGTTCTCACTCCAGCAGCAGCTCTAAGGCTGTAAGATCTGACCGTAAAGTGTTTTGTGAGAGGATTTGTCTTTTAATTTAGTTGCTTTAATTCCCGATGTCCTTGAACTTTTTTGAAACAAATTGTTTGCAGATTTAACTTACTAGCCCAACCTTACTAGGTTGAAAGGTCTTATTTCAAAATCCTGTTTAAAGTGAAAGACCCAGTGTGTAGATGGATGAATGGGTGCAGACAGACTGATGGATACCTAGATGGATACCTAGACAAAAACATAGACGAACAGACAGTCTGATGACAGATAGATAGATAGATTGATAGTAAGTAATTTCCCCCTGGGATTATTAAAGTACTTCTGATTCTGATTCTGATAAATCGATACAGAAATGGATGTATAGATAGAACAAAAACAAATTTAACAATCATGGCAGTATTCTGAAATTTTTAACCTAGTTAGAAGAACTGTTGTAGAACACTACAACAGCTGCAATGGAGAAGCACCATCACTACTGAGGTACAGTGGTAAGGTCTCAGGATATGGATGGCTGTGGCACGTTTCCACGTTTGTTTGTTTTTTTCAGTACAGAATTATTAAGAGTGAGGGATGCAAAGTGACACGGGTCATTCAGACACAGGATGTGCCTGTTTACTCTTTTATAAAAGAAAGAATAATCCCTTTTATTTTCCGTGGCCGCCAGCGTCACCCGTCAGTCCTCACGTCCCTGTTATCCCTGTGGCGCTGCCTCTCGCCTACCAATCAGCCTCTCTCCTCATTCTGCTGAGCCGTCGTTTGCCCCGCCAGCCACTCTTGTTTTTCATTGCAAACAGAAAAGATGCGGCAAAGCAGCTCCTCTGACCCATAGAGGATGGTTAATTGCCTCATGCATCTCCTTTTTTACAAGGTGTAATTGGGAAGTGGCTCTGTTGATTCTTCTGTATCAACAGAAAATAACTCTTGCCTTATTAGGACCACTGATAAAGATTCAGCCCCCGTCCTCCCCTCTGAAGGGAACTTTGGCAACACAGTAAAGTTTCACTGTTTGTTTTGATTCCACTTATATTGACATTGAGATTTCACTCATTAAATTGGCAACAGTCGAGCAGACCCAGCCTTTTCAACAATATACAATTGTTTCACTATTTTAGATAACGGAAATAATCTTTGATTTCCTGCGTTTTTGCGTCATACCAATAAGACGCAAAATGACACAAACCCCATTGTGAGAATCAAGCCTAATTTATGCTTGTTTACTTGACATTTATCTCAGCAGAAATGATGGAATTTCCTTGTCTTGCCAGTTTAACTGTGGAATTTTGGCTTGCCATTTCTTGAGGATGTCTTGATATTATACTGTCATAAGTATAAATATGAAAACGACAGAACCCCTACTTCTCATTCTTTATGTTGTGCGTGCTAGGGCTGAACGATTTGGGAAAATAATCAAATTGCAATAGTTTTAGACATTTTTATTTTTTTGAGTTCATTGTCTTCTGTATTATTCAGTAAACACAAGAAATTAATCATTCTATAGTATGACCAACACAACATTGGATAGAGTCAACATATAAACTGCTCTTTGTTGTAGGCCAGGCCTACGTATTATGATGAAACTAGATTAATTGATGCATGAATTGATATGAATAACATACTGTATCTTTATTTGACTATTGAATTGTAAAAAGAGAAACCTTCGATGACAGTAGAATATTGAATGATTGATTTAACTTCAAGCCTTGTAATTGTTCGAATCTGAAAATTTACATTCAAAAAATATACAGTGTTTCAAGCAGAAATGTATTATTTTTTGTAAAATTGTTGTGCGCATACATCCACATAAGTCATATACATCCACATACACGGAGCACCGCTCTGTGCGGTCAGGGACAGCTTAATGCTCATTAAATAAAAAACAAAACAAAACAAAACAACGCATTATTAACAGACGCATTATTCTGGAAGAGGCTCTGTCTGGACTCTACAGGTGTTCCGAGGTCTGCCAGCAGCGCACTGTGGCCCGGGCCGGAGCACTGGGTCTCACCGGGGGGCAGTGTGGAGGGTTAAAACAATCGGGGGGAACGGAGAAAGTGTCCCCATTAGCCACGGTTTCGTTCCATAAGTACTTGTTTCGTTCCATTAGGAGACGTAAAATAAATAAAAACACACTGTTCTGGCACGTGCATCGTCTGTATAGTCCAAGCGTGAGACAGGTGCGCAAAATGTACACCGACCGCTCCCTCTCCCTACCTCCCCCTCCCCCTTGGGATGGCATCCTAGGTGGCCGCCTATCTCGCCTATAGGAAGAGCCAGCCCTGGACAGCTCTAGTGGTTAGATTGTGTAACATAAACAAAAAAAAAAAATTATATATATATGTGATTACATTTTTAAAAAAAATTTTAATCGCAGGCTTTGCGATTTGAAAATTGCGTTCTGTTAAATTGCAATGTCAGTTTGAATTTGATTAATCGTTCAGCCTTAGTGCGAGCGTCTGCGCGCACATGAAATGTTGACATTAGCCATCAAGTTCTCCAAAGCTTTCACGACGGGAAGGGTCGGTTTTCCACACACCTTTGCTTTTAAATCCAGCAACTTGTCTCAAAGAGATTTCTTGCCCATCCACTGAGAATTAGTGATGGATTAATCTGCCCTTGTGTGTCTTAACTTTCAGTAAGAATGTGGCATAAAGCCAATGGCAACCAAAATGGAATGAGATCAATGTGTGTATCTGTGTGTGCATGCATCATACATTTGTGTATGTATGTTCATGCTTGTATGTAAATTTGTGTGTGTGTCTGTATGTGTGTATTCATGCATGTAAGCCTGTCTTTGCTTTCTCCCACATTGCGGCATAAGAGCGTTTTAAAATAAACAGCCCTTGCCTGAAACAGGCCCGGCATTGTGATGTGGATGATAGACTGGTTCCAAGCCAGAGCCAGCAGCTGTCTCGTATAGCAGCAACAATAGGAAATTGGGAATTATGACGTTAGAACCATGACTTGTTAACAGGGGTGAATTGGGGAATTAAAGTGTGCTCATTTGTGTGTGAAAAGCAATTACCATGTACATATACCACGGTGAACTGGTCCAATATCTCGTCACTGCTCAGGTCAGGATACGTCAAAAATGTTGCCTTACAGTTTTGCGTGGTCAGGAATTCATCAGTGAAATGAGGTGTTGTTTCAGGGGCCAGAAATGAATCAGGAAATTTGGCACTGGTGGACTTCCTCCACGCATAGGTGGAGCGCCACCCGGCACAAACGGCTCAGTCTCGTAGTCTACCCTCCGTCTTCCTCGCAAATTGTTGCCTGATGGTTCGTAGATGATGTGGGTGTCTCAGGAGACACCTCGCATATGCCGCTCTCCTGTCTCCCATCGCCTTGTCCTCTTGCCCTCTACTGCTCTGTCCATCCGAACCCAACATGCCTTCCTTCCTCCCCTCCAATTATCCACTAAACTTAATTAGCCGGCGTCAGCTCAGAGCAGGCCGTCCTGTCAACCGCTGATGCCTCTGGTTCAGCAAAACATGTTTTCTCACCAATTACCGAAGCAACTTGAACTCGGGAGCAGGGCGAGATGAACATTTTTTTTTTATTCCGAAAGGCAAATGCCAAGGATGACCTTGAGCAGTCACCCACAGGAATACTGATCCGCTGGCCAGTTGTTGCAGCACACACACAAAAAAAGAAAAACACCAAAATGATGATAAAGTGATCTTTGAAACATCCCCGAAGATTCCTCTCGTCACGGCAGCAGCAATAAAAGTCTGCTCCCTTCCTGGACAGGAGAGCTCTGTTTAAATTGGCACTCAACTGCGGTGGGGGGCATCACAGTCTGGTTTCCCATTCCTGTAAAACATCCATTAATCAGTGTTCGATTCAAACGCAGAGTAGAGTTTTTTTCTCTTCCATTTGGTATATTTTCTATTTGGCTGCTATCCACCCCCACCCCATGTCTATTTGTATTTCAGTGGCATCCATGCTCTTTTTTTGGAACTCTGGGTGGTTGCTTGACATGGCTTTCGTCATGACTACAGTAAAGACAAGGGGAAAAAATAACATGCCACCAAGTCAGATCTGTACACAGAAAACGGACGTAATAAAGACCCCAATTTATAACAAATGTAATGAACCATGCTGTATTGACTGTTTTTTCACTCATATATTTCTTCAGTCATTCATTTACAGTTGTAGCCTATGTCATACTGTAGGGTGTGTGCGACTCGAGCAAGGCTGTCGAATGGCCTCAGCATGAAGATAAGCCGAAACTCTTCGAGGCTGTCTTACAACAAACTGCCTTGCTTCATGTTTGCTGTCTTTGGTCTACCTCAGCTGGCTCGCACATTACATTTTACATATAGCGACTCGTTGCATTCAATAATTTTTTTAATCCGTCATTGGTTGCATTGTCATTCCTGACCCAGATCCAACTCTAGCCTCCAACTCAGGCAAACTAATAAGAACTAAAATCAGTATCTGGTTTTGATGTCAAGCCTCAATAACTCTCAAACTGGAATTTGGAAAGCTCTTAGTGGTTATCTTTTTGTCTTGTTGTCGAGCCAGACTCCTGGAGTTGCTGAGTCGTCACAAAGGCTAACTCTAACAAATCACACAAGCTTTCAACTGGACAACCTTCGGGAAGGCATATACTCCCAATTGAAGGACGCCGTAGTCCCACTGAAGGACTCCAGTCCCGAGTGTCTGGCCTTGTGCTTTGGCAACCATTAAAGCAAATGAGGAATAACGCCCTGATTAAATCCAGAATGGATTCAGGAAGTAGCGAAGCCATTTGAAAGAGCGACTGGATCTTTCCACTGACTTCCGTGCCCTCCAACCACAGCTCAAGTCTGTTGTCTGGCAGCCCGAGCTGTTTGAGGTTGTTGACTACTCTGATGTAATTTCCTGCAGAGTATATCACCATGCTGTTAAGAGACAGAGACAGCAGAGTTTTTATTAGCCAGTGCCTATTGGGACGTCTTTCATGTAATAAAAAGAAAATATATGTTTATACCTGTATATCTCAGTGAAATCTTTATTATAGCAGATCATGTTGTAATATAACCATTTTGTGTGCCGACTAAACTTCTTTCTCCTCTGCTTCTTCTCTCTTTTTCTTTGTCTTTGTCTCAGAAATTATTGACGACCTGGCACAACTGGTCGACAAGACCGATGACAGGATTCGTAGCGAGACACGCAGGGTGAAGCTGGTGGAGACCAAGTCGGCGTCCTGTGGTAAGCTTTACTATCCTCCATGTACAGTACATCCCAAAATATCCGAACCACAGGAAAAAAAATTGATTTCTCTGCTAAAGAAAGATGGTTTACTAATCTCAAGTGTATATCGGCTGGTCACTTCCAAGCACTGAAATTAATTCTGAAATGTTTCGGTTTACATGGTGTTGTAAAACCGGTTTGAAATGATGTGATGTTCTCTATGATTATTATGATAATTCATGTTTCCAATCCTGCCAACCCTAGGAATAATCATTTCCCCTGTATCTGTCATTAGGTTTCTCTAGCAATATCCTTTGATGCAGCTAAACTGGCTTGTAATGTTTCTAATTTCCCTCAAGGCAGTTTCTAATTACCCTCAAGGAGTTATTAACTGTTGTAATCAGTCCTTTGACATACATCAACAGATGCTACGGCTTGTTTTATGACTAACGAGATACATAATACGAGTTAGGACTTTGATTTACAGACAATTAAAGGTTGTGTTATTTGGCTGGAAGTATTACATTGTTTTCCTCCTACTTCTTTTAGTGTATCTATAAAATATACATTATAATATATCTGTCATAATTTAGACATTCCAGTGAAAAGTGAGATAATCTCCAGTCCATGTGTAATTCGGACAGAGCGACGGAGCCAACAGTATGTTCAATCACCTGCTGAGTGATATCATTACCCATGCTGCCTTGCCATCATCACTAGAGTGACTTAGTGGTTAATGGGGCAGAAAGTAGAACACTGCTGGCGACAAGCGGTCTTGGCACATGGCGGCTTTGTGGTGAATGGTGGGTGGACTAACTCGGCCTGTCACGCCTGCTAACATGGCTCCCTCGGCTTTAGAATGCTTCATCTGCCAATCAACACCACAACCCCACCCCCCCCCCACCACCCCCCTCCCAGGATTTCTCAGGGAGCGCTTTAGAGCCCCTTTTTCAAGACCGTTGAGAGCTGTGCTATAGGGCTTAGAACGGCAGCCCCTCTCTCGCTCTCTACTCAACTTTGGACTTTGATGGAGTTGAGTTGTCTACTGAAAGACTTTGTTAAAGTGCGACCCTCCCTTGCCATTGCCCGGGCTCTGCCTCACTTTGTTTAACTGCTGTTTAGTCGTCTCCTCTCTCTTATCTTAATGAGTGTCTTTTTGGGGAGGGAGAAAGGGGGCTACCATGGCTGGCTCTTAGCTGACTACAGCCGAGTATGGAATGCGGTAGTAGTTAGGTTCTTGGCAAAGGCCGTGCTCCGTTTGCCTAGTGGAACGTCTGGCGGCATCGGCGTGGAAAAGGCTGCATTGTTACGCTGGACGACCCGGCTAACAGTTAGTTGGGGACTGGGGTGCTAGTGACAGAATGAAGGTCAGCCCTTAGAATACTTCACTCCGTTGGCCTTATCGCCATGGTGCCCGAGCGTGGGTTTGTTTGAGGATCCCAGAGCTCTCAGTGTCACGACACACATTGAGCTGCGACCAAGATTCTCTTCTTCTTTTGTTTCATTTGTCTCCTTAGTTTTCCCCCTTTCTTCTCACCACACCACCTCACTCTTCCCCCTGCGAGTTGGAGAATATTCATGTATGTGGGTATGTGTGTGAAAATGATTATGTCTTGTCTGTATTTGTGTGTTCCTTTTCATAGGCTGTTAGTGTGCATTCCTAAAACTTGTGTATTTGTGCACACGTGTGTGTGTGTGTGTGTGTGTGTGTGTGTGTGTGTGTGTGTGTGTGTGTGTGTGTGTGTGTGTGTGTGTGTGTGTGTGTGTGTGTGTGTGTGTGTGTGTGTGTGTGTGTTGGGGGTTCATCTTAAATGGAAAATCTTCTGCTTCAGTCTCACCTCAGTGCTTTCCTTTTTTTTTTCCATTCCTCCATGTCATCCCCCTGTTCTTCCCTGTGTTTGTTTGACACTTGTCTTTGTGTGGAGCAGAGAAATAATTGAAAAAACAACATGCCACAAATCTTTTGGAGGGCTTTCCCTCTTTCTTTACGGCAGCGTGTTACGACTCCTAGGCTTTAAGGATTTCTTTATTTTCGAAACCACCCCTCATCCAAAGCCGCCGTTTGGTGTTTTGTCTCTGCCGAGTGCCAGTAAAGGTGGACACAGCTGGCTTTGACAGGAACTGACATACTTTACATAGCTGTTGGGTAAACGACTCATTGAAGAACAGGCATCTTTGTAGCTGGAGCGCTAATGCTGTACCTCTGGGGAAAATAAAACTGTAATGTGCCGAATTAATACATATTACTACAAATTACTACACCCTGATGTATTAAGGATAACAATGTGGTTGCCTATGTGTGCATTGGGAAATATGGTAAAATGTCCAACATACAGTAAATGGTTTGGTTTGACAGCAATATCTCCCATTGTTTCTAAAGGAGCATATAAGGCATATCGTTGTGGCATACTGTGCATGACTGATGGCAGTTGCATTGTGAAACACAGATTGTTATGTTGAAACAGAAGGGAACACAAGTTAAGACCAGCATAGCCCTTCTGGAGACATCTGTCTACGGTATGCACACTGCAGCGTTTGGACCAGATTAAGCGCTAATTAGGCCGTTCCACACACTTAGAAGATTGGAATGAGAATATCACATTACTTCGCACACACATTTCCATGAGATATTCTCATGGATTCTCATGGATATTCTCATTCTCATGTCCATGTACCTGCTTCAAACATTATAGAGGAACTATGTGATATTACCTAAAGTTTTTCTTAAACCTACACCAAGGCTAGATAGTCCAGGCTGTCATTCAGACTAACTAAACCCTTTTCAGAGCCATTTCCACCACAAGTGGGAACTGAGGAGCAAAGGCTTTGGTTTTGCGTGGATTAGAGTGTCAGATTAGTCCACAGCACCAAAGGAGGCTCTCAGAGAGTGGTGTGAGTTTCCCAGAGCTCCGGCACCTCATGAGGAAACATCAGGGGTAGGAGAAGCCGCCCATTCCCAATCCAAGCTAATCCTTAGTCCATAGAGAGCCACTTCTGCAACACCGTGCATTGCACAGGTGTAGTCAGAGGTTCTCATTTCAAGTAGGTCTGACCTGTTAAGGACTAGTGGAAACTGTAAAGGAACTGTTGGTAAGGGGCAGGATTTGATAGTCTTGGGACGCGGACATGTAGGGTAACTTCTCTTACACTTGCTTCTCATGGAAGACAGAAATAAATGCCTTTTTTTCTATACACTTTTCAGTGACTTATGGTATGTGTTTGTACTTATGTTGCTTTGTCTTGACCATTCATGTACCTTTCATTACAATTTATATTTCCAATAGCTTTTCATTTATCTTAGATTTTCAAAACCATTTAAATGCATTTGGAATATTTTTGTAGAGCTCAGAATAGTGAATACCTCTTTATTTATATTCAATGTAGTGGAAGAAAAATTAGGAGCACCATGCAAACCTTGTTAAGGTAAAGCTTTTCCCCCACAGTCAGAGGTCACCCACGCCTTTTGTGGTCAAAAAGTTCTGTGAACCCTAAGCAGGGAGCATGGGGGGGGGGGGGGGGCTGAACTCACTAATGGGATGCTTTCTGGTGTTGCCCAAAATCTCACCCTCCGCCAACCTACGCCTCTTGCCAATTATTCCTTTTGGCTAAGATTTGTCCTTGCAATGTGTCAAAGAAATGCAAAGATGCTGTGGCCCCAGTCTCTGGGTCTCCAAAGCACATGGGTGGTCAGTCTGAAGGCTGACACTGACCGACCACCCCCAGACCCGGCATCAGTGACACCGCATAGCTCTAATCTATTTGGCAAGCAAACGCCATCATTATCATTAGTCTCTTGAGGCCCACTGAGGGTCAGGGCTAGTTTGTTTGGTTACTTAGGCCCACGGTGACAGTCCGAAGAGAAGAGGAGGGTCATTGTAATTCCAATGATGATCCTCCATTAGTCGTTGTTATGTGACTTTAGAAGATGCAAGAGGCCTGTGCCAGGATCACACATGTGTTCATGTGTATGTGCATCCATCAAATTGAGTTGCTGGCAGATACCAAGGTACCAAGCTGAGTGTGCTTTCAATATTAGGAGTCTGAAGTAGATTGTCTTTTCCAAGGCACATCAATATTCTTCACACTGAAATTAAATGTTGCAGTGTTCGGCGGATCAGTGTCAGATATATCAGATTTTGAGCCGGTCAAATTTACACGCCCGATACTGTGCTCATGTAATCGTACTCGTAAAAATGCTCCGAAACTCAAACTCGATAGAAACTTAATTGCTTAGTCGGTGCTCAAAAATGAGAGCGAGAGAAAGAAAATGTCGGCTCTTTGAAGGTGGGTAAACAAAAGAAGATTAGATAAATTATTCATCTATCGCGTGACAATATTACAACATTGTGAAGACTGCGTATTTATCGCTGTCACTACAGCAAAGCATCTGACCTGGTTGTTCCTAGTGCACAAGCTCCGCTCACAATAAAAGGTTCGACTCTTTTTTTAAGACTCAGTTCTTGATGAGTCACTTAGTAAAATTAGTCGTTTGATTCAGCTGTGAGAGGAGTCAGCCATTTATCATTATTACTTTTTTTTGCAATGAGTGCAGTTTATTTTGGTATGGCTAGTACCATATAAATATACTAGAAAGGTATATTTGCACTTAAAAGTGAAAGAGACTTTCATTTGAAGTTTGAACTGGACACTTCCATGTTAGTTGTATGTTGTGTCCTACTAACACTCAGTGAGGGGTACAGGTTGCATTATAATGAACTAGGTGACAGTCCCATGTTCTATTTTATTGGAACTCAGTGACTGTTCCATGTTCTATTTTATTTGAACTCAGGGACAGTTTCATGTTCTATTATTGTTCCATAATGAATAATGAACAATAATAAACACACAGTGTCCAAATCAGCCATCTCACTATTGTGGGAACTGAAAATTGTAGTGGTAGTCCATATGTGCAGCTGTCTTATCGCGTGAGCGGGATCAGATCAAGCAATTTATTTGTCATTGATGTACAGCAGATATACACAATGAGACCAAATGATGAGAAAATTGTATTTCTCCGATCACAGATATAAACTTAAAGTGATCGTACGACAATGTAAAAGTTATTTAATTGTCAATGTTTGATTGTCAACATACAATTGAATGAAAATTTGAATTGGCCAAAATCGGACGGCAGGTCAGACTTCTGTAGTCGGTATCGCCCAGGAAAATTGCAATCAGTGCATCTCTAGTGTTTAGAGAACAATTACTAGGACAGTTTGAGCAAAGGTTTGTAGTTTCTATCAGGATCATACGTATCAACTTACCAAGATGGATTCTTTGATTTAGACATTTTGTGCTTGTGTCATTTTAAATCACAACCTTACAGAAATTTCTCATATACATCATTTCCTTCCACACATACATTTACATTACATTTACATTTACATTTCGCCATTTAGCAGACGCTTTTATCCAAAGCGACTTACAATTATTCAAACACCGACGGACGCAGCCATCAGGAGCAATGAGGGTTAAGTGTCTTGCTCAAGGACACTACAGCCTGCTAGCAGGAGGAGCCTGGGATCGAATCAGCAACCTTTAGATTACTAGATGACCAGCTCTACCTCCTGAGCTACCGTCCCCCACATACGCACGCCACCACTACATTAAATATGTTTAAAACAATTTATTAAGTCATGTTTCAAGAGCTAGATGGTAGGATTCAGAGGATTTACAGATAATATTAGTTAGTGGTGTATCGGAACATAGTTGATCCGTGATCCGTAAGGGTTGCACCCCACAGCTCGGCTCACATGTGAACCGCAGATCAGTTGTAAAATTTTCCCATCATAGTGAACTACAGTATTACTGCCGCTGTTACTTTTTCAAGTTTTAATTCCAGACCTAATTCCGGATCGAAGTCCGAACCGCAGGAGCCAGAGCTCAGCTGGTGCGCATCTTGTGCATTTGAATAATTTCAAGAAAGATGTGCCCCCATTCAATAAAATGACATATTTTACAATGTGTCCTGTTGATTTGTCCACTTGAGAGGGCAGAACAGAGACCGGCAGCTTGTGAGAAGTACCGGTACGCACCCCATATGAGTAATTAACATTATGGAAATGTTTTGGATTATGATATCAAAGATAAGATAAAAAAATGTTAAACCGAACATGATGCTGTGATATGATGAGTAGAATTAGGAAAAATGTCAGATTAGAGAAGAACGTACAGAGCGGACCCAGATGTGGAGGAGAAGAGAGGCTTTTCAGACAGTAGTTTTCAAAAGAGCCGACTCTCCCAGCTCCCAGGCATTTCTTTTATCTATGAAATTGTATGAAATATATTGTTTATATTTATTCCACTACAAAAAATAACATTATAAATATACTGATTGAATGTAACGGGACTCAAATGGTACAAGAGAAACAAGTATTTTTCTTTACAAATCAAGACTAGATAGGGTTAGGGTTAGTGCTGGCAAAAATTGAGAAATTGAATATGATACTGGAATTCAGTTACTGGGGGAGGATCAAATCATAATTTTACATTCAGTACCATATTTAAAGGAAGAAAGTGTCATGCATGCCTCACATTGCAGTTTAATTTAATTATTGAGTATTGAATATTTTATATGTTTTAAAGGTTTTATTTAAACATTGGACATCTTGAATATTGTTTTCATTTTAGACCATGAGCAAAAGTTCCTTGCTTTAAGTGTTTTATAAAATAAGTGGAAAGCAAAGTTATATTTTTCTGCCTTTATTTATCTTTTATTTTTTTGTTTTGCTGATCCGAAAAATGATCCGATCCGTGACTCAAAACGCTGATACAATCCGAACCCTGAGTTTTGTGATCCGTTGCATCCCCAGTATTAGTAGTAGAAGGACAAAGGAAGTCAAGGGACTGGCGGGAGGTACTGAAACATCTGAACCCTTCAAAGACCTACTGTATCTCCTGGGAAAGGAACCAGCATCAGCATTGCATTTCATGAGCACCAGAACCCAGCAATTAGTTCAGCGTGGCTTACATCTCCTCCCGTCTCTCTCCCTGCGGTACAAACGACCAATTAGGCCCGTCGAGAGGTGGAGAAGAAGAGCGACGAATGAAAGAATTGTAAACCCAAAGTGAAAGAACTGCGGAGAAATGCCAGCCGCGCCAAGCAGCGACGGACAACTGGGTCGTCAGTGCGGGGGGTTTAGTCGGGAGCCCCCTCAGATGGATCCCCGACAAGACCCAGTTGTTGGAAATCCTCGTTGCGGTGCCGTTCCACAAGGAATGGGCAGAGTTGAGGCTGAAACGCTAGTGAGGTGAATTCCGCCCTCGGAGGAAGTTCTTTTTCTTTTGTCCATATCTGATGTGTGTGGCACATGTGCAGTATAGGTCATAGGATACAGTACCAACAGAAAGACCACCACATCTTGGTAACACTACCATGCACATCATACAAACCGCCCTCTTTCCCTTCCCATCTCCCACGCTACCATCGTAGAGGAGTCGCCAAGTCATTTATAAGGATGATAGAACTTTGTTCGAAGTTTTTTATTTTTTATTTTCCAGATACAGACTCTTTATTAAATTCTTAACTGTGTTAGCGCTTATGCGCGTAATCCTGTTCAAGTAAAATTTGTAATGTCTTTCACCCCGATCACAGAATTATTGAGAGCCATGCTCTGCACTTTGTCTCTGTTGGAAATGAAAGTTCCATCTGTGGTGGATATTTACCACATATCTGGGTGGAAGGTGGTGGGGTGGGAGCGGCCCTAATAAAACCTGTAATATTTTTGGGTCCCCGGCGGGAGAGCGCTTTTGATGAAGTGTGAGCGAGCCTTCGCACATTTCGCTGCTTCCATAGCATCGGCGAAAAACAATGATTATCCTCAGGGGCCAGAATCAGAAACACATGTCTATCACAGTATGCAATCTTTGTCAATAAAGCCCCGGTGGCTGTCAGACGCATGTAGCCCGCATTAAGTCATCAGGGGGAAGAATGGAAATGTGATGTGATGGGGAAGGCATCCAGGCCCAATCTAAGATCAAGGGTTCTCTAAGCGAGCAGTGAGAAGTATAGACTTTTTACCTTTATCCGAGGTACCTTTCTGCGTCTCCGGCCTGTGCTCTTTTTCAGATATGCGCGAGGAGGGCAGCTCTTCTCCCTCCTCTTGCCTCTCACACACACACACACACACACACACACACACACACACACACACACACAAGGAGATGAGGCCGCAGATTGCGCCCCGATCGCCCCCTCTCCATGCGTAATGCGCAGAAAATAAAGCATTCTTAATTGTGCTCTTAATTCGTTTTCCCTTTTCCTCTTAAAAAATAAAAAAAAGAACCGATGAGAGTACCGGATTGATAAGCAGTATCGGTAAGAGTAGTAGTACTATTAAAATCATAACGACACCCATCCCTACTAGTGCCCCGTTCCTCAGTGCCCACGCTGGTTAAAGTTATTTTATTTGGAGGAACGGGGCATGGCAACCAGGGCGCGTGGACAGTCAAGCTTCTATCTATTTTATCCTGTTATCGTAATGCGCACTGACTGACAAGAAAAAAGAACGACTGCTTGACTTGAAGAATCTCAGTGGACATCATGTGATCATGTGATAATCATCAGTGGGTTTCCCACTGATGATTAGTCTCGTTGACTTGGAGGGGGCAGCCCAAAATGTGTCAAAACAAAGTAAACCAGGTGTTTTGTTTTTTTTAAGTTGCAGCCTTTCAACAACGCAAATGAGCTTGCCTTCCTGTCTTGGTCTGGTTATCTGACCTCTCTTTGTCTCTCTCTTCTTCTTTTCCCCTCAGGGATGCTGGTGGTGATCGTTCTTCTCCTGATAGCCATTGTAGTGATAGCTGTTTGGCCTGTGTAGGCCCTCAGCAAGGGCAGCGTGGCCACTGATGATCCAGATGGAACCTTCTGGGGAGGATGCAGGACGTATACTCGCCACCTCGTAATCCAGACTGTTAGATATATGACCCATACATACATGCATACCACAGATGGACGGACAGACAGACTTACACTCGAAACAAAGGAGGTGCTGCTGTGTCGAAGCCAGACTAAAAGACTATTTCTGACCAGTTCAGATTCTCCCAACACTGCACGGTTCTGAGTTGTGCTGTCGAGAGCAATGTCTGTGTTGTAAACGGACACCAGCGACTCCACCAACGGCACATTCAATTTTGGTTTGACCGGGGGTAAAAAAGCGGTACACATAATTGTGTACTCGGTTTAGTCTGCCGGTAATACATTGAGTTTTATAATTTTATCAAGTCTCCGCTAAGTGAAATCAAGGTCACTTGTCATACATTAATGACATAAATATTTGAACTAATTGTTAGTCGGACCTCCCACAGGCTGAATGTCCCTTCCAGAAGTCTGCCTGACCAGGTTCTGACTTACAGCATTCTCTCTCTCTCTCTCTCTCTCTCTCTCTCTCTCTCTCTCTCTCTCTCTCTCTCTCATATTTACCCTTACACTTTTGCTGCTGTAATGTTATCATTTCTCTTCGGGGGGTTTTATAATGTTTATAGAATAGCGCTCAGCCAAAACAAACAGTATGCTGGTGTCACTAACACGGTTGTTTTCTTTCCTTGTAAATCAGCTCAACCCTAATGAATGTGTTACATATAATTTATAATAAATGACATTTCAAGTTATTTTCTTCCCCGCTCTGACTCCCTCCTGTCTGTGTTTGCTTCTCAGGGCTCAATCTCCAGGGACTGCAATGTTTTTTTTTGCGTTATTCAGACTTTGTGTCCTTTGCCAACGTTTTTACATAAGTATTGTATCAATGCTTTGCACCATATTGTTTGTGCAGCTTATTTGTAATGTTGTCTAATTAAATGGGGAAAAAAATAAGCACTGACCAAGTTCAGGAGCAGAATATGTATATATTTAGTATATATTTCAACAATTTGAAATATATAATATATATATATATATATATATATATATATATATAAATGATGTACGTACTTTGATAAAGACATAATATTAGTCAAATGAATTAACTCTATCCAGTTTGTAAAATATACAAAAAGACTAATTCATGGGGAAAACAGACACACAATATACTATATATATATACATATACGTATATTTACAAATGTGTGTGTATATATATATATATATATATTTCAGAAGACAAGGCATTTTTTCTTTTTTCAACATAAGTTTATTTCAACTGGAAATTTGAGTTAAGTTCTACCAGGTTTGTGTGTTCAGTAGTTATTATTTCCTTCTTGTATGGCAACCATCTAAACCACAAATGAGTAAAAAAAACAAAACACAAAAAAAACTTGAAAAAGACATAATAAAATCCACAATGTCTCGTGTCATTAAATATATTCATATATAATAACCATAATATATTAGTACACATCATAAAACGCATTGCAAAACAAGGCATTGCAATGTTGAGAACAAAAGATTTACAATTCATAGTATGAACACAAAGCAAAGCTTTGAATGGTAAGTGGGTAGAACTCAAACATGGAGCATTACAAACCGTTGCAGTCGACGTCAAAACTGAAATACACTGAGGGGCTGCAGAGACAGACGAGAGGTTGGATTACAAAATATCCTGTGCCAAAGACAAACATTTATTAGATTTTCATATAACTACAAAAAGCCGAAGTGTGTAAATATATGTGGATATCATCAATTTATTTCATCTTCGCACGAGAATACCAGCACATAGCACGTTGAGCGGCCACGACTTTGTAACCATCTGCTATCTCAAAAAAATGGAATTGGCCATAAGTGCTGCAATACATTGATAAGTTGAAGAAAAAAATCAGCTATATTCACTGTTTCCACAGCTATTGTAGTCAAAGATTATCTGGAGAGGGCAGATCTCATCAGGCCTATTTCTAATTGGTGTTTGGATGAGCCAAAAACCCTTCCATCATTGTGTTTTGTTTTTCAGAATCAAGTTGTTGCCGTTCGTTTACCGTTTTTAAAACTTTGTTCTGTGTGACCCTTCAGTTTCGGTTCGCAATGGCAACACACACACTGAATGTTTTTGCATTTAAAATGAAAAGAAAAAAAATAATAATCATCCAAAACCCCCACAACTTACATTGATAAATTAAAACAACCCTCATATTGTGTGATCAAATAAACTCCAGACATTTTACAAACTCTGAAGCCGGTATCTTTTTAGCGTGAGCAGACTGCAGAATGCTTAGAAACGGAGGGAATGTGGTTTGGATTAAGTGACGGTGTAATCAGATGATTGAACTACAGTCTCTCTCTTTTGCGATTCCTCCGTCTCTCCTCTCCTGGAAAAAGCATTTTGAGGAGAATTAACCTGACAGTTCAATGGGAGAGTGCAGCTGCCACGGTCACGTCGGCTCCGTTCCTTTGCGTGAAGGTACAGTCAACCATTGTTTTCACAAAAGATCGCAGCGACGGTCGCTGGAGTGGTGTTTATCATGACTGTGTCAGAGGAGGAATTTCTCAAGAAACGGCATTGAAAGTTTAGAAAACATTCTAAGTGAAAAATGTGAAAAAATAAAATAAAATACAATCCCGAATGTTCTTTTCATGTTTGATAAAGGTAGATTTTGCGATAATATTACAGGGAATGTATGCATTTTGTGTCAAAGCTAAGGAAATAATTGTATTTGTAATTTGCCCCGCACTGTCTATACTCAATTGAGGTTAATGAAAGGTTTTTTCATGAAAGTAATACCGATACAAATTACATGGTCGATATCTACTGACCATAGTCTTTTTGTACTATGAAGGGAGGTCAATTACAACGATCTTCAACATCAACATTACTGATTTTCTTTTTGTATAGGTAGGGGAAGATTTGACACAATTTACTTTTCAAGCATATAGGCATATGGAAAATATGGGAAACATTTTCAATGATGCACAAATGCATATAACGTACTGTGTGCATACTAATTTAGCAAATCATCACGCAATTCCAATGTGTTAATACTGTGCTTTGAGTGTTATATCTGAACTGATTTTGGATTTGGATGTATTTGTTTCGGCTTTTTTTTCTGTCGTAAATGACGTTATCATTTACAACAGGAAAAAAAGCCGAAACAAATACATCTACTATAATTTCAAAGAAGAGCAAAAATTAGCACATTGCTAACATAGCAAATCTCTGTCCTTACAATATTTTAATAATTTTGGAATGAATGAATTTGACACCAGGTGCATTTGAAAAAAATAAAATAAAAATCACGGTACAACAAATCAAATGGAGTTCGTCATTTGGAGGAAAAAAAGGAAATAAATGCAAAAACATAATCTTCAGTGATGTTAGTTCATTGAACATTATCGCCGTCATACAGGGATGATGTGATGGGGCAAATGAGGCAAAACCCTGATGAAGTGAATGACAAAATTTTTTTAATTTATTATAAACTATGCTAATTATTCTTTATTTCAATCTGACCCTTAGTCCTCTCTACATAAATAGCCACTTCCTAAGCCTGGAACTGTCAAACCCCTGAAAGCCAGAGACCTGCACAACAACACTATGGCACTTCTTAATTCAATAAATGCAACCTGTATGTTCACCATTTTGAGCAGTAGATGTTGTATTAATTAGAGCAGTGGAGGGATGTGGTGGAACAGGCTGGTTTGTTATTTCAGGAAAAATAAACAACTGCGTGGAGACTAAACCGCTGCAGCTAAAGAAGTGACTGTGTCCCCTCCGCAGCAGAAAACGTACATTAAATTTCAACCGAAAATATAATGGTTTCATACTGAAATAAAGAAAAATGAACACATAACTTGCGTATACTGGTAATAGGTGCAAACTCGGCAAATCCACAAGAGACGAATCTCAAAAATAAACAAAGTAAACCAAATCTGCAAGGTGAGCTCCTTCAACAAAACAAAAATAGTTCACTAGAAGAAAAAAAAAACGGAACAAACAAAAAAAAATCATCCTAAATAATTCTCTTCATGCTTCTACACGAAAAAGCAGCAACATTTACAGTCTTGTTTTGTGTCCATATTCTTCTTTCGTCTGTCTCTCTTTCTCGCTTTCCGGTTTTGTCGACGCCTCCGTCCATTGAATTCCTTTCACATTCTTCTTCCTCCACCCTTGTCTCCGGTAGCCTTCTCCGCCTCGCCTCCCCCACCCTGCCCCGCCCCGTCCCCCGCCCCTCCTCCTCCACTTATGGCTTCTTGCACTTGCCTTTCTTCTCGCGTTGCTGGAACTTTCTGAGCCTGCGCGCCCACGTGTCCCTCCACTGGATGACCAGGCTGCCTTTGTCAGCCACCACTCCTCCCTGGCCGGGGGAGTCCTCGTCGTTCCCCAGCAGCAGGTACTTCTTGCCCGGCTTGATCTTGGGGCACTTGCAGGCTACGTCCTTGGCGCGCACCCAGAGGAGCTGGTCCCCGCGGCGGATGCGGCTCTCGCCCTGCTTGTAGACGGAGATGATGTTCACGGTGAACTTCCACCACTCGCCGGCTTTGTCCGCCTTCAGGATGTGCACCTGGACGGCTGGGGATGCAGACAGAGGGGAGTGTTAGAAACACGGTTTTCGCTTAAGAGACAGGGCATTGTGTTCACTCATTGTCCTGTTCCTCGCTCACTTTTTCACTAAATTGTGCTTTTAATATCTGTCTTCCAGTGCCGGCTGAGTTGAAGGCCAGTCCCCCCTGCTCTGCTATTGCACAAAGAATCTTTCCACTGTGCAATGTGTGGTGCGCTGCTTTGTGCTGTCCAAGCCCTTTCATCCCAAGCCCTTAACCAGCTCGTCTATAACCGTGGCAGGCCGGGCAGAAATACTATCGCTCTCTATGCTTTCCTTTGGAAACCGTATCCACCCCGCTGAACTCATTGGCTGAGATCAGCGGGGCACTGTGGTACGCTCAACTAACTTGACCGAAAAAAAACAACATTTGATTATCGGGGACTTCAGACCTTCAAACCTATAGTGATATCTGCTGCATCAGCGTTCTACTGGGAAGGAAACCACTAAAGTCAGAGAACTATGTCACAGCGGCTGGAAAAGTCTGTCTCTCCCAAGTGCACTCGCTCCTTTTTCCAACTGCAACCACTATCCAAACTCCAAACTGGAGCCCGGCCCAAAGAATCTCCACAAGCAAGCGTCACAAACTTGCAAGTGTGGATCTTCCAGAGTAGATGGATCACCCCTGAACACCCAGTAGATCTACTGCCTGCTCTGTGTTGGCCTGGCTTACCACAAAAAGTGGCAAAATTACACAGTACACTGACACATTTTCCTGCGGCAGCAGGTCAGAATGAAGGCAAACATGACAAGATGACAAACCCTTTTTCCTCTGGCAAATCCTTTGTTCACACTGGTAAATTGGAACCAAAATATTATGAGGCGCAACAGCCAAATCCAGTGGTAACGTATGTACGTAAATGTGCATGCCTGTGGTATAAGCAGTGGATTGGATTCTCTGTTGAGAAAAACAGGGCTGTGGTTGGGCCGTGATAGGGTGCATGGTCAGTTTTATGTCCTTTACTAGTGACAATGCAAGGTGATTTGTGGTGTGTTTTAAAGGGGCAGGGGATAGCTGCTAAAAACGAGAGTTTGGAAAGACGTTGAGTGATGTCACATGATGAATTCACTGCCACGGAAGAGATAGGGGGGGAGAGAGAGAGAGAGAAAGGGTTGAATCCCTTTCGACCCCTTTCTATTTTTACCCATTTGCGATATTCATATGCGTTCAATTGACAGCTCAGTCGAGTGACGATTCTTCACTCATTTTGAATTATGAGTTGACCACTTTTGCCCTTCTAACACACTGCTTCTAATGGAGCGGAAGTCAGTGGCAATGGTAATGGTCCATTCTGTTCCCACAGCCGGTTTCTCCAATGATGATTGCAGCCCTGGGAATTCCCACCTATTAACGCTGGTTATTACGGAACTTCACATCTTCTGTTTAGAAGTCCGGACCTCCTCGACAGGTATTATCCAATGAATAAATCATTTAACTGATTGGTGCGACTCGGCTCAGCTTCACCGCGGTCCAATGGTCAGACCGTTTTCTATGAAACCCTTCAGATCGGAAAAACAAAATTTGGTTTTGCAACCGGACAGGATGCGTGGAGGATCCGATCGACCGAACCACATTTGCAGGTGGTGAGAGAAGCGCGAGACTCATTTCGCCAAACAGCTGTTTTGCGCCCATGGTGGCGGGTGTAAATGGAGCCTAACTGGGAGTTCAGTGCTACTGTTGGTTCAATAAGCAGTTTGACCTGATGGTGAACTCTGCCCTCCAGCCATCGCCCTGTCCTTATCACCTGCCGCCACCGGAAGGCGCTCCTCTCTCTCTGTTTGCGTTTGGACAACAGAAGCACTGCCTCGGCAACCCTCCTACCATGCCTGAACTGTAAACAGTGGAACACTGTGATGCCTAAAGTTGGAGGCATTGTTGTATGGGGCAAAGGGGGGTATTCACTTTTGGAGTCTGGACAAGACAATTGTTCAACTCTTTATAAGTGTGTGTACTTGCACCGCGGGGGCTCGTAGTGTTGCTTCCCTGCACTCCCCCGCTGATCGTGTTCCAAACAGTCCTTAGAATGAGCGTTAAAAGGCCTGCTTTACTTTGGCTAAGTGCTTTTGGTGCAGAATTGGTCAGGGTCCCGCAAATGCAAATTACAGCTGCTGATGTAACGCAGCTTTATTTGGCGGGTCTCCCCTACATCGGCAGCACAAAGCCCCCCCTCTGGTGGAAGCAGGGGAGCGGGGAAGTGGATTACATCGACGGAGTTTAAGTCGACGCTGGGAAGTAATAAACAGTGCGCTGCGCTGCACTGTATTGTAGTGACAGTATAGTAACCTCACTTCATTAATTTTAATGGTATTCATTCTATCAGTATGTGTGTGTCCGTGCGAGTGCGTGCGTGTGTGTGTATGTGTGTGTGTGTGTGTGTGTGTGTGTGTGTGTGTGTGTGTGTGTGTGTGTGTGTGTGTCCGTGCGTGCGTGGGAGTCGTAGGGTACAGCACAGTGTGGAGCGATGCATTCTGGGGCTTAACAACAAGATCTTCCAATGACAGCGTCTTACTTTGTCACTTTCCACGTGGCCCCGTTGGAAGAGGCTTGCCATGCGAGTCACAGCTAGAGATAACTCGCTCCATTGATTCTAGTATAGTCAAACTACAAATATCCCCCCGTGTTGTCTTAAAATCATATTTTGTGAAAACATGTGGTGGGAAAAATATGATTTCAAATTGAGTTGCTTCGGGATCGTTTTTGACATAGAAAGAAGCAGAGTGATCTGCACGAATCTTATTTTAAACTTGCATTAAATTGGTCTACGTGTACAGTTCAGTCTGCTGTGTCAGTGTAATTCAATCAGTGTCGAATAAACTATGAAATAAAATACATTTGGTCTGGGGGTTAAATGGATATCATCATTTATCAGCTATCAATGGAAGCATTTTAGTCATGAAATGAAGATATTGTGATACACAACTTTGTCGTATAAATGAATGAGAAGATAAGTCGAAAGTCCAACGCTCCTTCAAACCAAACACAACAATGTCCCGGCCTGTCTGTCAAGCTGCTGAGGTATGCTGCGAGATGCCACCCCTGGCCTCGCTGCTTGACTGGGTTCAACAGCCCCTTCACCCCAGTCAGTCTAAGGGGTATAAAGGAGGAGGGAGGGAGGGAGGGAGGGGGGATTGGAGGGCAGGGATGGATGGATTGGGGGGGTGGGTGAGAGGTCGCACATCTCATCCGCACCTCAAATGGCGAGGTGGATGGACGCTCACAGGAATGCTGCGGCGGAAAAAAAAAAATAAAGGGCGACGCCGGGGGCCGGGGGAGACAGGGGGTCGTGGTGGGTTTTTTTTTGTTTTTTTTCGGAGGAAGTTAAGATGGGGGACGCCTCAGTGAGGACTTCGTCGAGAGCGGGCCACCTTTGTCCACCTTGGAACCTTCCTTAACACACCCGCTGGGCTGTCCGTCAAGCAGGAACCACCCCCCCCCCCACCCCCCTGCACCACCTCCGCCTAATTCTCTATCTCCTCCCTCTCTATCTCTCTCCCTGTCTTCTCTCTCACTTGCTCTCTCCCTCCCTTCAATCTGTCCACCTGTTGTCTTCTCCCTCCAAAGGTCTGATCCCCCCCCCGTTTGAGCCTTTGTCTCGGGCCTGAGGAGATAAGCCGTCAGTGTAACGGCTCCTCAGCAACAAACGTGGCTCAATGGAGGAGCCGCTTTAAAAAAAAAAAAAAAGATGAATAAAAGATCTTTATTGCGAAAGGACTTTATATATGGTACAGGTTTTCTCCCCAAAATAGTGTTGAGTGGTTTTTCAACCGCAAAGTAAGCAGCAGGGTTCGAAACCCATTTGGAACAGGTGCTTCAAACATCGGGTCCCACCTTGTGCCGAAAGTTAATGACTTCTGCAGTTTGAATAAATCTAAGGATTTGCAGTTTTATCATCCATTCATGTATCTGACAACACCATAATATACTCGATTTGTTTTCTTTCTCATAATTCGATTCTAAGTCTGGTGCCTGTGCTTATGTACACAGTTACTGTAAGTGGGAACTATATTTTTTTCATTTAGAATAGATGTTTGCATTAAAAAAAAATGGAATATAACTGTTCTGTAGTGTTCCTCCTATCCAGAGGCATGCTGATACCGGTCTTCAACATATACATTAAATTATCCACAGTTTGCACAGTATATACAAAGTATATTGAATGTCATATATTTTTTGTATCTTTTCTTTTATAATGCAGGATGGAAAAAATGCAGAATTCCCCGAAACCCTTTGAGGCTGATTTTTATTTTATTTTATTTTTCTTTTTAAATTAAAAATACATTTGCACCAACTTTATTTCACCACAACACCTCATGTTGTTACCATCTTTCCTGGAGCCAAAGTCAAGTCAAAGTCAAGTAAAGAAAAGTAAAAAGACGGATTTCAGCTCACCGTAATCTTTCTTGCAGTACTTCTTCATGTTGATCTTCAGTTTGCCTTTGGAGGCCTTGCAGTAAGAGTCACAGTCTGGCGGGAAGAGAGGGGTGGGAAGGGGGGGAGTGGAAGAAAGAGAGAAATAGATGCTCTATTATTTAAACAGCTCTTTCAGAATAATGCTTGTGACAGTAAGTCTTGAAGAATTCCTCGGGGGCGATCTGGGTGATATGCATCTGTCTGCTCGCATTGTGTCGTCTAAAAAAGGAGCTTGTGCAGGAGAATGGCCAAGACCGGCACGCCATAGAAAGGAACAGACAATGTGTGTGTGCGTGTGTGTGTGTGTGTGTGTGCGCAGTGTGACTGCAATGTGGCGGTTGTGTCCACAGTGCAAAGGCCTTTTGACACCTAACCCCCCCACCCCCCAGCCCGCTTCTGCGCTGAGGTCAAGGTACCAGCAACAGTTTGGGGAAAAAAAAAACACAAATTTACTCCGCTTACACACACACACACACACACACACACACACAAATTATTTTATTATCGACTGTATCGTCTGGTGCACTTCTCAACCAGAAAATTGTCAATCGGGAGACTGGTCCACACAAGCATAGCAAAGCGAACACACACAAATCCCTCAAATCAACCTCAGAGTCTCTTTGAGGCTCCACTGAAGGCCGTGTCAGCTTCTGCATTTATTGCGTTGTGAACGGGGGGGGGGGTGCAGAGCTGACAGCAGTGGTGGGATAGAAGAGTGTGTGTGTGTATGTGTGTGTGCGTGTGCATGTGTGTGTGGGGGAAGGGGGGGGTCATTGCCACACAAAGGGAGGTCAGGAAGGGAAATTAGCCATCCACGACGTGGGCCGAGGGGGAGGTTGTGTCCGTTCTGTGTCCAGGAGCAAATAAAAACCTCACGCGGGCGAGAGTTTTACAGCCTTCAGGGGGGGTGGGGGGCGGCCTTATCACGTGCTCAACAAGCATTCTTATCACATGCACACCTGCCTTGGACAACATATTTTGGAGCTGTGTCAAGTCAATATTTAAGTATATGTTCTTTCTATACCTTCATCTTATTCTTATGACAGAGTACCGTCAAGTTAAGGTGCTATTGAGTTTTTTAGCCACGGTGCCGGCCTTAACCCCAGCCACCCAGAGAGATACTGGTGTCACTGGTTATCGCCCCACGCTTCTCTTCACTACCCCAACCGCTCACAGGGCTGCCTAGAGAGTGAGGTGCGGCCAAATCATTGGGATTTGGAAAAGGGGGGAAAAAGAGGTGTCGCCCCCTTTATTCCTCTCCTGGGTTTTATTTCCACTCCCATCCGACACAAGCTGGATCCAGAAAAGTAGATTTAAAAAAGAGAAAGAAAGGAGGGCAGGAAGATAGAAGTACATCTATAGCTAGATAGATAGATAGATAGATAGATAGATAGATAGATAGATAGATAGATAGATAGATAGATAGATAGATAGATATGTCGATAGATAGATATGCAGATAGATAGATATGCAGATAGATAGATAGATAGATAGATAGATAGATAGATAGATAGATAGATAGATAGATGGATATGTCGATAACAGATATGCAGATAGATAGATAGATATGCAGATAGATAGATAGATCGATAAAGGGGGCTGGGGGAGGAAGGAGTGCAGCTTGCAGAGGGCCTGAATAAGAACAAACTTCATTGTTGTGGGCAGATCTTTGCTCAGTGCCTTCACTTCCCTTTATACCCCGTGTGAATGAGGTTGCCAAGGGAACAGCAGGAGGAGGAAAAATGCACCCGAAAAAGCACAGGATGGATGGATGGAGGGGATGGGGGGGGGGGGGGGGGGGCGTTGGGGGTTGAGAGTGTTTAGCAATAGTGAGGCTGGTGGAAGAGTTTGGGGGAGGATTTGGGTTAGAGAGTGAATGGGAGGAGGGGGAGAGAGCATCAAATTCCTGGAGGGGTGGGAGGAAAAGTAGGAGTTTGAGTCCAGAGGAAAAAAAAAAACAGATCAGCAAATGAGCGGCTCAAACTAGTGTTGTCGGTTGTAAATGAGGAGGGAAACTACCAAAAAGAAGCCAAAGTTAATCAAACAGAGTAGTACATATCGTCAGAGCCTCATTTCCATCTAAATACGAAGAGAGGGATGGGGTGGGGGGGGGGGGTTAGGGTCTGATCCCTCTCCTCCAACAGTTGGGGGAAAGGCATCTTTGTTTTCTCATAACCCCTCCACCCCCTATCATGATACGTTCCTTTGACAGCCTCTCGTTCTCCATTAGTGGACCCCCGGGACCACGGGGCCGGTCCCCCGCCGCGAGGACAAATGTTCCCTTTGTGGAAGAACAGGCCCCCGAGCCGGACTGTACCTGCCGCGTTCCGAGTAGATGTCCTTTACCGGGGCCCGCTTTGTGGGCCCTGTGTTCCCCTTTGTTTCCTTTTTTTTTTTCCTCAAAAAGATTGAGGAAAGTAAACGAGAAGCGGATCCTTTTCCCTCGTCCTATCAGGGGCCCGGAGCGACTGCCACCGCTACTCGCTTCCTCTCGAGACGCCGCTCGCCGCCGCCGATCGGAGATAAGATGCAGCGCGGTTTCCCCCCCGCTCCCCGTCGGGCGAAATTGTGAAGTCGAACCGACGCCTGAATGAGACAGCCTGCGGCGCGTTTATAGAAAGTGACCTTTTTAATAAGGTGGTGAGGTCTGAGAAGATAAACTGTGCATACACATGCTTCTTCTGGAGCAGAGATGAGATGAGATTAGACATGATGCCAGATGCAATTAAGGGCGCTGGGGGGGGGAAAAAATCGATTCACGTGAGAATCGCGATTCCGTCATCTAAGACTCAAAATCAAAATTCCAAAAATCGATTTTTAAAATTGTGATAACGTTGTTTCAGGTTCTCCTAAGAACTACAACTGGAAGGCTCGCTTTTGTGACTTGGCGTGAGGAGCGCGAGGGGCGTTCCCTGGAAAAGCATTGGAAGCGATTTCTGATAGATTGGACAACATTGTCAGATGTGAAATTCAAAGTCTACCAATTACTTTTTGATGCAGAGACAAAATAGCATACACAAACAGATCAATCAGGTTTAGTGATTTTATTGTAAATGAACAGGGTGGTCGTAAAGTTTGGTTTACAAATAAAAGGGAACGTTTTTTGTTGGTATTTATGTGTAGTTTCTCTTTAGAGAATCTTGCAATGAGGGAGAATAATTACACATTGTGACTCCGTTCCATAGTTTAGTAAGTTCCTCTGTAATAATATGATGAGCCAGACATGACTTCAACCCCGCTGTCCTGTCTCTGCATGGAACGGGCCGACAGACCAGCTGCTTCTCGGCGCTTTTGTCGGTTTAACCACCATAAACAGCAATTCCTCCTCGGCATAAACAAACTCCGATGGCGCTCTTCTTGGTTTATACGACTTCCCGCTTCACACTCCACTTTCTCTCTACTGTCGCCCGTGGTTTCTGACAATACTGCAACCGGCAATGCGGCGAATATAAACTCCCCGCGCTCTCTGCACGAGTGCCCGTGTCGCCTGCGCAAAAGCTTGCGGCAGCCAGGCTTTGATCCTACAGATGCCGCTATGCCGACAGGTCAGTTGCGGTCACAGAAACCGGAGCCTCATCGCCGCCTACGGAACACACTGGTGCGACCGACAAGCAGTGGAGTAGTAGGCTATCATGGCGGAGGAAAATCGAATTCAACCTGCCCCATCTTCAATGAAGGCAGCCTTTTGGACACACTTCGGATTTTATAGTCTCCCGGGAAAGAAGGAGCTTGATAAGACTTACACCATATGCAAGCTTTGCAAACGTATTAAAGTGCTAAATGCAGCCGTCCTTGTTTGATTTCATTTGTTTATTTGAAGTTGCTGAGGAACTGTAGATGAAAAATGCTGCTCCCAGTTGTATCCATGCAACAGTCCATTTGTACCAGGTCTGCGTTGAAAACCTAAAAGCCTGTGAAGAGGTGATCTATTGTTAAGTATATTTTGAAATACTTGAAATATTTGTTATTTCCATAATTAAAGGCGAAGTATAAGTAAATCCAATTTATTCAAGGTTTACATTTTTTGATTGCGTGTTTAATATTTTCTTCTTTTTGGAGATGTGTATCACACTGTCTACTGTAATCAAATGGGAAAATTATCGAATCGAGAATCGTGACAAATCGAGAATCGATTTTTAAATCAAATTGTGACCCCAAGGATCTAAATCGTATGGAATTGTGATATTCCCATAGATTCCCACCCCTAGATGCAATGGAATATTACAGTTCCTACCAGATAAAATCCTATAGGATCTATGATATTTTAGCACAATACCTATAGGATGTATAATAGAATCCAATAGTAATTTGTATAGAAACTGGCCAAAATATTCGTATAGAATTCCAATGGGATTACTATAGCTAATCTAACACTAACCTATGTATGTATAGTATGACTAGTATGTCTAAATCATCCCTAACCTCTAGGGTTAGGATGAGAGTTAGGCATACTATAGAGACCACAACATGTTAAATGTAACCATAGGATTTGCTATAAAATTGTATAGGAATTCTAAAGTAGTTTTTCACAAGGGTTAGTATGAGTATTTGTATTGTATTGTTTTGTGCCTATATACTCTTTAACGTATGCACTGAGCACACAGAGACTGTTCGAACAGGTGTTTAAAACATGGATGACATTTTTGGAGACGATTCTGGGGGTTAGCAGGGTTGGACAAGGAGCTCAGTTTTTTCAACTTCCCTATTGCATCCACTAGCACAAACTTTTAAGTGGTGCACGTACGTGCAGTGCCTTGAATGGGGCCCCCGGGCTCCCCGCGAGCGTCCAAACGTGGAGCCGGCAGGGAGGCGTCGGAGAGGCACGGCAGCCCCGGGACAGGGAGGTGTGAATAAGACCCCAGGAGGAGGGCTTTCTCCTCCCTCCACCAGACTGATTGAGAAACAAATTGCGGCAAATAAAGCATGTAATTAGATTATAGGGCACAGTGTGCTGCTCAGCTTTCCCCTCTCTGCTGTGTGTGTGTGTGAGGAGGCGAGTGAGAGAGCGAGAGAGGGAGAGAGAGAGTGGGAGGGGGGAGGGTGGGAGAGAGAGAAAGAGAGAGAGAGAGAGAGAGCGAGAGAGCTATATTTTCCAAGAAAAGATGGTTGGTTTTTCCATCCCTGGCTGAGAGCCTGGCGAGCGAAGACAACCGTGAGGAGCAGGAGATGTTTATGATTCTTGACCCGATGGCCAGTAGAGATCCCCAACCCAGCCCTCATTTACTGTAACTGATGACTTTGGGATGATTTAGCGGCTGCAGGCGGAGACGCCGTGCACACACGCTAAGAGGAGGAAGAGTCCTGCACCCCCCCTGCTTCTTGCATTCTACTCAGTTTCAGTTCTGGGTAACAAGATCCCACGATGACATGACTCTGAAATCCGGCGCGGTTGACAAGCAACGAATAGGGCGTGTGGAGCCTCGAGTCATGCCAAAAAAATCCAGGGAGGGGTTCCAACACAAAATCTGATCACTTCCAGATAGACCCCGATAGACTGACACACACACACACACACACACACACACACACACACACACACACACACGCACACACACACACACACACACACACACACACACACACACACACACACACACACACACAATGGGTTGACCCCTGGCTATCTTTATCATCCTCATCGCTCTCTCTCTCTCTCTCTCTCTCTCTCTCTCTCTCTCTCTCTCTCTTCCTGCTCCACATAATGCCAGTGGCTCTCACAGTCCGTGCATCCTGACAGGTGGCCTGGGCGGCCGTGGCAGGTCAGCGGTGGTTAATCCCCTCCACATTGCGTTGGCGCGCAGACATCTCTGTCACGGCCCGTGGGAGTGGCCGCCCGCGCCATCCGTGACCTAGCGGCACAATATGTGTTTTGTCTGGGCCACGCCGGTGGGAGATATTTCGCCATGCATTCCAGCCCTCCGAGTGTTCAAGGAAGTGTGGGAGATGTGAGGCGGGAGGCTGTGTGTGTGTGTGTCTGTGTGTGTGCGTGCGTGCATGCGTGTGTGTGGAGGGGGTGTTGGCGAGGGTGTTGGTTGGGTGGAGACAAATTAATATCCACTCCGTTCTCTCCCAGACCCTTTGTTCACTTATACGTCCCTTCCCAAGTGACACCCCTGGTATACCTCTGTGAACCCACGTGCATGCAAAGATGCATTTTCCCGACTTCCCGTTCTGATGACATTGGGTAGCAATTTATTTCCACTGAGAATCCCTAATTGCTGCTTTTCATGTTTCTGTTTTCCAGTTGGAGGTGCCAATGTTAATGTTTGACTGAGTGTGATAATCCTGCATAGCATCGAATATGTGGAAGAGATTAGAAAAAGAAAAATGAAAAGTTTTGGCCACAAAACTGTCCAAGTATCCAAAACTGAAACGATTATAAGAGAAACATTATAAGCTATAGGGGAAAATATTACTGATGAATTTAATGCAACCAAGGAAAGAGAGCAATTAAACTCAGATTAAATATTCATTTCTGCCGGCTGTTGTCATTCTGTATCCATTTAGGGCAGCATGACTGAGCACTGAAGCCCTCTCTTTTATCCTTCTGGACTTGATTTATCCTCTTCTTCCTTGTTTTCCTCATCCCCTTCTCCTACTTCTTCTTCAAGGACAAGCAGGCGAGGGGCGGGATCGGTCAATGGCGATGACACTATGGTGGAGGCGATGCCACGATAAAACGGCCTCATCTGTTCGTTTACATTTTGGGGGCCGATATTATGGCCATTCGAAAAAGGAAGAAAGAAAGAAAGAAAGAAAGAAAGAAAGAAAGAAGGACACAGCAAAAGTGCTCCACGAGCCCGCCGAGTCAACCCGGTAACGTATGGGTCTTCTGGGGCCCCAAAGCCTGGGTGGTCCGGCGGGACCCTCCGCTGCCCTCGCAGTTCTGTCGTGACCAACCCCGACTCGTCTGTCAAGGCTCTGCACCTTCTCTGTCCGCTCTGTGCTCTTCTAGAAAGGATTTGCGACAATTTGTTACCTGGAGCTGAAGGGATCGAGTCCGCGGACAGTTTTGCCCCCGACTGTGTTTACTTTGGCTCAATGACACGGTTCACACCCATCAGATTAGAGGCAGATTAGGAGTCTTCCTAGGAGCCGCAGCTGTACAGGAACTGCACAGATGGTATTTTGGGCATACTGTAGACTATGAAAGTTCACAAATAAGAGACATGCAGCTGCTAAATTCCAATTACCCCCCTATTATATGGATGATAGAGAGGGCAATACTCTAGAATCCCCCCCATCCCCAATAATGAGGTGAGGAAAATTTCCCGACGGCCCTTAAAGTGGACACATTCCTCATTCCTGGGAGTGGGGGGCACCAAGAAACTCCAGATATTCCACTGCCGCACCACCCACAGAGAACTTTGTGGAGACAAAGCGTGAAATGGAGGGAGGTGGAGGAGGAGGAGAGCGAGAGAGAGAGAGAGAGAGAGAGAGAGAGAGAGAGAGAGCGAGAGAGAGAGAGAGAAGGGGGTGTAAGCACCCTGAGTGCGCTCGTCAATCCGTCGGGGGACCCTGCGAGGGCCCAGCAACAGCTGCGGGAGCCTGTCGGGGGAGGAGGGGGGCAGCGTGCACACACACACACACACACACACACGCACACACACGCTTGCGCGTGCGCACACACACGTACACGCACACACACACACACACACACGCCGTACACACACACACACACACACACTCTCACACACACACAAACATACACACACACACACACACACACACAGACACATATTGACACATATTGACACACACACTAAGACACACACACACACACACAACGCACGCACACACACACACACACACACAGACACACACACACACACACACACTCACAGACACGTATTGACACACACACTAAGACCCAGAGACACACTAGGACACACACACACACACACACACACAATCCATGCGTACATTCCTTCTTCCGTGATGCTGGATGAACTTGCTGCCGGTCGGATGACTCAACTTTTTCCACCGCGAGGCCAAAGGACAAAAGCCTGTGCGTTGCACGTTGCTCATCGAGCGCGGTGCGTTTCGGTTCCCGCGCTTGTACTGTACGCCCCCATCCACCTCCCCTACGCCGCACACCTGTGTTTAAACAGTGTTTCCTTTGTGCGCGTCCGACTGTAGCGCCGCAGCTGTAAACAACTAAAGCACAATTCCCAAACGCCCATCCCCAGCCTAGCTGTCGGGATTCGAATTGTGACGTGCCGAATCGAGCGGAATCGCCATGAAGGACTCTTGACTCCAAAAGACCGGCTCGTCCAAAGTTGGGCTGTTTCCTTAGCCTCAAAACATGTTGACAAACATCATTTGAATATTAGTAAATATAACTACAACAGCTGTGTCTCTGTGACATAACTACTCTCATTCATTCACCGACTATAAATATTTAATATTTTTTGATTTATTTATCGTTATTATTTGCACACTCTTCCTCTTTGAATATGTTGCTTACTCATTTGGACCCATTGTAAATACTGTTTATTACTGTTTATTACAGATCCTACCGAGTGTATGTAAATATTTATCTTCATCAACTTTTTTTTAGATTATTACTCTGAGTTCTGTACCAAACTGAGAATCACTGACAACCACAATCAAATTCCTTGTATGTGTAAGTGCACTCGGCCAAGACAGCCTGATTCTATCGTGGATTCAACACCGAGCACCAAGCAAAACGCCAGAGCTAAGCACTTGCTTAGAGGAAAGAAAGAAAACACATAAACACAATGTTTACGGCGCGGAAGAGGGGATGAATTTGTGTCCATAAAAAACATGTAGGAGTGGGGAAAAAAAAAATCTGCTTGGGTGTTTTTCTAGCTCGGCAGCAACACCGCTGGCCCGGACCACAATGTAGGGCAGGACATAATTCGAAGCAGGAAACATTCGGTCAGGGAATAAAACAACACTACGGCACACACTACAGAGAGAGAGAGAGAGAGAGAGAGAGAGAGAGAGAGAGAGAGAGAGAGAGAGAGAGAGAGAGAGAGAGAGAGAGAGAGAAATCAACAAATCAAATAAACTGCCCTCCCCCCTCCCAGCAGCACGGTGCTCCCCACACCCCACTGTGCTGCAGTTAGAGAGATTAATTGGCTCAAGTGGAGGAGATTAAAGGAGCCACGTCTCAGGGCCGCGGCTAATTGATTTAATATTCATGAAGCCCCTAATAAGTTAGAGGGGAAGGCAAGAGGGATCCAATTTACTCTCTTACACTTCACTTTTTTACACTGGTGGAGGAAAAATATGTCAAAATATTTGGGCGCGAAGGGGTTGGTGCTGTTGGGAACTCCTTAAACCCCCCCCCCCCCCACAAAAAAAACATTTTCTGTTATTTTTTTATGAGTACGAGGTGGAGTATGAGTTAGTTTGTCCTTTCCCTTTGTGTCGCCAAGAAAGCCTTATCGCATGGAAGAGAGCAGTGGTCCCCCAACATGGGGTGCTAGGCCCCCCCAGGGGGCCGCCAGAGATTGCGGTAGGTCGCAAGGCCTTGGACGATATGAGGCAAATGTGGTTAAGAAATCCCCATGAGTGTTAGCTCAAATGTCAATTGTAACAAAATCACCAAAAGTTCTCATGTATTGTATGGCCTAAACACTTTTCTCTCTCAACCCGTAAAATGGAACAAAACGACAAAAACGACAAAAACGACAAAAACGACTGCCAACCACCAATAAAATCAAGTTAGCTTTCGGGGGGGAGGGGTCTCTGAGAAAAAGAATATTGGGACCCCATAGACTAGAGAAACATTTGCGGTGCATGAACTAATGGTAGGGTCACACCGCCGGCGAGCGGGCGCTGCAAAGCACCAGGCTGCAAAGCGACAGGCTGCAAAGCGACAGGCTGCAAAGCGACAGGCTGCAAAGCGGCAGGCTGCAATGCATTTCAAACAGAGCGCGGCTTCGTCCAGCCGCAGGGGGCGGAGCCACGACCGGCGACGAGCTGACAGCTTCACAGAGATATGGAAAGTTAAGCAGGTTCCAACTTTATGCAAAAGAGCAGGCCCGGGCCGCCGGGCGACAGGCAATAGGAGGGAAGATACGCTTCCAATGGCGCTGACCCTTGGAAAATGGACGCTCTGACCACGGCATTGCTCCTTTTTTTTTTAAGAAAAATGTCACTTAACGTCGATAAAATAAGGAACACGTCAAACTACACCATTTTAATAAAAAATAAGTTGCCAGGGCACCATCTATCTAAATAATGTATATTAAATATGGAAAAGACGAGAGGTTTGAAATGTTTGGCGCACCCACAACCGCCAGTCCGTTTTGAGCCGACACGCCCACAAACGCCAGGGGCACAGGAGCCTCAGGTGTGACCGTACCGTAAGTATCCTTTAAAACACAGATTAAACATCCTCACCTGACGGTTCCTCTGTGCTGCTGGCCGTGGTGGTCGGAGGGGCCACAGGAATCTCTGCTCCCACGGGGAAAACACACACACACACACACACACACACACACACACACACACACACAAAGCAAAGATCAGTTCCATCACCTCGTATGCAAACCTTTGGCTCAAATCAAATCAAACGAATCACAAGTGTCCGCGTCGAAAAAAAAGTGCTGTCCGCGTCGGTGCGATGATACCTATGTGTGTTTTCTTTTCGACAGACAAGCTTTCAGTGCTTTTGTGGCCTATACGTCCTTCACCGCCGGGGAGAGTCGGTGCGAGCCCAGCGGGGCCGCGCGGGAAGATGCAGATCATTCGTCTGTAGCGTCTGAGGGCAGAGGGGTGTCAAATATGGAACTGTTCTAATCTCCCATTTCCTTTCTCGTAGCCTTTCCAACCCGCTGAAGCCGCGGCCCAGATGTTTTGATGTTCCGAGACTTGATTCCCTCCGCCCCTCGTCTTTACTGGGGTCTCCGAGCGCTCGGAAGCCGTCGCTCGGGGGGAAAACCATCCGTGAAGCAGTGCCCCTCTTCTCCGGGAGCAACGGGGATGGCGAAAGAGGATACGAGCGCACGCATGCACACACACACACGCACACGCGAGCACACGCACGCACGCGCACACACACACACACACACACACACACACACACACACACAAACACACACAATTGTAAACTCTGCTACTGAGGCCAAGGCCAGGGGAGTGTGGCAAAGGAGCGGCAAAGGAGCAAGCGGAGACAAGAAGTTACCAAAACGCCGAGATGTATCGTCGATTGAGGTTGAGGATACGGAAGAAAGAGGAGGACAACGACAGACGAGGGGCGGCGTCGGGCAGCAGTTGTGCGTAGAGGAAAGGCTTTGTGTTCTCAGAGGAAGAAAGAAAGAATCAAGTCTTTTAATCAAAGAGCTGGCGAAGGGGTCCCGTCACCACTTTTGCCCCCCCTCGCCGAGCGAACAGAACATGTGTATTCACGCTTAGACGCAGTACGTTACATTCTTCTTCCTGGCATAATCACTTACACGCCCGTTCTTGAAATGGAGTGGGGTGCGGGGGCGGGGGGGGAAATAATGAGGCCTTTTCCCATGAACAATAAGTTTATATAACAGCAAGAAAAAAACAGGGGTTGCCAAATTGAGGGCCTTCTTCTAAAGCCGGACCGTCTTCAGCGCCACTGCCACGCGTGCCAGTTGAAATAACGCCGCTGTTTCTCATAATTGAGTCGTGTGGATTTATCTGCGGCGCTGTGGCTCACATTCGTGAAGTCAGGAATAAAATATGACTCATGGTTTGGATCGGGACTTGGCAAGCGTGCTCCCGGGGCAAATCTGACGGAGGCCTGTTTAAGTGAAGTCAATAAGTAAATTGGGAAAAAAAGAATGGAGCGAAATCGCGGAATAACTACAGACCTGTGTTTAACACCTCTATCCCTGAGCAACTTTCCCAGGAAAATCCCAGATATGTATTACATTATATTACAGAACCATTATCCTCATCCCCCCCTCTTCCTCCTGGACCTTGGCCCGGAATTTCGACTCTGTAAAGAGCTCTTAATCCCCTTGCATGCAATTATAGAGGCAAACCCACCAATTAAAGTGCATCGTTTCACAATCAAACAAAGGGCCAATTAAAATCCAGGAATTGTGATTACTGTACCACAATTCACACCTCGCCTTTATCCCCCTCCAACAAGTGATCCCCCTTGACTGCAAAGTTATTGCTTCGCTTGAAAATGGCCATCATGTGCTGGGAACCCATTGCCAGAAGCCTTCAATAAAAAAATGAATGAAATATCCTCTTGAGACTTTGCAGCTCCGATCTCCATGACTCTTATTCTAGAGGAACGAACCACCGTGGAGGTTTTTTCTTTTCTCCGGGATGCACCGGAGCCAGTGAGCAGAGAGGGTCGCGGTTTTGGCGGCGTGTTTATATAAGCGAGGAGATTTACTGGTCTGGAGCGGTAACTGTCGGACACTAAGCGCTTGTCTGAGGAAAAGCAAATGGAAGAGAGAGAAGGAGGCAGAATGCCACGAGGAGTGTGCTGTCTGGATGTGCGTTTATGTTTCATTTGCCGATGCTTCTTTTTGGTGAGGACTTTTACAGTGCGTGTGTGTGTGTGTGTGTGTGTGTGTGTGTGTGTGTGTGTGTGTGTGTCTTCCCCCGTTCGACGGTGTGGCCTTGGGTGCATTGGTGCATGGCAGGTATGATCACATCATACTGTCAAGACTGCGGTCCACGTACTTATGCAGGGGGCAATGGGCGAGCGACTCTGCTGGTAGCCCTTAGCGCAGCGGTTGCACGTGATACCAGTGACGCCGTCTTTACAGGGGCATTGGCCTGTGGTTTGGTTACAGGTTTTGCCTGCAGCGCCCACGGGATGGCAATCACATGCTGTGAGGAAACAGAGAAGGAAAGAGAGAAACACAGTGATTGGTCACACGGGGGAGATACATGCACATATATAGATCTATATATGTGTACATATACATACATATATATAAAGTACAGGCAGAGGTGTGTACACAACAACAACAACAACAACAACAACAACAGCGGCGGCAGCAGTGGTGGCAAAACATCAACAGACAGGGGAGTCGAGTGACAGGTTCAGCCGTGCACAGGGAGAGAAACGACTTACTTGGGTTCGAATGGACACCTCGAGCTCAGTGTCACCGGTGAAAAAGCAATCGATACATGAAACTCTTGTTGTTTCTCCGACCTGTGTGTGTGTGTGTGTGTGTGTGCGTGTGTGCGTGTGCGTGTGTGCGTGCGCGCGTGCGTGTGCGTGCGCTAGTCTACGCCTGCGAGCGTTTCTGCACGTGTGTGGGAAGCAGTCCGGGCTGAGTGTGTTTTCCAAAGGATCAAATAATGCAGGCTAATCCTAATTGTCTGTTTCTGATTAACGCGGCGCTTTGAACGTGAGCCCGAAACGCCTGTCACACACAGCCCACCCTCCCACCCCAAACTGGGGGGTCTATCGAGCACATATGCCTCAGGAATGTAATCATTTTCCAATCGCCTGCCCCGGCGCAATTCCTCACTTCCCAACCCTCCCCCTCTTAATCAGCGCCAAATCCCTGACAGGTTTTGAGATGAATGTCGAATAACTCTGTTGTTTCTTTTCATCTGTTTCGGTGTATAAATAGTTTGTGGCTACCCTGGCAAGCAGGGGTGGCTGAATTGATGACACGTCTCGCGCCGCGCGTACGGTACAGTAAAGCCGCCGCCGTAATCCGTCCCAATCTCCGCTAAAGCCATTCAAAACCGTCCCCCGGGGACGGCTGAAGTCCGTTTCCCTGCCAAAACTTCACAGCCTCATCCCTCTCGCTGTGTGTGTATCGTATTTACTATTTATTTCCCACTGAAAGGGCTGCGTTTCTCGCTTTGGCTCAAGGGGCGCGGCCCCCGCGTTGTTGCCATGTTACCTCACCCTGCCCCATTTATTTTCTATTATGTCACTTGTCAGTTTAAAAACCATCAAAGGCGTAGCTGAGTTATGCGCTTTTGTGGTGTTTTTTTTGGGGTTTCTTTGGCGGGGGTCTGTATTTAGTGGTGAGGCCTGTTGTGTTTGACCACACAGAGAACGCCGCCGGCTCTTCTGCCCACATTAAGGAATTACAGTCAAATAGATGCCACTCACCTCTGCACCGCTGAGAGACCGAATTCGCTCGGAATTCAGGTTTCTCTACGCATAGTGAGTTTGCCTTAGCAGGTGGAATTATTTTACAGTTCAAACTAGCGCTCTACTCTCAGTACGGTTGGTTTCGTAATGTGGTCGATTGCTACAGTACCCCCCCCCCCCCCCCCCCCCGGTGCGCCGATAGAACTGTTATTCAATCTTTCGGTTCGGCCCGTACAGTAGGAGACATGAGCTCTCCCGGGGATCCACGATAAAGGAATGCCTCGCGAAAGGAAAGAAACCCCCCCCCCCTCCCCGCTTTAAAGTAAAAATCTGTTTTCTTCATGTTCGGTGGCAAACTCTTTCAAAACGTTCACATACTGTATTCGCTGTTTGTGGCATATTTTGACAGCGCTGGTCGGCCTGCGCTGCCACTACAGTCTCACTCTGATCTATCTCACTTTCTCTGCATTTTATCTTGATTGTCTGTTTCCTGCAATTCAGCTGCTGATCTTCTTGCTGATCTGTGTGTGTGTGTGTGTGCGCGCGCGCGCGTGCGTGTGTGTGTGCGTGTGTGTGTGCATCATTCTCCCTTATCTTCTTTCAAGTGTGTGTGCCGATTAGAGCCTGAGCGGACCAATCTGTCATCACTTTCATTGCCGAGTTCCCCTCTAGCCAGGAGAAGATAGAACACACACACACACACACACACACACACACACACACACACACACACACACACACATGGCCGCGGGATGCCCAATAAACAGCGTGGAGGCAGATCCGGCACGTCCTGAGCTCTGTAAATTCAGGAGGCTGTCAGTGGAGCTGGAGGAGCGAGAGGGCAAAGAGCGTCTGTGGTGGAGGCTTCAGAGAGCTCAGGTTGTTTTCACAGAGCGTCCGCAGCTCACAGCCTCCAGCCAGCCAGTAAATCAAGGTGCATGCCACATGTTCAACAGGTGGGAACTGCTTCGCTCTCTGCTCCCTCCACCGCTACCACACCCTTTACCTTGCCGACCTACCTTACCTTTACCCACTCTTTACCTTGCTGACTGAATGGATGAGTGGGTGACTATGTGACTGGCTGACTAACTGACAGACTAACTGACAGACTAACTGACAGACAAACTGACTGACAGGCTAACTGACAGACTGACTGACTAACTGACAGACAAAATGACAGACTGACTGACTAACTGACAGACTAACTGACTAACTAACTGACTGACTAACTGACAGACTAACTGACTGACTCACTGACAGACTAACTGATTGACTAACTGACTGACTAACTGACAGACTAACTGACCGACTAACTGACTGACTCACTGACAGACTAACTGATTGACTAACTGACTGACTAACTGACTGACTAACTGACTGACTAACTGACTGACTAACTGACTCTCTCCCCAACTGACGCACTCATTGACAAACTGTTCAAACTCAATAAAATAACAGGGTGCTGGCTGGCTGACTGATGGACTAAATGACTGACTAACTGACTGACTGACTGGCTGGCTGGGTGACTGGCTGACTGACTTCCTGACTGACTGACTGACTGACGGACTCACTGACTCACTGACTCACTGACTGACAAACTCACTGACTGGCTGACTTAATGACAAACTCACTGACTGGCTGACTGACTAACTGACTGACAAACTGACTGGCTGGGTTATTGGCTGACTGACTGACTAACATACTCACTGACTGACTGACTGACTGACTGGCTGGGTGAATGGCCGACTGACTGACTGGCTGGGTTAATGGCTGACTGGCTGACTGACTGGCTGGGTTAATGGCTGACTGGCTGACTGACTGGCTGGGTTAATGGCTGACTGACTGACTGACATACTCACTGACTGACTGGCTGGGTGAATGGGTGACTGACTGACTGACTGACATACCTACTGACTGAATGACTGACTGACTGACTGACTGACATACTTACTGACTGAATGACTGACTGACTGACTGACTGACTGGCTGGGTGAATGGCTGACAGATTGAGTGACTCACTGGCTCATGGACCCCCAGACCAACTGTATCTCTGTCTGACTCATTGACTCACTGCCTGGCTTACTCACTGACTACCTGTCTCCCTGACTCATTGCCTCAGTAACTGACTGTCTCCCTGACCGGCTGATGCACCCCGTGTTCCGAGTGGGAGTGTAGTGTGAAGTGTTTGTCCACTTAGCGGTCAAGTCGCTTCCACAGGGTCCAGATCGCTCATTGAGATACGGGGGCAAAGAGAGCTGAGCTGCCTCGTCCTCCATCAACACTTGAGGAAGAAAGCTAGGAGAGCTAAGAGAGGGAAGACAGCTAAGAGAGCTAAGAGAGGTAAGACAGCTAAGAGAGCTAAGAGAGGGAAGACAGCTAAGAGAGCTAAGAGAGGTAAGACAGCTAAGAGAGCTAAGAGAGGTAAGACAGCTAAGAGAGGTAAGACAGCTAAGAGAGCTAAGAGAGGTAAGACAGCTAAGACATCTAAGACAGCTAAGACAGCTAAGAGAGCTAAGAGAGGTAAGACAGCTAAGAAAGCTAAGAGAGCTAAGACAGCTAAGAGAGCTAAGACAGCTAAGAAAGCTAAGAGAGCTAAGACAGCTAAGAGAGCTAAGAGAGGTAAGACAGCTAAGAGAGGTAAGACAGCTAAGAGAGCTAAGAGAGGTAAGACAGCTAAGAGAGCTAAGAGAGGGAAGACAGCTAAGAGAGCTAAGAGAGGTAAGACAGCTAAGAGAGCTAAGAGAGGTAAGACAGCTAAGAGAGGTAAGACAGCTAAGAGAGCTAAGAGAGGTAAGACAGCTAAGACATCTAAGACAGCTAAGACAGCTAAGAGAGCTAAGAGAGGTAAGACAGCTAAGAAAGCTAAGAGAGCTAAGACAGCTAAGAGAGCTAAGACAGCTAAGAAAGCTAAGAGAGCTAAGACAGCTAAGAGAGCTAAGAGAGGTAAGACAGCTAAGAGAGGTAAGACAGCTAAGAGAGCTAAGAGAGGTAAGACAGCTAAGAGAGCTAAGAGAGGGAAGACAGCTAAGAGAGCTAAGAGAGGTAAGACAGCTAAGAGAGCTAAGAGAGGTAAGACAGCTAAGAGAGGTAAGACAGCTAAGAGAGCTAAGAGAGGTAAGACAGCTAAGACATCTAAGACAGCTAAGACAGCTAAGAGAGCTAAGAGAGGTAAGACAGCTAAGAAAGCTAAGAGAGCTAAGACAGCTAAGAGAGCTAAGACAGCTAAGAAAGCTAAGAGAGCTAAGACAGCTAAGAGAGCTAAGAGAGGTAAGACAGCTAAGAGAGGTAAGACAGCTAAGAGAGCTAAGAGAGGTAAGACAGCTAAGAGAGCTAAGAGAGGGAAGACAGCTAAGAGAGCTAAGAGAGGTAAGACAGCTAAGAGAGGTAAGACAGCTAAGAGAGCTAAGAGAGGTAAGACAGCTAAGACATCTAAGACAGCTAAGACAGCTAAGAGAGCTAAGAGAGGTAAGACAGCTAAGAAAGCTAAGAGAGCTAAGACAGCTAAGAGAGCTAAGACAGCTAAGAAAGCTAAGAGAGCTAAGACAGCTAAGAGAGCTAAGAGAGGTAAGACAGCTAAGAGAGGTAAGACAGCTAAGAGAGCTAAGAGAGGTAAGACAGCTAAGAGAGCTAAGAGAGCTAAGGGAGTTCAGAGAGCGCTTTTGTGTCCAGCTCAGGAGAAAGGCAGCTTCACTGCAGGGCAGCCATTGCTTTTAAGAGAAACCACCATAGGAACCTATGGATGTAAGAACACAGCTCCAGTTCAGCACCTGAAAGTGGAAGAACCCCCCTTCCTCCTTCCCCTGTATAACTGTCACTTTACGGCACAAAGACAGAAGTTCCCCATGTTCGGAAAGGGTCTTGGAAATGGGGGGGTGGGGCTCAAATAAAAACAGTCAAGAATGTTCTTTGTTAATAGGGCGAAGGGGGGAAAACTTTCAAAGACGGGCGGCGGGGGCCTTAACTGCTCCAGCAGCTTCACAGGAGGCTGGGATTGCACAACGTGAGAATTTCTTTAACCCCGCCAATCGCTTACCATAAAGTGCGTGTTTGAAGTTCTCCATGCCGCTTGCCTTCTTGGAGTTTTCTCTTGTGCGCGCGCGCGCGCGTGTTCTGTGGCAATAAGAATCATGCGTGGGCCCTGGACGGCGGCCAAGCTCGCAGAGCCTGTGTTTTATGATAATTAGGTTTTTGCTCCTCCACAAATGGGAAGAACAGAGGGAGATACGGTTATGGGGTGGCCATACTTCACAGAAATGACTTTTCTATATGACCCGTCAAACTAACAGCAAGGGATGACTGCCTACATCGCTGTGTTGGGGTTTTTTCAGCGGGGTAGTTTACTGATCAAAATAAAAGGCTGACCATGACATCGGCCTGGAGGCATTTGGCCCAGGAAGCTCTTACCACGATGGACCGATGTGTTTTGTAAATGTTTTGTGCGCAACACAACTTGTGCGTGTTGTCTTTCATGGAAAATATTCCGAAATGAGCAACCGCTCTGATGCCACGGAAGACAATATTTTTCAAATCCCTTGCATAAAGCATTTTACGTGTGGTTTATAAAAAGATCCCTACTGTGTCAATGGAAGACATATGCAGAGGGCTGAGAAGCAAGTTTCGGGGTTGTGATCGTAGTAGGACTCTCTGCCAGATGGAAAAGGGTCCGTCCGCCGATCAACGCCCAATTCTTTCCATTGTATGTAAATAAGTTGCGTCGCAAGTGATGTTATTGTGCGGCGCCGGGCACTTACAGTGGAATGGTCTGGATTTAAATCAGCGTTTGGGCGTGCTTTAAGCGCAAACAACCCTTTCAGTCTCCTATCTATCCAAATCGAGGCCATCCCGAAGCCCATTAGTGCCCCCAAATTAACGTCTCGAAACGAAGTCGACGGGAATATTACGGCATCACGCGGGGACATAAACCTCGACCGCCTGAGCATTCCATCAGCGAATGACACGGGAACCGCTTTCCGCAGTCAAAGCTCCCTGGCAAACAGGTTCAAAGACCACCCAGGGAGCCGCTCGCTTGCCCCGCGAATTACCAACGATCGGATATCACATCTGTTTGCCTTTTCGACGGCCCGCTATCGCCCCGTTTAATATCAGCTCTTACATTAATCTGTCAAAGTGGAATGAGCGAGTTGGAGGCCCCCCGCCCCCCGCCCCCCTCCATATTCTGTGTTTTCTCTACTGCGCAATGAGGGGTGAAGTTGTGAACCAAGGCCACTGGGAACAACCCGTTCCCGTTGCATTGCGAGGCCTCCGCCGCTGGTAATGGCCTCCACTGGGCGGGAGAGGACCGAACTGGGGGGGGTCGATATTGTGTTTCCCGTACAAAAGCAAACCCTACTCTACCGGAACCTCCCCTGCGCCGTCCGAAGGCTTGCGAATGCGCTCCGAAAGAGCCGCTGGGCCCAGGGCGCTCTGTTTCAGCTCGATAAATAACCAAACCCCCTTAATTGCCGGTCGCTTCGGCGTGGCGCACGGGCCACGCGAGGCGCGGACCAGAATTAGTTCTGCGGTTTGAATTTCGTCGAATTACCCTGAGTTACTATGTGGCGAACCTGAGAGAGCTCGACGGGAGAGGCGCGTGACGGCGTGAGGTATGTGGAGCGGTGTGATAAAAAAAAAGAAACGTCATTACTGTGAACTCCTTCACCGTTCATGCCCAAGTATAGTTTTTGGGACTCTTTTAATTGGCTAAAGAGAGGATCCATGCGTCGTATAATTTGTCAGCTTGGGGTAATTACCGCAAATTCTGTGTTTAGAGTTGGTCGTGATGTCATGAAATACCACAGCAGGAGTCGTGTAGAACAGTGTTGGCATTTAGTCACGCTGCTCGGGGATGGAGCTCAACTCTGGCAAATTTCAGGAATGAAATTGAACAAAACCGCTTCGGTAACCTGACGATTTTTCTAGAAACAATGAAGAAATGTGTTTATAGTTTGGCCCGATGAGAGGCCGGAGTGAATGTGAATGGGTCCAGCAGAACAACCCTCCCCCCAGGTGAGGTGACTTTGTGTTTCCGAGCTCAGGAGCCCTGACGTCATGAGGCCGCGTGTGACCTGAGGAGTCATGGCCGCAACAACGCATCCCTGCTGTGTTCTCATCCTCATGTCCCTTAGTTGGCACGTCGCGTCTCAATTCTGTCAAAGGCTTTTTATTGGGCAGAGTTTTGCCTTTAAAAAGCGGAATAATTACATTCATTGTAGATGCCGAAACTCTATATATTTGCTGAAATGCAGAGGGCATTATGATGACAGCGATGCTTTCACCTTCGCATGTTGCGAGAGAAGTTTTCCTCAGCAAGCGCGGAGACGCCAAGCGGAGCGGACGCTCCGAGAGGGACGGAGAGAAGGCATGCGGGGTGGAGGAGGAGGAGCAGGTAGGCAAGGGTTTGATGTGTGGCACTGGGAACTGACGAGGTCACCAACACTGCCATGTGGCTCCCTGTGTCCAGTTAACAGCACAGTCTCATCAAGACACACTCATAAAATTCCCGCTTTCCCAACATTTGACCCCGTGTTGACATAAATAATTATGAAATTCGCTTTTTGTCACATTCCGGTTTTGCCGAGAAGGTCAATTCCAATTTTATCCTTTTCTGTCCAGCACCGAGATATTGGCGGGCTGCATGCCAATTGTGGGATCTCAATTGTTCCTATACTGTACAGTATACCTCAGCTATTTTCCACTGTGTTGAACTACAAATCAACACAACCCTTCGGAGCGGCTTCCGATATTTAACTCCGCGCGCCGCAGAACAAAAGCATTTTTGAGCGAGCTGTATATGTTTTCTACAAGGTCAAGTAAATGTAATTAAATCGGACTGAATGGTTGCCCCCACCCCGCTCCGCCCGCCTGCTCCCCAGCAAGTGAGTTATAGGACGCTGAAAGAATCAAGTCTTGGGACACAGGAGACGGGATGTGAAAACAAGAAGAAGAGAGAGAGAGAGAGAGAGAGAGAAAAAAAAGAGGTTAAATCCCCCTCCGCTACCACCCAACCCCGCGCGGCGCAGGGGTTAATGATACACGACGCTGCCGCGATGATGAATGCCTGTTTGTGCATTCCGCGCCGACAGGGGGAATGGGCCCACAGCCACGGGAGGTGTTAGTGTCAGTTTAGCAATATCGCTGGCGAGGAGACGGATGAAGGGATGGCGGCCAGTCGGGGCCTCCCGAGGGGGGCTTCACGCAGAGGATGGGCGCGCGGGCCGTCGAGGCCGCGGCGCGACCGGCGGCGCGCAAGAACGCGCGACGCAAAACACGGCGCCGCTGAGGAGATATCGAATGCGAACCATGAAGCGCAACGACGGAGCAGCCCTTCGGACACCGCATCGCATACAAACATCACGTCCCCCCCCCAATAAACATATCAGTCGCGTAAGAGGGGAAAAGAACTAAGCAGGCGGAACGGAAAATAAAATCAATGAAAACAGAACTCCGTCTTTCGGCGGCGGGCCGTCTCTTCTAAACCAACACGGGATTCCTGGGCAGATGTTTGATTTCACACACATGCCTCCTGTCAGCCTGACTGATCGGTCAGCTTGTTTATTTACTTCCTGCTGAAATGATGTGGGAAAAGCGCCGGCTTAGGACTGTCAGCGAGCGGCTAGTGTTTCCCCACATGCCGCCCTTGGAAGTAAGCGATCTGAAACACCGGGCCAGGTATGTGCTGCATTGTGAGCGCGCGCGCGCGCATGCATGTGTGTGTGTGTGTGTGTGTGTGTGTGTGTGTGTGTGTGTGTGTGTGTGTGTGTGTGTGTGTGTGTGTGTGTGTGTGTGTGTGTGTGTGTGTGTGTGTGTGTGTGCTCAACATGAGGGTATTATGTGTGTGTCCATAGAGGTGCAGCCCGAGGTATCTCCGGGCTTGTTTGCACAGGGATTCCGCTTCTGCTATCTCCCCCTCTAGCTATTGAGCAGGTGAGGAAGCGTCGCCTCTCTCTTCTCAATCACCCCTCCCATCCTTCCCCCTCCTTCCATCCTCCACCCTCTCTTTCTCTGACCCTCATTGGCCATGCTGAGGGCTGAGGGCACGCTATTCATCCCAAAAGGGTCTACGACGAGCGGTGAGTGCACCTGTGTGTGTGTGTGTGTGTGTGTGTGTGGATTCCTCCCTCCTCCTCCTTATCTACCCTTCTTTTCCCTTCCTCTCGTTCCTTCCTGCCCACGGCCTCAGGAGTCATCCCATCCCTCTGTTTCATCCCGTCCCCGTCCCCATTGGTCACCTCCCAGTCTGGCACTCCCGCAGCATGGTACTGTGGTTTGGAGTGGTCACCGGAGCGAAGCTGCCGGGCCTGCGCTTTTTACAGTTCCAGAAAGTTAAAAAAAAAAAGAGTCCTTCATCTAAATTTTGAGTTCGAGTGTGTGTCCGTGTGCGCGTGTGTGCGCGTGTGTGTGTGTATGTGTGTGTGTCTGTGTGTGTGTTGTTCGAACAGTGACGTGATATCTGGCCAACCGGCTGCTAACTTGGTAGGAAATTACAGGTACCGATTGCCAAATAAGGTTCCAGTCTGAAAGTGAATTCCCTGGCCTCTTCACTTATCTCCCGCTTTTCTCTTATACCTCCCTCTCTCTCTCTCTTTCTCTCCCTCCATCCCATCCCTCCTGTCGTCCCTGTACCAACCCCATTTTCTCTCTATTTCACCTCTGACCTGCGGTGGGGATCACTTCACACCTCGGGTCTGTTTGTTTTGCTTGTCCTGTCAGTGCCACCCCCCCCCCCCCCCACCCACCCACCCTAAATGAATCCAAATAACTCACTGTCAATACAAGAACACCCCTAACCCCCACCCCCTCACCCTCACCCCTCCAACCTCCACAATCCCAACAGACCCCAAACTCATCTGTGCTGACAGAGAGAGAGAAAGATGGGGGCGAGACGGGCCCAGGAATGTAGGGACTCGTGGCGTGTGTGTGTGTGTGTGTGTGTGTGTGTGTGTGTGTGTGTGCTTGCGTGTGTGTGTGTGTGTGTGAATTTCCTGTAATTCATCTAAAACTCTTGAATGGGGGGCTTAAACAGCGAACACCGGGGATCCCTTATCTTGTGTTTGCGGAATTGATTTTTAATCCGACAGTTAAATGTGACGGAAAATACCTTTCGTGAAATCCGATGCTGTTTTAAATCTATTTTTACAAATGTATGTATGTCATGTGTATATGTCAATTCAATTTTAACAGCAGCAAATTCATGAAGGTCCTTCGAGATAGCTTCAACCTCAACCTAATTGTTGCTTTTTCTTTTTTCATTTGATACCACTGTGCAATAGTGCAATAATAATATGGTAATTATAATAACAGTAATAATAGTGTAATAATAGAGTAATAATAATATCATGTAATAATTGCATAATAACACATGGCTACCAATTCCAGAAGAGCCATCAGAGGAAGAATAGATGGTAAAACTCACCTAAATTCACATTTTATCTCTCGCTTGGGAAACTCTCCTGACAATTGGATTGAAACATACCATGGTGGAATGTAACTGTGATTATTTCACGAAAAGTTTGCACTCTGCTCAAATAATTGCAATCGGTCCGACAGAAGTTATGAGGTCAGGTGCAGACAGTACCTTTGCAGGCCTTCCTGTGCGAGATGGGCTTGGAAAGGTCTCGGTAGTAGCCCTCCTTGCAGTAGTGGCAGTGGCGTCCCGCCGTGTTGTGGCGGCAGTTGAGGCAGACTCCTCCGCTCTTCCTCCCCGACAGCTTGTACAGCTCCATGTTAAAGCGGCAACGCCGGGCGTGCAGGTTGCAGTTACACGCTGCGGAGAAGAAATGGGTCACAAGATGAATTTGGATTGGACCCGATTAGATGTGTTTCGGTTCGGGGGAAAACATTCATAATTGGCAACGTAAGGAAAATGCATATCCCGGACCTTGCATAACTATCTCGGAGTTCCAAGTCATCTACTCTTCTACTACTGTAGGAACGTGAGCATAGCACACTTTAAATTAAGACTGACAGAGTTTTCTCTCTTCCGATAACGCTCTCCTGAGGCACACAAAGTCAATAACGCTGTCTTGTCTTATTTTCATTGTATTATTGCATTCATTTTTTTGCCTGATATTACACAAAACCTTTCTCTGTATTGTTGATACTTTTATAATTTTCTTTCCTTTTTATTTATGTTTATAAATTTTTTTTTTAATATATTTATAGTTTTTATATATAATTATAAATGTTATATATAATTTATTATTTATTTTAAGTGCATTATTTTGTAATATCTATCTATCTATCTATCTATCTATCTATCTATCTATCTATCTATCTATCTATCTTTCTATCTATCTATCTATCTATCTGTCTGTCTGTCTGTCTGTCTGTCTGTCTAGCTATCTATTTAATTGTCCAGCTTCCTACTGTTTTAGTTAATTACTGTTCCATCTACGAGTACTACAACCTCTCTTCCTCTGCCTCCCTTAATCACTCACCCTCCCCAATCATTTGCAGATCTCTCCTTTTCCCCTCTTCCTCTTCCTTCCTCGCCCTCCTACCCTCTGTGTCTGTCTCCAGGGTCTGCAGCGTGGCAAACAGAACCTGCCATTACTATTCCACTGATCGCTTCCCGTCCCTCGGAGCCCCGACTGGAGAGACTCCTGGATGCGGCTTGTTTACTGGTAACTCCGGTTGCCAGTGCTGGGTTTAATTGGCCGCGCTGATGTTTATTCATGACGTTTTTGGCGCTGGTGCTAAAAAAGACTCGCTCGGCTTCATTAGGGCCGACCGTCCGAGACATTGGTCCTCTGCAGTGCCACACACACACCCATGAATTATTAACGCCGAGGCAAGACTTCTAATACAGTATGTTGCTGTCATGTATATTAGTGTGTGTGTTTGTGTGTGTGTGTGTGTGTGTGTGTGTGTGTGTGTGTGTGTGTCTGTGAGTGAGAGAGTGAGAGAGCCTCTAAGTTTACCCAGAATGCATTGCTTCTGGTGTGTGTGTGTGTGTGTGTGTGTGTGTGTTATGCATGTTGCAAAAAAGACATAGTAATTAGTTCCTTGGAGTTGAGAGAAGAGGTCTCAAAGGTCCCCCAACTTCCAACCCTCCCCCCTCTCCATCCGCCCAGTCCCTTATCTGTGGCCTGGCTATCCCAGCGTGTCTTTCCTGAAGGACAGTGGGGTTCTTAATTAGCCCTTTTTGCTGCTCCACCGCTGTTGCCTGTGGATCTGCATCGCCTCTTGCATGACGCCGCTTTTTAACCCCGTCTGACCCATATTTGGCGCCGCTTCCATCTTTGGCCAGTCATGGAAACGTAAGGAGATCAGCTTCAGCTGGTTTTAAAAAGGCACAGAAATCTCGGCTGGTGGACCTGAGAAGGTCTACATTACCCTGACTGTGGCACAGAATACCCTGGCAATTTGTACTTATTTTTTTCTACGTGCCTTTCATGTTGTCAGTTGATAAGGATGGTTTTCGCTTTTATTTGCCCCCTTTAAAGCCCTTTAATCTCAAAGCTTTCGCTGCAAGTGTTAAAGGCATCATGCTGGTCTGACTTCTATATGCAGCACAGCTATATACGTACAGTGCACCTGTGTAACCAACTAATCAGGTTATTCGCTTTTGACGGACGGCCACTGGACACCAATGGAAATCCCCCCAAGAAACGTTGACCTACATAAAAAAATCACGTGAACTCTGTCTGGAATCAACTGGCTATAACGCCTGGTGTAAATATCCAGGCTCTCAACAATGAGAAGAGCTTCATTTTCCAACAAAAGATCGTTCTTTCCCTTTGCACTGTTGGGGGAAGGATTGAATGTAAATCCAGTCCATGACTGCCAAAGGGGATGAACTTTGCGCTTTTGCACATAGTTGGGCTTCTCTCGCTCCCTCTTTTCTAGACTTCCAGCCCAGTTGACTGGCCGCCTGGGGCCATGGCTGGTGAAAGATATCCCTCAGCCTGCCTCCAGGTAGTTGGGGGATTATACTATAGAGTGCAGTCTAGCTTGGTGGAGGATCACTAGACAGCTCCAGACCGGCGGGCACGTCTCCGTTACACTACAAAGACCTGCTTCACACCCTTCCTCATAAAGAGACGGGGGGAATTCTACAAGGGGCGAGGAGAGACAGGTGACAGGTCCGCAATGGGCCGAGGTGTCAGGAGTAAATGCAACTGTGTCTCGGGAGGCCCCGATTATCGCCGAGACAATGCCCAACCTGGATGTTGGAGGCGTGTTAGCTGAGGACCGCATTGTGTCCGAGGATATCGTCTCTCATGAGATACCGGGTGGAGATAATGGGAAACGAGGCAAAGAGTTTGTCTAAACTCTCAGCTCGTCAGCTCCATCGCACAATAACCTTGACTCCGGGGCAACTTTAAGAACCGGACCCTCGTCGCCGGGTGCGAAACGAGACAAAAATTGCTCCAATTCAAATGGGAGTAAAGACTGTTACAGTACATCAACGAATGTCCCGCTTTAATTAAAAACAATTGAAGATTCGTCTGTCGATAGGTAATTTGTCCGAGCCGAGGCTTATCGGATTTCCTGCGGAGTTGTGGAAACAACCCCCTCGCCATTCAGGCATCAGTCAACGTTATCCATTCACGCGGAGTTCCTCATTTTCCTTCACCCGTTCTCCATCCGCCAAATCATCAACTTGTTTTGAAAGATAACAGCGAGCCTTCACCTGTGATCTAGCGCCCCGCCCCTTCCACCACTCAACCCCATCGACACGGGGCCCGCTGTACTCCGCCCTTACTCCGCCATATCCCCACGCAGCTGAAATAAAATGAATTCCGTGAATGAGATGTTAACGTATCATCCGGTGCCAAGACCAAGTGGTTTAATTAAGAAACTGACAACGACTGTAAAGAAAGAAAGACAGAAAGAATAGATAGTATAGAATTGTGTAGATAGATAGATGGATGGATGATAGATAGATAGATAGATAGATAGATAGATAGATAGATAGATAGATAGATAGATAGATAGATAGATAGATAGATAGATAGATAGATAGATAGATAGAGTGACAGTTCAGGGCGTCATAATGATTGAAGATCTTCAGATGTTTCCTTTTGCCTATTTGGGCTCATTTAAACTTATTTATTGAAGCCTGCTCTGGATAAAAAAAAGCTTGACATTCCAAATGAGTTATAGGTTATAGTTATTTAGTAGTTGTAACAAATGATAGATATTTAGGAAACAGCTTTTTGACCACAATGAGATCCAAATTAAAATTAATTTAAAACACTTTTGGACCCTTTCAGAAACAGGGCAGTTCCATACAATAGCCTCCCTCAGCTCCTTACAGTTGCAATGAAGATAGCGGTGCCGCCGTCAATAGGACCATCACTACACACACTCAGACACACACACACACGTACATACACATACTGTACACACACACACCACACACACACACACACACACACACACACACAGAAAACAAAACAAATTCCTCACGCCTGCTCGGGCAGGATTTGGCGTGGCTGCCCCACGCCGGAGACAACCGACACAAAAGGCGTGCTGTAGTTCACTGCAGTCGAGCGATGGGCTCACACACACACACACACACACACACACACACACACACACACACACACACACACACACACACACACAACTACACACACACACACACACACATACACACCTGTAGCAGACAAAGTAACTCAGTGCCATTGACACCAAGCCCCCCCCCCCAAAACTGTCCTCACCGAGGGGACGTTTGAGGACACTTCCTCTCCTCCTCACAGTTGGATTCTGACCTTAAGTCCGCGTCCCCCCCCATATCTTCATTTACTTGACCTTTAAATCGAAGTTTTTCCGAATAATACCTCTAGGATTTTAGATTTTTGTGACGAAACTGTAGATATATTTCCTTTAATATCCCACTCTACTTATTTTCTTCCATTTTCCATAATGAAGTGGAGTTGCTTGACACTGGCTTGCCGTGGCGGCGGGCCAGCTCTAACTGGCCCCAGGTGTGCCGTGAAAGGGTGGAAGCGGATACCTTCAAATCAAGCGTTAGAGAGCTACGCCAACAGCAGATAAACCTCTGTGGCACCTCTCGTAAAAAGAGGACCCGAACTTCCATTAATAAGAGAACCCTGGGTCGCGTCGCTGCGCCGGCAGTGCTTAGCGTCCCAGCGAAGGACTTGGCGGGGAAGCCGATTTGTTTATTGCTTTGTCACCGACTCCCCTCGAACATTGTACAGGGCTCCAACACGGTCGCGTCGGAAAAAAAGCCGGCCAATTATCCCCTGGCTCCTTGTGAATAACTTCCCGGCGCCCTCGTCGACGTCCCCGGGTCTTCTCAGCAGCACAAAGTCAAGATTGCCTCGGCTAATTAGAAAGAAACTTCAGCTGAAAGAGCTCGGCTTGGGGTTAAGCTCGTCTGACTTACGATAAGCCCGGCACTTGAGGGATGTTGGTCACGGAATATAACAACATAGATTGTGTCCGACGGGGGAAATGGAAATGAACCACTGCAGGAACCTCAAACTGCTGCAGCTACCGATGAATTAAAAATGAATTAGAATACTGAAAAAAAAAAATTTGTTGATGTTGACTCAATTAGTTCAAAGTTGCTGTATTGCACTTACACATTGCACAAACAACATATGAGTAGTAACATATTGTAAAAAAAAAAACGCTTTTTTTATTTTCATTCTGATTCCTCACAGCGTCTTGCACTTGTTTCTGGTTGAACAGGAGCTCGGGAGAGAGAGAGAGAGGGAGAGAGTGTGCAAATTGGGGGACCTTTGAGACCTTTTCTCTCAACTCATAGGAACTCATTACTATGTCTTTTTTTGCAACATGCATAACACACACACGCACACACGCACACACGCACACACACACACACACACACACACACACACACACACTCACACACACACACACACACACACACACACACACACACGCCAGAAGCAGTGCACTCTGGGTAAGCTGAGATGCGGGAGAGAGGGGTGAGGGGCTCGAGCCTCGAGCGAAATGTTTGTGACATCTTTATTTTGCCATTTTTTTGCAATCATTTTCATAAACGTTCGGCCACACCGAGCGTCTACAACCGCCCCGTCTCCCCACAATCCCCAGACACAGTACGGCGGCGGCAGCGGCCCCTGTTTCGCCGCGGCTCGGGGCTCTCTCTCTTCCTCTGTCTCACCCTCTTTTTCTTCCCTTCTTTTTTTCTCTCGCTTCCTCCGCACACATTCAGAGGCCAAGCAAAGCATCTGATGTGCGCCTGGGACCGGGGATCTGTGTGGGATCATTCTGGACCCAGAAACGCTTATTTTTGTGAAGCCAAACCCAACTCAACCCCCACCGCCACCACCACCACCACCACCACCACCACCACCAAAAAACACCATGTGGATATAATGATATTTGTAAATGATCTGACGTTTTTCAGATGTCACAAATGCTTATTTTTGGATTCATTGGCCTTCGGTGCTTTCTCTGGCTCTGGCTGCCATGTAAACCACACAAAAACAAGCCCAAGTAATAATAATAATGACAATAATAATAATAACAGTTCCTCCTGGTGGCTCTCGAGCAGCCAGAGGGCACGAATGTTTTTCAGGACCACACGGAGGGAAGGAAACAATTCACAATTCACAAGTCGTGAAACTCCGATGGAAAGTAGCGACCCGCTCCTTCTCCGATAATGATTGTTTTTCCCAAAACAACTCGACAATTTTTTTTTTTTCCTCCTAAACGTTAGTTCCCCCATAATAACCGCCGAACGAAAACAAAGAGCGACGTGAAATGTTGATGTTTGCTTTGTTACCATGCCGATGAGCCGACACCTCGCTCCTTCGTCAAATATCGACAAATAAATCTTTTTTCGAGCAACAGTTGATTTAATTGCGTCCTGTTTCCAGGGCCCGCATCGCTCTGTTTATTTTGCCTCCCGTCCTCGGTTTGTTGATCCAGACAGTGCCGTGACACCAAATAAACGGAATTCTCCGGACTACGGAGATGATGTATAATTAGCACTTGGATTTTTATCGAACTTTATCAACACCGGAACTTTATTTACACATTTGAAAAAAAAACACAAAAACACCACTTTCGTTATTAATTAATCCGTAAATCATTTCCATTGTTTTTTTTGTTTGTTTGTTCTGATCTGATCTGGAAATCCGTTTATCTAACTATCTTAAAATAAATAAACAACCTGCAACAACAAGGTTGATAACGAAGCCCCTCGCCTTCCAAGTCCCTGGAAGGGCTTTGGTGGTTTGCAACTGCAGCCGTTTTGTTAAATTGGGATAACTGGAAACGTAAACTTATTTGCAGCACCGCACTGCCCTTCACCTTCTGTCTATTTATGTCTTTTGACATAAATAACTGATGGCGTAGACGTGACACCAACAGCCCTTCTTAGGATGTTGGTCAGTGTCATCACAGTGTCTCTAAAAGTGGAATCAAAACCTATAAAGACCTAATTGGTTCGAGTGATGTTTCTGTGCAGCGGAGTTCAAAGAAAGAAACCAAAAGACCTCTGCGTTAAAACAAACTCACGCTTGGTGTGAGGAATCCTCTAGAACACTATCCCACGGCTTTATTTTCGAGCAAAATCCCTCAGAAAATG